>NC_058105.1:97118484-97421515 GCF_020171115.1 Neogale vison
TTTAAATCCCCTCTGAGGGGTGCCTGGGTGGCTCAGTCAGTTAAGCATCTGCCTTTGGCTCAGGTCTTGATCCCAGGGTCCTGGGATCCGACATCGGCTCCCTGCTCAGCAGGGAGTCTGCTCCTCCCTCTCCCTCTGCCCCGCCCCCTGCTTGTGCTCTCTTTCTGTCTCAAATAAGTAAACAAAATCTTAAAAAAAAATCCCTTCTGAAACACCTCACTGGTTTCTGCTTTCCTGACTAGGTATTCCATTATGTGAAGCCAAGATCAAAAAGCAACAGCATTTGGTGAGACCTATGGACGAAGTCTCCCTTCCATTCATCGCAGAAGACATGTGATGTCATAATCTTACGATGCAAAATGAATTTTGTTGCAACAAACAGGTTAATAGTAATAATAATAAGAAGAATACTAGTTAACCTGGTACATAGAGGCCAGCATAATATGTTGAGAAGCTGAATCACTATGTTGCACACCTGAAACTAACGTTAATGTTGTGTGTTGACCAGGGTCCAATAAAACATTTTTTATTAAAATAAATAAGTAAACGGGAAGAATTGCCTGGTGAAAATGTGTCAGAGATCAATGTGTGCCTTTGTCATATCTGGGTCTGATATGAGGCAGTAGTGGAGTGTAAGAGGAAGCAGGCTGGCCTGGATTCCGCGGACACAAATTCTAAGAGCTTGTTTTGTGGCAAATGATGAATTTGACCTTGGACAAGGTGGTCGATCCCGCTGAACCTTTGTCTCTACATATATGAAATGAAATGATTGCAATAAATCGCCTCCGTCTTGCAAAAATATCTTGGATTTGGTGAATCTCAGTATACATACTGGTGAGTTATTTCATAAGTATTATGCGGGCAGGGACTCTGTCTTGTTGGTCTTCATAACCATTACACTGTTTGGCCACAGAAATACAATAAATATTGATTGACATGAAAAATAATATCAGACACATAAATAGTACTTACTATGGGCTGGCATTATTTGAAGCACTACACATATAGTAACTCATTTAATCCTCCCAATAACCTTGTGGGAAAGGCACTATTATTGTTTGCATTTTATGGGCAAACAGAGTGAGGTGCAAGGCCCAGAGAGTGAAGTTGCTTGAAGACAAACAGATAGGGGCACCTGGGTGACTCAGTTGTTAAGTGTCTGCCTTTGGCTCAGGTCATGATCCCAGGGTCCTGGGATCGAGCCCCGCGTCTGGCTCCCTGTTTTCCGGAGAGCCTGCTTCTTCCTCTCCTAATTCCCTTGCTTATATTCTCTCTCTTGCTGTCTTTCTCTCCCTCTCTCTCTCTCTCTGTCAAATAAATAAATAAAATTAAAAACAAACAAACAAACAAACAGATAGTCAGAGGCCAATTGGTATTCAAATACAGGAAGTCTGGCGCCAGAGTCCAGCTTTTTAAAAAAAGATTTTATTTATTTATTTGATAGAAAGAGAGAGAGAGCGCAAGCAGGGGTGGGGGTAAACGGGGAGGGAGAAGTAGATCCACCCCACCCCCACCCCCACCACTGAGCAGGGAGCCGGATCGGGAGCTGGATCCCAGGCAGAGCCCAACTCTTAACCACTGTCTTAGCATGGCTTTCTCCAAAAGCGGACCTGAAGACAAGCATTCAGGTTCAAGTAATTTATCTGGGAGATCACTTCTGGCAGCACTGTGAGCAATGAGGCAGAAAAGAGAAGAAAGCTGATAAAGAGCGTGCTAATAAGTGGGTTAGTGCTCTGGGCATTGGGGCTCCGTCCTGGGGTGGTCGTTCCACAAGGCTGGATATAGCCCAGTGTGGAGGACCACTCCTGGTGTGATAATCCCCTGGCCTTTTGAGCCAGTCCCCGAGTATGCCACATGTGCTCCCTGTGGCCAGAGAAGAGCCTCAGCCAGAGAGCTCTCGTAGGGCAGAGGCGCACAGGGGAACTTTCCTGCAGCAGCTTCCCAGCTGGGATGAGGGGAAATGGGCAGGGCATCGGCCGTGTCTACCACACTTGCTAGTCACATGGCTTCTTGCTTACTTGTTTGCATGTCTGTTGTCGTTTACAAGTGAGATGGCAAGTTCAGATCACTGTACAGATGCCAAGGACATGATCAGAGCCTCTTTTTCTACACCCAAGGGGATGTTGTTAATGTCAGTGACCAGGACGATCAGTCCCCAAGGCACATAGACCTCACCTCTTGCTTCTACCCCTCAGCCTCCCCACCATGTCTTCATGCAAGACTGACCCATCTCTCAGCAATCTCCAGTCTCTGACCCTTTCCGAGCTATGTTATCGCTGGGATAATCTCACGGAAAGGCAAATCAGATCATGCCGCTTCTTGGCGAAAAGCCCTTAGGACCTGCCACCGCTTTCAAGGAAGAAGCCGATTTCCTTAGGGAGGCACACAAGGCTACTGACTCTGTGTCCAACGTCACCCCTCCCACCTCATATATGCACGACCTCATTTTCACAAACGATCTGCTTTATCTATGCCTTTGTGCCTGAGAATCTCGTGCCTGAACACCTGTTCCGGCTGCTTCCAGCTCTGGTTTCTAAGACTAGCCCGGGTATCGCTTCTTCTGGAAGCACCACCTTCTTGCTCCCGCCCTGCATGTCCCCAGAGGAGGTACCTCTCTTAGCTTCCCACACCCAGCTCAGGGCTTGGCATACAGTTGTAGGTACGATATTGGTCCTCCACAGTCCTGGACTGTATCCATCAGGAATCACTAAGACCCTTTTGCTGACAGTGGAAAGTGCTTCGACACACTGCCCTGTGTCCAGCATCACATGAGTGTCCCAAGGAGCCTCAGGGTCATGGGACAAACGCATCTGAGACTGAGATTCAGGAGGACCAGGTTTGAATCCCCCTCCACCACTTACAAGCCATATGATCCTGGGTCTATCTCTGAATGGTATGGGGGCTCAGTTCCCTCATCTGTAAAAGGGGGTTGTATCACGTGCCTGATCTACTTTGTAGGATGGTTATTAAGTTGAAATAATGAGAAAGCGACTTAGAACTCCCCTGGGTTCCCCAAGAAGCAGACTCAGACAGGGTCGGCTTTTAAGTTGTTTGTGTGTGAGGAGATCTAGGGAGCACTGATGGGGTTGAGGAAACAACATGAGAAAGGAAGGCAGCCAATAAAGGGCAGGCTCATGAATGGCTTACTGCTCCAGACAACTGGGGCTCAGTCCTACTGGGAACCCTGGGGGATGCTGGGGAGCACACTTCAGCATTGTCCCACCCAAGGGTGAGCAAGCTGGAATATTTATGCACCAACTTCTGGTCTGACACTCATGGAGGGCTGTTCCCTTGCCGCTCCCCCTGCCGCCCCGCCCACCAAATAGTCCCGGGCTCTGCAGCATGGGCCAATAAGGTCCCCCAGGCACTCCCCACCCCAGCCCCATCGGGAAGAGTCCATTTGCGTGAAACTTCTGACTATTGGCAGCATTTATATTTATGCAGCACAAAGCAGTCCAGTGAGTAGTGATAAGCGCTGACCCTGGCTCCGGCTTGCCAGGGTTTGAATCCCACTTCTGCCACTTGCGGCAGATTATTCAATCTTTCTGTATCTCCATGCTTATGTGAAAAGCAGGCCTGCTAAGGGTCCTGATCTTGTGGGGTGGCTGTGAGGGCTGAAGAGATCCTCGGAATGAAAGCATATGAAAAAGAGTCAGGCACTTAGCAACTGATATGTCTGATGTCCTTACAGAACACACGTAAGAGTGTGATTCCTGTTTGAGACCTGGGGAAACTGAGGCACGGGGAAGCTTGCACTCACTGACTTGTTGGCCAGTGACCGCTTCCTTCGATTTCTGAGCCTCAGTCTCACTCCCTGGTCTGAGCCCACACAGGCCGGCTTCCAGGGGCTCCCGCGCCCCAGGCTGAGGCACAGCTGGAAACACTAGTGTATGTGTGTGTGTGTGTATGTGCGTGTGTGTGTGTGTATGTGTGTGCCTTGTCCTCCTGGTGCTGCCAAGCTGCAGGGGCTCAAGGAGAAGGAGGCGGTGTTTCCGCAGGAATGCACACAGCCAGCCCAGGCGGCTGCACTCCCAGGAGCTCCGGGCCCATCAGGTGGCCTCAGAGCAGAAGCTACGGGGTGATGGCTGGCGAGCTCCGCACCTTCCCCTCCCTGCATCGCGTCGGTGCTCTCTCTCTCTGCACACTGAGGGAGACAAACACCTCTCCCTCCTGGCCCTAGCATCTTCTGGAGACCTAGGGACACACAGATGGCTTAATTCTGATCACATTTGGTACCATCTCCCTGTTCTTGGTTCCCTGTTCATTAAAGCGCGGGCTAAGAGATGAGGGAGCTATGATCCGAGAGAGGGAGAGGGAGAGACAGAGAGTGAGAGAAGACCCCACTGGAGGAATAAGGCAAAAGGATACAGAAGAGCATAGATCAAAAGAAAGGATCAAACTTCCCTGATCTAAAGTCAAGGGTGGGCAAGAGCGGAGACAATTATAGTCTCTGCTTTCTGGCCCAAAGCTCCGCAGTGATACTGGGTTGCTAACTCCCAACCGGGGGCCTGTGTGCGGCTGTAATCAGGACATTCCTGTCGTTAGTACGACGGAAGAGGCAAGCACAAAGTGAAAGTCCCCGAGTGTGTTCTATTGATAGAGCTCAATCGAACATGGGGACCGGTCCTGGCCACGGGGCTGTGGTAAATAGGAAGGCATCTGTGGGACTCCCAGGGAGTGCGGGAGAGCGAGGTTTAAGTCAGGACCACAGGGCATCCCGGAGGGTCCCGTGCCAGCAAGCAGGACGGTAAGTGTCTCCCTCTCTACTTCAACCCTGCCTGTCAAGCAAGGGAGAGCGCTCTCCTCCCTCTTGGTCGTCTGTCATTAAGGGGACAGCTCCAGAGGCCCCTCCGAGAGGCAGGCATGAGGGCACACCAATGAGGAAGACCCAGCCGCAGGCTCCAAGGGCCCCCCCAGTCTGGAGGAGGAAGGGGGCTCATCTTGAGGGCCCACTTCCGTGGCAGAAAGGCTTGCAGAACAACATGCGTGTGCGGGCGTGCGGGACCACCTCCCAGACCACATCAACTCCAAAGTGCGGGAGAGGCAGTGACAGCGCTCTGAGTCACCTAGG
This sequence comes from Neogale vison, assembly GCF_020171115.1. Classification (NCBI taxonomy): domain Eukaryota; kingdom Metazoa; phylum Chordata; class Mammalia; order Carnivora; family Mustelidae; genus Neogale; species Neogale vison. The sequence goes on from NC_058105.1 coordinate 97,123,556, forward strand.
AGGTGCGATTTGAGAATGCAAAAACCGTGACACACTCACACGCCCCAGCGGGCCCGCTGTGAAAGACGAGACTCCCTTCCGAGGCTGGAGACAGGACAGACTTGTCCTAGCACGCGGTTTGACACTGCCGTGCATTTACCCGGTACCACACAGCTGCCTGGAAGGAGGTGGCCGTCACCGCCTGGGGACAGAGGCTGTCCTCCTGGGCAAGGGAAGAAGTGCCCTCTGATGGAGTCATCTGGGGGGAATAGGAGAGGCCCTATGACGCTCCTGTCCCTACCCTCACCTCCGCCTTGCAATATCCAAAACGTCAGGGCAGAACAAATGCCTCCCCTTGGCATTTAAAACAGAATTTCCTCCACCTGCAGAGGACGTCACATCTGGGGCAGCAAGAGAAGCTCTTCTGCGCTCAGCTCGCTCGATGGCCAGAGTCTCTCTGAGCACCTGGTTTGTGGTGAAGGGGACTCTTGGGTGGGGGGTAGGTGGCAGGCCGTTGGGAAACACAGGGAGGTGTTAGCAGTTTCTCAGACCTCCTTTCTGAAGGTCCCAAGGCCGCAGAAGGCAACAGAGTAGAGGGTAAAGTGGCAGGTTCTAGAAGTGCAGAGAGGGAGCTGTCCCCCACCCCTTACCCCCACCCAGCTGTGGCCTTGAGCAGCACCACCTCTGGGCTGATGTGTCTTTAAGAGAGGGGCTTGCAAATGCTCATCAGATGGATCACGGTAGGCTCTGGATATGCGAAATACGACGTGACAGGGCGTCTCTATATTTTTAGAGACGAATTCATTATGGCTGCACGATGTTGAAAGGAAGTGGGGCACCAGCGCTCGGGTGTTTCTTCCAGTGGAAACCTTTTCATTTTCCTGTGTCAGCGTGTGAGTGAGGGCGTGTGGCAGACACGGATGGTTGTTCACACAAAGGTTGGTCCCCTGCCTTCCTCGCTAATAGAACCGTGGTTAGTTTGACGGCAACATGCACTGGATGAGGGAATACGTGACAATTAGACCAAGAGAACCAACGAGATGTCAGAGGATCTGTGATGGAGGGACCCTGAGAAGTAGTAGCCCCTGGACAAAGACACTTTCTTACTTCCTGTTTGGGATGCTGCCACTCACAGATGATGCTTGAGGCCCCAGCAGCCCTCTTGAGGCCATGAGGCAGCAAGCCTAAGAGGGAAAAGGGACCAGGACAAGGGATGCCAAACGGAGGGGCACCGTTGGCCTCATTAAGTTGCTGAACCCACCTTGCTACCACCCACATTCAGACTCCTTGTTTTTGTTTGTTTGTTTGTTTTGTTTTTAAAGATTTTGTTTATTTATTTGACACAGAGAGAGAGCGAGAGAGGGAACACAAGCAGGGGGAGTGGGAGTGGGAGAAGGAGATTCCCCGTGAAGTAGGGAGCCTGATGTGGGGCTCGATCCCAGGACCCGGGGGGTTATGAGCTGAGCCGAAGGCAGACGCTTAACAACTGAGCCACCCAGGTGCCCCCGACTCCTTGTTAAGTGTGCCTCATGTGTACTCATGGCAAAAGGTGCCATTTCTGCCATTGGCAGATTTTTCTGATGTACTGAAATATCATCATTGCTACTTCATACTCATGATGGCAGTTGAGCACCAGAGTGGTCAACGAGTTGAAAACATGGACTGTGAATTCAGCCTGATAGTAAATAGAAATTGTTCTCTGCTTAGGTAGAGTACAGAGCCTCACCCACCGACACTAAATCCATTCATAGATTGATTGATATCTCTTGCCTTTCACTGTGAAGGAGCCCGGGACAGCAGAAAGGTCAATGCTCTGTGTCCAGCTCTGTGATCCTGGGCCTTAGTTATCTCTCTTCATAGAAGAAACAAAAGGGGTTGAAATAGAATCAGGGTCTCCTGACATTCGACCTGGCATTAGTCCAGGACAAATTTTCCAGACTGCAAATTTACCACTAAAAACCTTTAGTTCTTAAAATCCATAAAATTCATCTTTAAATAAAATGTCTTTAATGTGAATTAATGTTTTATTTCAGTGATAAAAGAAATGGATGAGAAAGAGTTTAAATAGGTTTCCACTGTTTATTGAAGAATTTAATAAATATATATTACATCTATATAATTTTAATTGATCCATGGTGGAGAATTTAGAGCGCCTGCCCCTCCTTAGTCTAGTTTGTGTTGGGAAACAGTGCACTAGATGGATCTTTAAGATTCCTTCCAGCACTAACATTATGATTCTAAGTAGAAAAATGTGTTGGAGTTCTTTGCCAACACAGAGAGCCAAAATGGCGGCCTCGGCTGGTGGTGTTCTGCCTTTCTGGGTCAGGGAGCCGTTTGCCAATACCACGCTTCACTCGTGACCCTGAATGAATATCTGAACACATTGTTCTGTGGAAGTAAAGCAGAAAGCTCCAATTTCAGAACCCTGTCAGAACCTGGCCTGTGGAGAGCCATTTCTTCTGCCCTTCTAATTCTCATTTTAATAGAACAAGATCAATGGCTGAGAGTCAGACTGTCAAATAATGGAGGACTATTTACTGAGCCCTGTTACAGGCTCAGTGCTGTGTAAACACATGTCCCTTTTTTCTGGGATGTCTTCATATCCATACTCTAGAGAAGTTGATATTAAAAAAGGCCCAATCCCATTTTTTTTCTTCCAGGCAAGAGAAAAGCAGTTGGTTCCATAAGTGGATAGATAGGATTATTTTTCTCCGGAGTGGGGCTGCACTCTGATTATATTAAATCCAACATGATGAGCCCATTCCCATAATTGTTGAAGCTTATCTCTTTCAGGGTGGTCTGACAGAGCCCCTCAGACTGAATTCTTCTGACTTGAAACCACAGCTTAATTTGGAAAATGAAATTGAAATTGAAAATGAAATTTGGAAAATGAAACCCAATATCCCCCATGTCTTCCCATGATAGCCCCAAAGTATCTTTTCCCAGGGAGTCAGGGACTCAACACACTATGAGTTTCTATTCCATGCTCTGCGCCCAGCCAACGGAACTTCTGTTGAATTAATTCATTATCCCAGGACCAGCTTGCTATAAGATATTCTGCCATTTCGGCTGTGCGATGGTCTGACCCTCAGGACAGAAGATAAAGCAAGAAGGCAATGCTGGTTGAATATCTGGGATATTGGGATGAGGGAGTGTCTTAAGAGAAAAGGGAGCTGGATCAGAAATGGAGCTAGGCTCCAAGAACCCCATGGGTTAACAGAAGGCCAGTGTGCCATCTTTCCATGTGAGGAAAGACTGCCCAAGAATGACACTAATTCTAAGGAAAGCAGTGGGATGGATAAAATGAGAGAGATTATGAATCTGAACTCCAATTTCCCAACAAAGCCTTATATTTCTGATGGCTGTAAACCAATAGATTCCTTTTTCTGTTAAAAAATAATGAAACTTTATGTGGACCAGGGATGTGGTCCAAACTTTAGCAGGGAGACAAGCAACAGGGAAGGTCTCAGAATTTTCAGGAAGGTCAACTGAGCTCAGAGACCGAGAAAAAACAATGTTGATAATAAAAGATCTTTGGAAGTACAGAGTGTTTCGCGGTTTCTATAACATCATCAGCTCTCAAGAGCACACAGCATGTACTCCAAATGTGGTCTCAGTGCGGCAGGACACCAGGGACTATTAGATCTTGGACCTGAGTATTGTATGGTTACATGAGTCATACAATCTAGGGTGGCATTAATTTCAGGGGCACCTCATTTCCCTGCCACAACGTCCCTATGGGGTTGGTAGGTCAAATATTGTTATTTATTACTTTTTCCATTTTTTAAAAAGATTTTCTTATTCTTTGAGACAAGAGAGTGTATGAGCAAGGGGAAGGACAGGAAGCCCCTGTTGCGCAGGAAGCCCGACACAGGGCTCAATCCCAGGACCCTGGGATTGTGAACTGAGCTGAAGGCGGACACTTAACTGACTGAGCCACCCAGGTGCCACTACTGTTCCCATTTTTATTATGAAGAAATACTCAAGGTCACAAAGCTAGTAAATGGCATAAGTGAGAATGAAACACAAGCATCCGACTCCAAGATCAATGTTCTTTCTACAACAGTATCATCCAATTATCTCTTCAATCATTTATCTAGTCATTCACCTATCCATCTGTCCATCTATCCATCCATACATCCATCCACCCATCCTCTTATCCATCCATCCATCTATCCATCTGTCCATCCATCCATCCATCCATCCGTCATCCTTCTATTCATTCATCTATCTGTTCACCTATTCAACAAATACTCTTTGGGCCCTTATGTGACAGATGCTGTCCCCAGTTCTGGAGATGAAAAAAAAAAATGTAACCTTGGTATCTAGGCTTCCCCAGGCTTTGAGGACAAACAAGGTCAAGTTAGAATTCATCTGTATTAGTCATGGTTCTCCAGAGAGACAGAACCAATAGGAGTGAGTCCATAGAGACAGAGGGAAATTGATTTATTGTAAGAAATTGACTTACATAATTATGGAGGCTGGCAAATTCAAAATCTGCAGGGTGTGCTGGAAGGCTAAAGACCCAGGAAGGGGCTGATGTTGCAGTATAGGTCCAGAGGCCATCTGCTAGCATCATTTCTGCTTGCTGGTACAGGTCAGTCTTTTTGTTTTATTCAGGTCTTCAACTAATTGGATGAGGCCCACCATTATTATGGAGAGCAATCTGCTTTACTCAAAGCCAACTGATTTAAATGATAATCTCACCCCAAAGCACGCTCACAGAAACAACCAGAATAATGTTTGACCAAATATTTGGGCCCCATGATCCATCTTAGTTGACACATAAAATTAACCCTTTCAATATCATTCTCACTTATAAGGCTCAGAATCACAAAGTTGTCTCTAAATGTTTCTGGGAATGCCCAGAAAGAATCTTGACTATACATGAGAACAAGTCCTATCCTCATAGACCCTGCTTCAGGGCCTCCAAGAGGACACAGCTCCCCTGAGGGCCATGGTGGAACCCACAGCTCCACCACACAGCAGCTCTTTCCTGGAGGTGCCAACCTTGAACTCTTAGCATGCTGGGATCTGAGATGAAGAGAGATGAGAGAAGAATGACCTCTTCTCTAGACTTGGTGGGCTCTTTATCACTTGGGTCATGGGCAGCTACACTTGATCCTGTCTTGCATGTTGATATTTACCCAAAAGGACTAACTGATTTCACTTAAAATGTAGGACCACAACCACAAAAAGGTGCTCTAACCACATGGCAAACCTCTATTGGAAGTCTATTATTTGCCCTCTGATAAAACAATTTCATACTTTCCTCATTTTCTTCAAACTTCTGTATTTGCCCCACTCTGTGGTTGCAAGCTTGTGACCTCATTTCATCCTTTGTTGAGAAAGTGGAAATAAGCCCATGGAACCTCTATCTTTTCAACACCAAACCCAACATTTACTGATTCGGATCTCCATGCTACCAAGTTCCCCCATCTAGTGAACACACCCCTCTCCTCATCTGGTTGGTTTTCTAAGGAGCATCTGGCATAGCTGAGCCCTTTTGGTTTCTTAAAATACTCCCATCTCTCCACTTCCATGCCAAAAAATGTACTCCTTGTCCTCTACCTCTATGAAGAGAACTCCAAAGTTTAGTCCTAGGTCATCTTCTCTTCTTTATCTATGCTCACATTCAGGTAATCTCATCCAGTTCATGACTTTAAATATGGACCCATCTACATTCCAGATTTATTTTTTCAGCCCAGACCTCTCTCCTGCACTCCAGGTTCATGTATCTACCTGTCTAGTTGTGTTACTTTGGGTCCTCCAAGAAGCAGACTAGACTGGACACACAAGAGATTTATTGGGAGGAGGCGGAGGCACTTGTGAAGTAAAGCAGGGAGGGAGCTGAAGAAGGTGGCCAGAGTCTCCAGACAGCAATGTGGGATATGATACCTGCAGAGGGAAGGGGACAGGAAGGAGTCTTGGACAGAAATGTTCACCCAGTCCAACAGGGAGTCCTTGAGCCAATGCAGCCCATCAGAGATGTCCCCACATCTTACAGGAGCGAGCCTGCCTTAGTATCCCATTATAGCCAGTCATTGTCTGAGAGCAGCCTGCAGGAAATGTGGCCTCAGTGTGAAGCAGCTGATTTCAACAATAAATTTTGCTTCTTGCAACAAGAGATCTAAGTCTATGGTGCCTTTTCATGGCCCTGAAACCGATGTCTTGAAATTTCTAGTAAACACCTAAAACTTAACATCGATAAAAAATTAAATGACTCTCCTCACCACATTTGTGTTCCCTTAGGTTTTTATCATCTTGGTAAATGGTCTTGCTCTCTTCTAGAAGCTAAAGATAAAAACCCAGGACTCCTCCTTGCTTTATTCCCCACTCCTATTCCCTACTTTCAGTCCACAAGTCCTTCTGGACTTACCCTCACAATCTTGTATTCTATTACTACTTCTCTTCATGTCCACAGCTACCACTTTATTCTAAGCCTCTGTCCTCTCCCACCTGACCTCCTAAATGGCCTCCCCACTGTCACTCTTGCTGATTCTTCACCCACATGACCAATTCTTCACAACACCCAAAGTGATCTTTGCAAAGTAACTTAGAACATGTCATATGCCTTTGCTTCTATGGCCTCCCATTATGAATAATTACACTAAAATCCCAGCACATTGCCTTGTTCTACAATGTTCTACAATGACCTGTGTCATCTGGCCCCCATCTACTTCCCCACGCTCATGGGATCTAGGCACACCTGCCTAGGCCTTCCCTCTATTCCTCAGACACATTCCCTACCCTCCCCCAGAGCCCTTGCCTACATTCCCAGAGCTTCACATCCCTTACTTCTTCTCATTCTTTAAAGATCACTTTGCTATTGTCTTCTGAGACAGCATTTTTCCAACTGTCTTGTTTAAAGTAGACACCCTCAAGTTATGCATTAGTAGAGAATGGTTGTTCTTTTCATAGCCCATATCACACCTTGTCTATTCATCTCATTTTTGTATTTTTCTGTTTCCCCTCATGTGAATCTAAGCTCTGTGAGAACAGAGTCTGTCTTATTTAATGCTTTCCGTCCCAATACCTAGCACAGACCTGCAAATCCTAATGGAAGCATACTCACTATTTGTTGAATGCTCAGTAAATTAACCCTTCTTTTGCAGGGCCTCAAAACTGTCTTTCATGTGCTATTGATGGCTATTTTAGTTAGAAATAGGTTTTGTTGCATATAACAGTGGCTTAGCCATATGGTGATTTCATTTTCATTTTTCATGGTTCGGGACCGTACCACATTTCCACAATGCCACCAGAAGCCAAAGCTCCTTCTTGCCTCCATTCGGCTGCCCTGAGTGTATGGCTTTCTTCCTTCGCATCTTACCTCATGGTCACAAGATGGCTGCTGCTCCATCTGTGTAACATCTATGTGCCAGGTTAAGAGAAAGAGGGAGGCCAAAGGCCAAAAGCCATCTATTGAATAAAGCCTGCCTCTTAAAGGAGCTGTCGCAGCATGAGTTCCTCAGGCTTCAGACTCTTCGATGGACAAGAGATTTATTAGGGAGTACTCGTAGGATCAGGACACAGAGAAAGGAGAGGAAGGAAGCAGAAGCAGGTATTGCAAGAACCCAGGCCATCATGCAGTCCCAATGAAGGTCTCAACTAATCCCACTGGGATCTCAAGAGCCTGGATGACACTTTGGAGTTGACTCAAGTTGGGATGAATAGGCCAGATATTGTCAATATTCCATGCAGACAAGTCTCCTGTGAAGGTGATTCCTTCAGCGAGGCAATCCATGCATGTGCTAACAGCCAAGGGATGTCTGCCGGCAGTGCTCCCATGGCTAAAGCAACAAATTCTTCATTCCTGAAGAGACACCTGGGTGGTGTCTAGCAGGGAGTCTAGTCCACAAGCTCTCTTAAAAGCCTTGTATAATGATTTCTGCTTCTAGCTCAGTGGTCAGAATGGTGGAATGTAGCTACCATCAGCCGCAAGGTAATTGGGAAATGTAGGCTTTTATCTGGGCACACTGCCACCATGAAGAAAAGGAGATTTGGTTAATTTAGGATAATTAGAAGGCCATCAGCAGCCTCTGCCATGGTAGACTAGATGCTACGTCCTCTTCTTCACGTCCCTGTCTCTCTTCTCTCTACTCTTCTAGTGCTCTAGCATTAAAAACAAGTAAACATGGGGTGCCCAGGTGGCTTGGCCATTTAAGTATCTGATTCTTGATTTCGGCTCAGGTTATGATCTCAGGGTTGTGAGATCAAGGCCTGTGCCGGGCCCCACACTCAGCGAGGAGTCTGCTCCCCTCCTTCCCTCTCCCTCCCTCTGCTCCTCCCCCTACCTGTGCTAGCTCTCAAATTTTAACAATTTAAAAATTTTTTAAAAAGAAGCCAACAAGCCAACAAACCAGATAAATAAACAAAACAAATGCATATGAGCAAATCTCCTCCCTTCTTTATTAGCCAAAACACAAAGTCTCCCACCCACGTCAAAGTCTTTGTGTGTGGAACTTGCAAGGAAAATGGCTGCCGGCTGAGTTAAGATGAAGACATGTCGACCCCACCTTTAGGAGACTCACAATATAATGACAAAACGGTCTAATATAAGGCAATCTGGTATAAGACAATGACCTAAGTGAAAGGAGAGAAAGATTCTAGAAACAAAGAGAAGGAAAAGGAGATGCACCCTGGTCTATGTCAAGGAGTCTGGGATCTAGAAGCAAAGAGAGACTGGAGACATCACCTTGAGGAAAGAGGAGCAGATATTTTCCAGAGACCAAGGGGCAAGGAGCTGGATGACAGGAAATAATATAACCTAAGGTGGGGAGACTGAGCCCGGGGCAGCCAGCATCTAACCTTGGGAGACACGAACTGTGGGATAGGCTCGGGTAGCTACAGCAAAAACAGCATTGGCCAAGTAGCCAGAGTCCCTTCTCTGGCTCCTCACTCATTGCTGCCCAGGTCCCGAGATGCTTTTCTGGGCAGGTCTCCAAGCTAAGGCAAGTATGGCTTCTGACAGAATTGCTGGAGAGAGGGGGAGAGAGGAGGCTTATAGCCAATGGTGGGTGTGTAACACCTATGAATGAATTAAATTTACACAAACAGCCCTTTTACAATTGTCTAGACAGGAAATAGAGAAGGGAGCTCAGTGGAAAATATCAATTGTGCCCACACACCTTAAATGTTCCAGTCACATGAAAGCAGTAGCAGCTGGAGGTTCTTAAGACAGCCGTGGTATGACAGAAAAGGCTCCGGGTTTAAATTACAGCTGTAGCATTTACTAAATGCATGGTCACAACTCTGAGCCTTGTTTTCCTGTCTTTCAAATGAGATGCAGGACACTGTTGGTGGCCTACCCAGTTATTATTTACCTCCTCCATCCTTTCTTAACCAACCTCAGTGTCATTCAGGAATGCCCCTTGCTCAAGGAGGCCATGTGCTTCAAGGAAACTGTGCTGCAGCCCTGTCCTCAGAAGGCACAGGACTCATGATATGACGAAATGAAATATGGCAGTCATGTTCCCTTTGGTATGGTTTGACAGGGGCATGAGGTTTATTTACTTTTATTATTTGTTATTTATTGTTATTATTTTTTAAGTAGGCTCCAATGCCCTAGCACAGAGCCCAGCATGGAGTCCAAAACTCATGAGCCTGAGACCAAGACCTGAGCTGAGATCAAGTGTTGGGTGCTTAACTGACTGAGCCACCCTGGAACCCCAACATGTGATTTAATTTTGGCCAATGCTGTGTGAGGGAAAGTCTGTTGAAGCCATCTGGAAAAGATCTGGTTAAGAAAAAAAGATAGGTAAAGATAAAAATCACTCTTCTTCTATTGGACTTTGTGGTATCTGCAAATGACTTCTTAAAAAACAGCAGCCATCTTGTGACCATGAGGATTAAAAGTAATCCAACTGCTACAAAGGCTATCTGCCACAGTAGGGATTAAACATGATGACATGTGAAACCACTAACCCAAAGCCAGTACAGTACACTAGACCCATAATATCTATCTATTAATTTATTTGAATTCCATCTTGTTACAATCTCTCCCCAAATCCCCACTATTCATGTAAAAATAGTGTTTGTTTGTTTTTTTTTAAGCTTGAAAATGTTCTTGTCCTTGGCTCTGGCTGGGGGTCATCCCCAAACTGGGTCATTGTCCAGCCAATTCAGTATTTGACCTGCTTCCCAACCACTTCCATCGGTTGTTCCAGAAGTGGTCCCCAGAGTATGTCTCCTAGCCAGAAACCACAGCATGGGACTCTGGGCACAAAGACAGAGCCTCCTATTTCTGGTCTAGGGATAATTCCTCCTAGAAAGAATGAGGACATCTTACAAGGCAGTGCACATTTTTAGAAAACATGATTTAGGAAAATTGGAATTAACTTTATTTGGAAATTGGTCTCATAACCAAGTCAAGAACCTCCAAAAGGAGCCTTGAATTTACAATTTCAGGATTCTTGTATTCCTTGTCCAATTTGGGAATTAGTGCATAGACTCCAGATGAAACAATTTGACAAGCACAAAAGCAATGTACAGTATAAATATTCTTATTTCCTAACTACTTGTCAGCTATTTCCAGTGAGTAAATATTTACACATTTTCCTCTCCCCCTGCGGAAAGCAGTACTCACATATATGAACATAAATATTTTGGTGTATGTAAATATTTACTCGCGTGAGCAATATAGTTCTTTTTCTAGTCTCCCTTGTAAGTTCTCTAATAACAGAACAATTCCTGCTTACAAATAAGTTCTGATCTTGCAACTCCTCTAGAATATTCTTCAAATGAGAGGCATTTTATGGTAGAGGTTAATTGCTGGTTAGCCAAAACAACTGGGATCAAATCTGAACTTGACATCCTGCTAGCTGTGTGACCTTGGGTAAGTTATTTAGCCTTGCTGAGCCCAGACTTTCCTCATCTATAATAAGATAGGGATAATAATAGTATCTACCTTATAGGATTGTTGAGGTTTTTAAATGATTTAACAGATAGGAAGTGCTTCAGAAAGTGTCTAGCACACTGTAAGCCCTTAATAAATAAATATTAAATGTTATCATTGCCAGTCACTGAAAATAAGTGTTCCTTTTTTTTTCTATTTAGCACCATGGATTTAAATATGTTTACAAACAATGCCATAGTTTGATTTAAGTGTCTCTTTTTCTTCTAAGTGTCATTCAAAGAATTTTTAAAAGCTGACCATAGATTTCCTGTAACCGAATTTCCCCAGACTGGCTGTTGCTGATTTCCCACCATCCACCGGGTTCATGGCCATCATTTTTCAAGCATTTTTCTCTTTGCCAGGCCTTGTGCTTAGTACTTTTAAAGGCAATATTGCATTAAATCATTGTAACCGCCTTATGAAGGGGCTAACATTGGTGTCTTCATTTTCCAACGAAGAAATAGAGGCTCAGGGAAGTTAATTAACTTGCTTTAAGTCAAACAACTAAAAAGTGGTGGAGTTGAGACTTAAACCAAGGTCTTCTTGATGGGCAGGTCCTTGCTCCAAACCACTGTGCCATTCTCTCCTCAACATTCACACAGAGATGCCCCTCAAAGCAAGGGCTTAAGGGGCTCTTTGTCACTGTTGTTGTTATGGAAGTGGAGTAAATTCCATTGTACTTTCGAAATGTCATGGCCCCGAGCTGGCCTCATCACTGCCATGTTGTAAAATGAGGTTGAAAACAGAGTGCTTGAGGCTCATGGCACAGTGCCCCATCTTTTGAGTTTTCACCTAGATTCTTCTCAGTCACACTAGACCAGATACAGACTCTCCCCACCCCAGCTCCTGATCTTAAGTTCACATTGTTCAAGCAACTCTCGATGGTGCCTGGAAACACTGGGTTTGGTGTCTGTGGTCCCTGTCCCTGTGAAGCCCCCAGAGGCATCCCCGCATCAGACCTCCTAGTTACAGGAGGGAAAACAAGCCTTCCAATCACGCCATTCCTGATTTGGAAACTTTCCCTCCTCTTGGCCCCCAGGGCTCTTAGCAGCCATTAGACTGGGTCCAGTGGTGTTTTCCAGTACCCCAGGCTCTTGAGGCCCTTTCTCTACACTGCCTTGGGCTTAGCCAGCCAAACCTCCCAGATCCTCCCAGGGCGGCACCATGTCTGCTTCCTCCACAGCCCTTCAGGTACAGGAAATCTCTCTTCTTCTTCCCATTTACTGTTCCTAATCAACATACCTACATCAGAAGTCAGGGCAGGAAACAGAAAGCCATCTAGGTATTTTGAGCGGAGAGGGATTTCATGCAGGGAATTTGGTGCTTTCAAAATCTCCAGAAGTGAGGAAGGACAAAAGGGTTTTGGCTTTTGCGTCATAGGACAGATACCACTACAGCTATGATCCAGAGGTCGGGAAAAGTTTACTCATTTCTTTCACCCATATCCAACATCCATAAAGCCACCCACATCCATAAGGTTGTGGAGAAGACAGCGGAGTCCAGCTGTTGCCTACTCTCATGGGGCACGGTGCGCTTGGCCACCTGAACCGCCTCAGAGGGATGGCCTCACACCACCCTTCCACCTTCCAAATCTCTCAGGACTGTGTTAAGGAGGCAGAACCCTGGTTTGAAAGGAGTCCACGAAATGTAGGTTTTAGCTTTCCAACAGCTCCAAACAGAAGGAGGTTCAACTGCAGTTTGAGAAGAGCAAATGCACTTATCCAGTCCAATTCCTTCCTAGGCCTGATCTGAATTTCCTTTACGAACTTAAGGGCGAGAGATGCACCTTCTTATTCCCTTGGGCTCTCTCCCTGAGACTCAGCTCATATGCCAGTTCAGGAGCCAATTAAAAAAATAATGATTCATTTCTATACGAAGCACTTTTGAGCATGACTATGTGTCAGACGCTGCAGTGAGCCCAGAAAGCAGAGAAAGGACTAAGATTTAGTCTAAGCCATCAATAAATGCATAGCCCTTAACAGGAGAGGGACAAGTCTGTAAGGGATATGGTGCAGAGTGAGAAATGGCAAGAGGGATATGTGTACTGGTTTCTGTGGGAGTGGAAGAGAGTGTCAGAAAGGAAGTCTCCTACCTCAGCTTCGGGGTTGTTTGAGAAGGTAGAGGGAGAATTGAGGGAATGTGTACGATGAGAAGCAAAGGCCGGCATGGCTCCAGTTATCTCCTGCTGCCTAATGAGCTCCTCCCAAACTTGGTGGCTTCAAATAAGATTGTATATGGTCCTGATTTCTTCAATCTGGGCTAGAATCGGCTGGGTGATTCTTCTGCTGGTCTTGCTCTCAAACACTCTCGTGGATGAATTCAGCCAGCTGTTCAGTTGGGGGCTGGATTCAGCTGAGCTTTTCTCTCTCTTCATGTAGTCTTGGGGCCTCTCCCTTGCCGCATAGCTCCTCCACGTGGTCTCTCTAGCATGGTAGCCAGACTCCTCAAATAATGACTCAGGGCTTCCAAGACCTCAAAAGCAGAAGCTTCTAGGAATCTGAAGTGGTAGGCCAGTGTCCAAGGTTCACTTATATTCTATTCAGTTGGTCAGGTGGTCATAGGATGAGGCCAGATTCAAAGGAAGTGGATTACATAAGGGCATAAACACCAGGAGGCCTGGTTCATTGGGGTTGGCACATGGTTGACCAGATAAATAAGGCTGGGAGAAGCTCCAGATAGAAGTGAGAGATGCGCAAAGACATGGGGTTGTGAAATTCTCTGGCATCTGGGGGAAAGTTAAGCACTTCAGAATTGTGGGAGGGAAGGTATATAAGCCACAGGGAGTACAGTACAGCTATAGAGCTGGCCTGCTCAGTCATGGCCTCTGCCCAATCCTCCTATTTTGCCTCATCTACCTTCCTTGGATTTGGCTTGCGTCCTGGCCAATGTCTTCTGTTCTGCTCAATTTCCAATTTCCATCCCTTCCTTGGTCTTATGAATACAGAAGCTATGTGAGAGACTTTGATCTAGCCACCAAACTCTTTTCTCTTCTTCCTGAATCTTGAGGTAGACCATCCATCCACCATCATTGTCAGGTTCCTTTGCCGTTTGATGCAGCAATGTTAATGGGGTTCTCGCTGATAGAGCATGGATAGAAGTGGTGAGGTGCAGGCCTTTTAGACCTGGACTGTCTAAAGACAGTCTAAAGACCTGCCATTTAATCTTTCATGTTCTTATACTTCTCCAGTTGGCTAGAAATAAAGACAACCCTCAAGGCAACACTGGGAGCCTTGTGTTGAAGATGGCAAAGCCATAAGCTAGAAGATGCCTGGGTTCTTGGATCATTGCAAGGAGGCTTTCTTTCTGACCAGGATCACCCATGCTAGACTGTGAGTGAGGGAAAAAAAAACCCCTTGTGTTGTAATAAGCCCTTGAGATGTGGAGGTTGGTTAGTGATAGTAGCTGGTACTGCCCAACTCCCATAATGGAGAACCCAACCTCCTTAGCATCACCCGAAGGAACTGGAGAATTTGTGGGGAAGGGGTTGAGGGAAGAGGAAACCCATAACTCAGGCTGCAGTAGGACCAGCCAAATCTGGGCAGAAGTTTTTGAATGAGGCAATGACAGTTTTCCTTTCTATGAGACCAGACTTACCTAGAGTAACATCTGGAACCCACTGCCGATTGACTCTTTGACACATTCCCACCTGAAAATGGATTTTACCCTTTGTCTCTTAAAGTCTCTAAGACAACATGGATCCCTGGAAACCCTCCCAGTTTAAGCTACTGACAGGTGAGCAGTATAGGTTTTTGGATATGTTAATTAAAGGAACAGCATTTCGTAGAAACACAATAATTTATATTTGATGTTCTGCTTAATTGGATTCCCACAGCAACCCCTCGAAGTCAGATGGGCGCCGTCTATTATATCTCTCTGGATGGGAAAACTGAGGCTGAGGGAGAGCTGACCCAACTAAGATCTCACAGTTAAGTTGAAGACAGCTGGGACCTACGTCTTCTAGCCTCAGGACAATTGTAAGCAAAATTACTCAGCCCCTGTCTATGTCCCACCCATCCCCTCAAGGCCACCTGAGTTCATCGTTGAGGTTGACAATTCCAGAGCGCAGTAGAGCCTCCCCAACCCGCTTCCCCCCGAGGGCTGCGTTTCTCGGCTTCCCTGTTTGAGAAGGCTTGTTGAGCTTTGCACAGGTGCAGCTGGCAAATGTGAGTGACTTCACAGCCCAGGGGGAACCCTCCAGCAACAGGGGGTCCGGGTATAAATGCCTCAGCCTCCCCATTCCCTGAACTGTGCTCCAGTGGGGGTGGGGCAGTTCTCAGCGGAGCCCTGGAAGGTGCCCAGAGTTCATGAGCACACTCCCTGCCCTGCCTCACTCCCTCTGCTCCCTCACTCCCATTCTGTGGGATCACCCCCCAACCTTAACTGCTGTACCCACATCCTGTCCTGGAGGGGGTTCTTGGGGGAGCCTGCACTGTGGTGGTACACATGTAGTGGCCAAGCTGGAAGCACCCAGAAACATTTCTCTCTGACCTGGACTCAGAAGCCCTCTCATGGCAGTGAGCAGGGATAAAGAGCATGTGGTCCCCTTACCAGACACCTCCCGTCAGACTCTCATCCTTGTCAGAGGTGGTCGGTGGCACCGGCCAGTCCGGACTCGCCTTCCTATTAGTGACTTTGCTCAGCCGCCCAGCTAGCACGAGGCACCAGACGGGCAGCCGTGGGCCTAGAAGGGAGCAGGTGCTGCTGGCTCACCAGCTCCTGTCAGTGAATCCAGGAGGAGGCCTGAGCAGGAGTAAGAGACTGAGCCTGCCCCCAGCGTTCCATCACTTGCCATGGCTGCCACCGTTCCCGGTCTCTTTCTGGTCGGGAGGGAGGCATGGGCAATAGAGATGTCAGCTCAGCAGTGGCTGATCTGTTGAGACAAGCTTAGCGTGGCATGGTGCCACGGGGAGTGGCAGAGGGGCCTCGACCAGATGCCCGAGGACCCACAGGCCTGGGTCTGACATGCTGAACCATGTCGGGCTGGGTGTGCAAAGATGCTATCTGTGAGCCTTCTCCCAGAACAGCTGTGTTCATTCGTTCGTTCATTCATCCATCCATCCATTCATTCATATAATATTCCCTGATGCTGCTTATGTGCCTGGCGCCGTGGTCCGAGCTAGGCACAACGGAGAACGAGGGAGAGGGGATCTTTCCCTTCCATGAATGGATAACAGACAATGGAGGCAGGTATTGATCTAATACCAAATATACACAATTATATGGCAGCTTGGGGTTTTCCTGCCCACATTGCTTACACCCAGCCTCTGTCTGGAGCCCAAGCCTGTATCAAGACAGGGAATTTTACAGGTGGAGGAAAGACACCCCTTTAGCATGATAAAGCTTTCAGAGTTACGCCAGGAGGCAGGCAGCTACCACAGTCACTGCTAAGGAAAAATAATACACAGAAATTCTGTCAGTTATTGGCACCGGAATCTGGCCCAGCTTCCTTCTCTGCAGGCCATGAGGAGACAAGTCTGAAGCACCAAGTCCTGGAGAGGGTGGCGGGAGCCTTTATTTACCGGGTGGTGTAAATGGGTGATGTAGCGGGACACCACCTGCATCTCAGGGGCCATGAGTATGAAGGGACAGAGCTCTAAATGTCAGGTGTGGGGCAGTCTATCTCTCCAGGTCTTCCCTGTGCTTCCCGCAGAGGCTGACTGGGCCTGGGGGTGCCAAGGGATGGACTCAGCCTTTCTGCTCATCTAGAAAAGGGCGGAACCCCAGCTCGACCCATCGACACCCTTCAGGGCCGCTCAAGGGCTACTTCTCGCAGGTGACATTCGGAGTGGCTCCCCAGCCCTTCAACCCCTTGTCCTGGGGAGCTCCACAGCTGTCAGAGAGGAGGAGGAGAGGGGGTGGAATAGCCGGATCAGATTCACTTCAAACCAGCAGTGGAACGGTCCCCGTTACATCATTAATCCCCTGGGCCATGTAAAGTTTCATCTGCTTTCTCTCAATGATTTGTACCAGCTGCATTTTCTAAGAGCTCCAGGACAACGACCGAGTAGACTCACCCACATGTGTACGAAAATCCTGGGGGAGCTGCTACAGAGGACGGGGGTTCTAGATTTGCCGTCGACTCATTCTGGCTGTGTGAACATGGGTGAGTGAGTCACTTTTCCTCCTTGCCCTTCCTGCCGTCTCTGTAGCATATGACAATAAGCAACGTTGTACGATGTGGCAGGATGTTGTGGTGCTGACCACAGATCCAGGGGCGGCTGGGGTTTGGTGGATCCAGGCAAGGCTTGGGGCTTTCCTGGGCCAGCTATGCCCCACATGGCTCCCCTCCTGGACCAGCAGCCCAGGCGGGCATGTTCTCGGATGAAAGCAGAAATGACAGGAGGATCTGGATATAGGCGAGGCTCAGAACTAACGGCATCCCACCGGCCAAAGCAAGTCCCTTGGCCATGTCCCACACCAAGGGTCAGGAAAGGATACTTGCCCCCACCCCATGATGATGCCGTGACAACAGGCAGGGTGAAGCCCCAGGACCAATCATTCAGATGACCACACTTCCCTCACCAATAATGCCAGCAGATCATCAAGTCACAGGGGGTCCCTTGGGTCCCTTACAGCCTAAACATTCCGTAACTCTAAATAATGAGGTAGAAACAGTGTCAATGGATATTGACCAGTGACAGCAAGCAAGAGAGAGATCTGGTCTGTTTTCACAAAATTTCTCTGAACGCATGAGGAAATCACAGCCAGGTCCAAAGTTGAGGTTCTCGAAATCTGCCCAATTCACTCAAACTGGGCAACTGTCTTTCACAAGCTTGGCATATGCGACTGTCTATATAAAAATGTGGGGCAGGGGCAGGAGGGGGGCTCTGTTCCAAATGCCCACACCTGTCCTTGTCCCCCTGATGCTGGCAAGGTGCGTTCACCTGCAGCAGAGGTGGGGAGCTCAACTCTGCCCAACATGTTCTGCTTTGGGGGCAAAAGCAGCAGCTTCCTGCCAGAGAATATGCAATTAAAAAAACAAATTATATCAGCAGGACTCTCTTTGCTGGAAGTGTGAACTTGATAGAAATCAGAAATGCAAATGGTATTGAAGTGCAGTTAAAACTTCCGTTTTCCAAAAGGGGGAGAAATTAATTGCTTTTCTACTTACCGTAGTGATAAGCCAGAGGCACAGGCTATACACAAGGAGGAGCATCCAGAAACCTTCCAGAAGAGAGAGGAAAGGGAGGCAATAAATCTCCCCTAGAAAGCCTCACGGTCCTCGCTACAGATGTGTGCTGCATATAATTTTTTGGCTGTGCGGTTCAGGGACCTGCCAAGCGTTTAAGGTCCAACTGACTTCTACAAAGAAGGCAGGAGAAGGAGATATTGGGGAGAATCCTCATACAAGATAAAAGAAGAGCTCATCCAGGTCCCCCTGATCTGCTGGGGGAAAGGTGGTAGTTTATGGATTTTTATTGCAAGGATCCCTGCAGCTTCTTGGCTTTCTGGAACACATACTGTTCCAAGAATGCCCCTCGAGCCACAAACCACCACCAACTTATTCATATGTAGGCCCTGCCAGGAAGGCCCAGTGTGTGGGGATTGGGAGGCCTCCTGTGAACAGGGTTGACCGACCCAGGTTGCTTGGGACAATCCCAGTTTACTCCTGTGGTCCAGGTACGTCAGCCAGTCAGCAATCCCGTTCACACTCAAAAGTATCTTCATGGCCTAATAGTTTTGGGAACCTGCTTGCAAAAGAAAGACATATCTCTTGCCCAGCAATTCCACTCCTAGGGGTCTACCCAACAGAAAGGCATGCACATGTTCGCTTAAAGGACACTTAACGAGAATAATCCTAAGCATCAAAGACTGGGAACAACCCAAATGTCTATCAACAGGAGTAGACATAAACAAGGCGGGATACATCCACGTAATGACAAGCTCTGTAGCAACCCAAACCAACAAATGGCAACCACCTGCGGTAATACGGATGGACCTCACAAATGTAATATTGAGAGAAAGAAGTTAGGCATACAAGAGTACATATGACGCGATTCCATTTATGCCAAGTTCCCAAACAGGCAGAATCCCTCCATGTTGCTAGAAGCCAGGATAGCGACGTCCACCGGGGATAGGCATCAAAGGAAGAGAATATAAGGGAGCTTTCGGGGCACTTGTCCCCTTGTTTCCTGATCTGTGCACAGATGTGTTGGTGCAGATGTGTTGGGTTTGTAAAAAACAAACAAACAAACAAAAAACCATCAGGCCATAAAACTGGGATTCTGGGATTTGTGCATCTTCTTCTGTATGTCTATCTCAATGGGGGAAGAAGATAAAATAATATGGCCGCCTGCCCAGGACTCACACACCACCCTCAACTTGGCCAGCCCCATTTCCCATCAGTGTTCTTGGCTCTTCTTGCATCTGGCGCCGATGGGCGGAAAGGAGCCTCTGTTTTCTTCTCTGGTACACATCTTTTCTTCATGCCCTAGAAGAGCCTCATTAGCAGCTTCTGGTGGTGCCGCCCCCGCTCTCCCAGTGTGGGCGTGGTAGAAATGTTTCCTTCACCCTTAGGCATTACAGGTGTTCATCTCTTTCCTTCACTTGCTGCTATGGACTGATTGATTGTGGCCCAGCCCTGAATTCATATGTTGAAGTCCCAAGCCCTGATGCGATGGTCTTTGTTGGGGGAGACTTTGGGAGGTGATTAGGTGTAGGTGAGGTCATGAGGGTAAAGCATCCCCATGATGGGATTGATGCCTTTGTAAAGAGATGCGTGGACCAGAGTTCTCTGTCCCCACTCTGTGGGTCTACGACAAGAAGATGACCATCTATGAACCAGGAGGAGAGCTTTCATCAAGAACGATACCATGCTGACATCCTGACCTTGGACTTCCAGCTTCCAGAACCATGAGAAATAAGTGTTTGTTGTTTTTTATTTTGCTGTGTTTTAAGATTTTATTTATTTATTTGACAGAGAGAGAGAGATTGTGTGAGTGCATAAGCAGGGGGAGCAGCAGGCAGAGAGAGAGGGAGAAGCAGACTCCCCGCTGAGCAGAGAGCCCGATGCGGGACTCGATCCTAGGACTCTGAGATCACGACCTAAGCCGAAGGTAGATGCTTAACCCACTGAGCCACCCAGGTGCCCCAGTGTTTGTTGTTTACGCTACCCACACTGAGATACTTACCAAATTAAAGACACTTCATTTTTCAAGTTAGTCCTCATGGGGCTTTCCAGATACCCTTTTCTGAGTCACTCCTCATTCTATTAACCCGCTCTAAGGAGCAAAAACCAAAGGGCAACGTATATGTTCTGGTCCTCACATGATGGCAGCTCCGTCCTCAGATGGAAGCTTTCTACCCTTCTCTCAGTTCCCAAGCACAGGCACCTTACTGATCTGAGCCCTGCAGAATGTAAACGCTGTTTACACATCCAGCGCAGGCAAACCAGCAAAGGCAGAGAAGCATTCTGTGCCCTCCCCTCCCCTCTGCTGCTTTTCTTTTGTCCACCTCGGTGGGTCACGGCATGAAAGATCAGGCGGAATGCAGGGCTTTACACACGCCCGGCTCCCTCCCATGAGCGGACCCTTTCCCTTTTCTCTCTTCCTACAGCTGCTTCTTTTGCCACCGCCCCCTCCTCCCGGGGTTCTGTTCTGCCTTGCCCAGTCTTGCCTCTCACATCGTGTTCTAGGGGACTCTCCTCTCCTCACTCGCCACCATGCCCTCCCTCAGATACCCAGTAGTCCCACAGCCACACCCTTGGCTCAGCTCAAGGGAGAATGGACATTGTACAGCTCACAACGTCCCAGTCAGACTATCTCAAGAGAGGGCTGTGCCATTAACTCCCCCAGGGACTTCTAAACCTTCTAACTCCCTCAGGGTCCGGATCCTTGTTGTCACACAAAGCAAGCACACAGAAAGAAAGGAGATGTTTTCTTGAAGCCTGAGATCGGATTTCAAGGACAGCAACAGCGTTGTATGGGCAGAGACCAGTGAGATGGTCCCTAACCCATTTTGCTTTGTTCCTGGGCACGCGGCTGCATTCCATGTTGCAGCTGCCCTCTGGGGGTGAAATGTGGCCCGGTGATGACTTCTGGCCAATGAGCTAGAGATAGAAGTCAGGTGTCTCCCTTCTGAGCCTGGCCCATAAGTACTTCCCACGTGGCCCTTTGATTTGTTTCTTCCATTTCCTCTATTTGGGGGTTGGCCACTGGTGCCCTGGGTGATATGGGAAGACAGGAGTGTCTCAGCTCTATCTTCCCATTAAAGTCACCAGGGGAACATCAAACAAAACAAAACAAAACACCCAACTCTGTGTCCATGTCTCACCCTTAACCAACGGAATTAGAACCTCTCGTCTCAGGGTGACTGAGCTCCTCATTGGTTTAAGTCTCCCTGTGACTGTGAAGCAGAGTCCTGGCCCCTGTCACCTGCTGGATGGATGTTCCTTGAGAAAGAAAGAAATTTCTACTGTGTTCTAGAGCTAGCTTTGTTTTCAACTGATCCGCTGGCCAATTGCCTTCCTACATCTGGATTCTCCAGTCACATCCTGACCCATCCGTGGCTGGAAGGAGGATCCTGGCAGGAGGTGAGTAAAGAGGTTCACCTCTGGGAGACGGGAACAGGCTGCCCCCCATCCCGCCCCTGGTCTCTGGGAGAAGCTTGAGAATCCAGTGTGGACAAAGAAGGACAGCAGCATGAGGGCGAAGGAAAGGCGGAGAAGGGAGGTTGCGCTTCTACCCTTTTGTGGCCTGGCAGAGCAGGTCCGAGTGCACGGGGGAGGGGGGATGCATTGTCAGCTGACACGCCCCAATTTCAGGCTAGGTTTCAAGCCCTCCTGGTTTTGGAAATGCTTCATCTGGATTGTGACCCCTTTCTATTGGATGACAAGGTCTCCTTGGCTCTGTGTGGAGACAGGCTTCCCTGGGTGGTAGATTCGGCACACTTCAAGGGCTTTGCATTTTCGCTGGTTCAGCTGGAGTCTTTGACTTCAGGCAAAGCACCAGGGAAACCCATGCACTGGATGCTGTCTGTGTAGCTAGTGACCCTTCCTGGCTCTTAAGAACAAGCCTCTTCTCCCTTCTCATTTGCCCTCCTCCTCCTCTTTCTTTCCCTTCTCTTCCCTCATGCCCTCCTCCCCTACCTCTCTCCCTCCCCGCTCTTTCCTCCCCCTCTCCTCCCTCCTTCCTTCTCCTCTTTAAATTTCTCCTTCCCTTGCTTTCCCTCCTTCTCCCCACCTCCCTTTATCTCCCTGTACTGCCCCTTCCCTTCCTGTCCAGGTTCTTCAACAGAAAGTTAGCCTCCCACTGCAGCCATTCTCGAAACCCTGACCAGCCAGGCTATGGGGGTGACCGTTGGCTCGTCTGCTGCTATTCACTGACTGGTTCGAGCACTGTCAGCATGGGGCTCGCCGTGGTCAGGCACCGGGCTCTGAGTGGAAGGTACAAAAACAAAGGAGACCATGTTGGCTGTAGAAATGTTTACAACTGGACAAAGGGCAGAAGTGGGAGGTTACAGTCGGGAACCAGGGAGGCAGAGAGAGTAATCGTTGAGACTCCATTTTCTCACCTGTGAAGTCGGAGTCCTGACTGGATGCGTTTCTTACTGTTGCTCTAACAACGTATCACAAACAGTGGTTTAAAGCAACACAAACTTCTTCCCTTCCAGTGCTGGGGGGTCAGAATTCCAAATAGGGTCTCCCTGGGCTAAAATCAAGGTCTTTTTTTTTAAAAGATTTTATTTATTTATTTGACAGGAAGAGATCCCAAGTAGGCAGCGAGGCAGGCAGAGAGAGAGAGAGATGGAAGCAGGCTCCCTGCTGAGCAGAGAGCCCGATGTGGGCTCGATCCCAGGACCCTGGGATCATGACCCGAGCCAAAGGCAGAGGCTTTAACCCACTGAGCCACCCAGGCGCCCCTAAAATCATGGTCTTGGCAATATTGTTCTCCTCCTGGAGGAGGGGCGTGGGTGGGTGGGAATCTGATCCTTTGCTTTCCCAGCTTCTAGAGATCCCCGGCATTCCTTGGCTTGTGGCCCCTTTCTCCATATTCAAAGTCAGCAGCATGACATCCTATGCCCCCTCTGATCTCTGTCTCTGTCCTCACTCCTCCTCTGACTCTAACTCTTCTGCCCTTGTGATGGATGGCGCTGGGCCCACCCAGACAGTGCGGGTTAATAACCCCCATCACAAGGTCCTTAACTCAATCACACCCCCAATGCCCCTTCTGCCAGATGAGGTCTCACTCACAGATTCCAGGGACTAGGATGTGGCCGTTTCTGTGGGACACACCCAGATGGGTCAATTGTGGGAGCATCCATAAGGCCCCTGGCACAGAGCCTGATCCACGATTGGCACTCCGTTCATGCCACCCGCAATTATTACCACCATCCTCTTCTGCAGTATGCGCCCTTGAGTTTAAAGTTGTGCTGACAGATTATACTGCGGACAGGGTCAAAACCCAGCAGATCTAACATCTGCTGAGCCACAAAACAGGGAATGACAGCCCATCTGCCTTGGACGACAAGCTAGTCTTACCTGTGCCACATCTGGACCCCTGAACTTGGCCTTGCCATCTTTGCCAGGCTGGACTGCACGTGTTGACTTGGGTGCCCCCTCCTGCCCCTCAGTGCAGGTGTCCATCTGGTGTGTGGGCTCCTGGTGAGGGCAGCCTGGGGTAATGGCCAGGAGACCTTAGGCTGTGCAGTCAGGCACCAGGTTTGGGGCACAGTTGGGTCAGGCTCCTCCCATTATGGCCTTCCTACCCCTGGACACTGAGCCGCCCCACCCCACACCCCCGCTTCTCTAGAAGAGAGTGACAAGCCTTGAGCATGGCCTGGCTAGTCCTATATTTGCCCCAGGTGTCAGGATTAAAGGGAGGGGACACATGTGGGCCCTGGGTTAGTTGGCTGCAAACGCACCAGGCCAGTTTCCTTGCTATCAAGGTGGTAGTGTGGGAACATTCTGGGCTTATAGGGGAGCAGATTTAAAATCAGATTCCTCCCCTCCTCACACACACGGAGTTTGACACATGAAAATTTGGGGTGGAGCCCAGGAACATGAATTCTCAGCCAGTTTCTGGGTCATCTTGATGCAGAAAGTCCTCAGACCATACTTGGGTCCTCAGCCTGCCCTCACTCTGCCACCAACTACCTGAGTTGACCTTAGACAACTAACTTCACCTTCTAGAGACTAGTTTCTTCAGGACCAGTCAGAGGGGTGGCAGGGGACATCCAAGGCACTTCCAAACTGGGAGCCCACGTCTGCAGCAAACTCCCCCTTTTGTTATTGACTCAGAACTTCTGACCTTTGATCTTCTATCTAGAATGTTTCTAGAATTTTCTGACAGCCTTTTTGGGGAGGAAGGGGGGGTAGCTGAGATCAAGGATTTCTTACATTGGGAGGGACAAGATGAAAGTTGTAGGGCAGAGCAGGAAGAAGGTGTGAATGTGGGAGCGTGTGTGTGTATGTGTGTGTGTGTGTGTGTGTGTGTGTGTGTGTGTGTAGGGCCTATGCACTCATGTGTTTATGTCTATAGGTGAGTCAGCTGCCTCTCTATCCCAGAGTTGCAGAATCCCAGAACTCACAGGACATGCAGACTCCAAAATCCAATTCCCTTGTTTTGCTGGTGGGTCAACGGAGGCTGGGAGGGGGACTGTGAGTTGTTGCTTGGAGTCACATAAGTTCTTACAGTAGGAATTTCTTGACCTTTGTTGTTACAATTACCTGGAAGAGCTTTTAAGAAAGACAGGTACCTGGTCCCCATGCTTAGAGACTGCAGTTCCATGGGTTCAGGATGGAAACTGGGCACAGAATTTGTGGAGGTCCCCTGGGGACGCTCATGGGCAGCCAAGGATGAGACCCACTGACATGGTTGGAGCACATTGCCCCTGCTGCTGAAGAGCCGTCCCGGCTCCCCTTGGACATGGGTGGTGGCGGCATCCTGAACCCGTGAGCTGGGTATTGAGGCTCCCAATCCCTCCTGCCCCCACCCAGAAGAGCCTGGCCCCCAGCGGTGCAGTGGGAACACCAGGCTGCTCCAAGATGCCTTCAGAAAGTTCCTCAACAGGCCTCACCTGGAAGCTTCTGCTTAACTGGAAGAAGGTTTAATTTTTTAATTTTTCTTTTTAAAGATTTATTTATTTACTTATTTGAGACACAGAGAGACACAGAGAGAGAGAGAGAGAGACAGAGAGACAGAGAGACAGAGAGAAGGTGCTTGAGTATATACCCGAGTAGGGGGGTCAGAGGGAGAGAATCTTCAAGGAGACTCCCTGCTGAGTGAGAAGCCTGACATGGGGCCCAATCCCACGACCCACGAGATCATGACCTGAGCCGAAACCAAGAGTTGGATGCTCAACCGACTGAGCCACCCAGGCGGCCCTGGAAGGAGGTTTTAAAGGCTAAAGGCCGTCTGTGAACATAGGGAGCTCTGCTCTAATCAGAAGTGCGCTCCCCAGGGCCTGGGGAATGGGGGGAGATGGGAACATGGGGCCCATGAGCAGAGATGGGAGAGTACATGGAGGAAACTTCCTTCCATGTTGGTGCTCCCAGGGGAGGAGTAGGGGGCGGTAGGGGGCAGGAGGGGGAGGAGGACTATAAACTCATCTGCTGAGTCCCTCTCTCAGGGATTCTAATTCATCTGCTCTTTTTCTGTTTGGGGGACAAGCACATGGCCTGTAGCCTGTGCTTTTTCATTTACATTAAGACTTTTAGTGGAAGAAAGAACTCCAAAAGCAACAGTCCTTCCGTTCTCTTGGGCTGCCTGTGAAATCAAGCCTGGAACAGCCTTCCCCTGAGTCCCACTCTGCTGCCCTGCCCGTCACCTTTTTCTTTTCTAATTTGTTCTGTTTCTTCTCACATCCCCACTCCCGAGCTCCTATGTATAGCTGTGCAAGTTGTGGACTGCACAACCGCCCCTGCCCTAACCCCTGCTGTATTATCCTTGCCATCCCTCCCCAGTCCCTCCTACCCCACAGATCCCTTCCTTTTACTTCATTTCCTGCAAGTTCTTCCTCCCTAACTGTCTCAAGGGGAAAGCCTGGCCTCTGTAGGGCCTGACTCACATCCATCAACCTTGGCAGGGTGGGGCAGGGCCAAGGCCAGGTGTCTACTGCTTAAGAGAGTCAAGGGGCC
Source organism: Neogale vison (assembly GCF_020171115.1). Taxonomy (NCBI): domain Eukaryota; kingdom Metazoa; phylum Chordata; class Mammalia; order Carnivora; family Mustelidae; genus Neogale; species Neogale vison. The sequence goes on from NC_058105.1 coordinate 97,149,505, forward strand.
TCCTTTCCCAGCGGGCTGCCCCAAACCACTCACAAAACCCAGAATCTCTTGCTCATCGCAGGTTTGCTTTGCCAGATGTAAATTGTTCTCTAGGTTCACCAAGAGGCCATAGAAGCTGTTTCATAAATAAGCTTAGCGTGTTTTCCCTTTAACCTGGCAGGCTCCCCCCCTCCCTCGACACAATTTTGCTGGAACTACATAAATACATCCTCCTAGCGTCCTGCACAGTTCACAGCCTCAAGCACTGTTTAAAAAAGTTAACATGTTTAATCTCCGTAACGATATAAGTATTGACCAATTTTACCAGAAAAGGAGGGGAGGAAAAAAAAAAAAAAAGAACAACTACAACCCACCACCAAAACCCGAGGCTGGGGTCACATGCCTGAGGCTGGAACCGAAGTCTACTGGTCCCAAAGCCTATGTCCTTAGTCACTACACCCTAAGGTCTCCAGTCCCCCTGAGCTGTCTCAGCCCTGCCTCTCCCACCTTCCCTGCCCCCCTCAACATCTGCCCTCACAGCTCATCACGCCGGCCTCGCCTCTCAGCCCTGAGTGGTCAGCTGGGCTGCCTTCCTGCCTTCCCCCCACCTCACATAGGTTCCCCTGGGCTACTTCAAGCCGCTGTCACCTTAACACTGCTGTCCCTGTCAGCGTCAGCACAGCCTGGGGAACCCCTCGCTTAGGAATATCCCCATGGGGCTGGCATTCCTGCTGGCTGTCCCCGCATCCCACAGGCAGGACCCAAACACACAACATTCTCCCCTTCCTTTCAGACCCCCGAAGTCACCTTCCTTTGGTTCTGCGGCACAGACGGGACATAGGCCCACAGCGTCCCCTATGGTTTGAACTCCTACCTTAATGAACCAATAGGGACAAGGAAATCCTCACCCTCAACAACTACACCAGGCCCAGGCTGGATGGCTAGCTGCCCCCTCCCTCCCAAGCCTCCCCCCCCCATCTCCTCCCCAGCCCTCAGGGACCAAGATGGGGAAACTGTCCTATAATAGCATTTTACAGGCACGTGCTCATGATCTAGGTATTTCTCTCATCTGGTTATCTTTAGAAACACGGGGAGGGAAGGGGGGATTAAAGAAATCCTCCCCTGCTTCCATCTTGGAAAAAAAAAAAAGGCAGAACATTCTGATTCACTACCTTATCTTTAAAGAAACCTGACATGGAAAAGGCAGGGAGATAAGATCTATGACTTCATCAGCTTGTTCTCTGAAGTTGTTTCAAGCTCTCCCATCCCCCCCACCCAAAGGCCCCTTCATTTCCTGTTTTCAATATGTAATGGCAAGGAATTCACAGCCGAGTGAGCCTGGGGGTCAGCGCAGGAAGCTGGCGCAGAGAGGAAGCTTTTAAGAGCCAAACTGAAATCTGGCCACAAGTCAGGAGCATCTCTTTTTAATTCAGATTTCTTTTTTTTTTTTTTTTGCCTTAACTTTGCGGTCAGCGGCTCTGGATGGCTTGTGGTCTCAGAACAGCTGCTGGTTTGGAATATCTTAAATGCAATGTGAAAGCGCATGAGGGTTCAAATTAAAAAAGAGAAGGAGAACTCTGCCATTTCATAGCAGGAATTCTTGACAACCTCTCTCTTTCAAGATGCTCCAAATGCCTCCCAGACGCCCTTGTATCAGCTCTTGCCGCCTCCCACGGTGGAGGCCAAGGAACTGGTACCATCTGAATCACTTTGTGCCGGGGGAAAACAGAGACACCCACGTGTTCCTGCTTACACGGTAAGTCGGCACAACATTGTGACAGGTGTTTTCCTGGGCCCCAACCAGCTTAGGGAGGGGTGTGTACGGGTGCAATATGGGTCACAGCTAAAACGCCAAGAGTAAGGAAAACCACCTCTCTCTGGCTCTGGCCACCGGCTGTAGAGACGCGCGCGCTCCCCGGAATCTTGGGTCTTCATTCAGTGCCTTCCGTCACCAGAGGATCCTTGGGTGGGTTCTTGTTGGTTGCCATGGTAACTCTCTTGCCAGTCAGGGAACAGCAGCCCCTGCAGGGGGCATGACCCCGAGAGGCTTCCACTCACTGGCTGGTCGCCCACTCTCGGAGGGGCTGAGCGCGTGGTGTTTGGATGGCATACCGATCTTCCTGGGGGTGTGAAGTTCCGTCTCTCTCCGCTGGTCTTCTCTTTCTGGATTCTGTCCCTTCTTCTTCCCAAAGGCTAGAAGCTCGCACACACAAGGGTGGACTTGGGGCCAGGGTGCAGACCTGAACCCTGCTGCTGAGGGCTGGCCCGAGCTCGGGGCCTCCAGCCAGCAATGAGGGGCCGCCTCTTTTAGGGGGCTGTCAGAGTCCGGCTAACATCTTACCCATATTCACTTTAGTGAACCCCACTCAATTTTCCACCGCCGGGTCTGTCATTCCTTTACCTCGGGGATCCCTCAACCTCAGAAGTGTTCCTTGCCCACTGCGGCTGTCGAGGGCCAGAAGCCCTAGAGATGTCATACCCTTCCTGATGTCCCAGAGCAACTGTCCACCTCTGACCAACAGGACTCGCCATAAAAATGTCCCGGCTCCCCGCCCTCAGGCGGGAGGACTCTGTGGCACATGATCTCAGCGTCTCCACAATGGCCCTGGCTTGCTGACACCCTGTGTCTCTACCCCACTCTCCCTCCTGGTGTTTCTGGGGCTCATCTCCCAAATAAGGTGCTCGCCCTTGAATCCCTGTCTCAGTTCTGCATCCGGGGACCTAAACTGAGCCAGGGAAGAACTTCTCTGATACCCAGCCACTTGATGGGGCTGCCACTTCTAAGCACATGACAAAGATTTCAGAACACTCTCGATACCTGGCTGGGGGGGTCTTCTTTGACCTCTTCTAGACCCTTCTCCCCTTCCCCTTCGTGATTCTGATTCTCAAAGTCCTGCCCCCATCTATAGCTACAAGGTACCCTGTGTACCACAAAATAGACTCATTTTATATTTTATGGACAATAAAAATGAAGCTCTGGGGCGCAAGAGATTTGCCTAAACTCACTTGATTTGTACGCGGCCAGCAAAGCAGGAAGAAAAAACCTAGGCGACTGGCCTAATGGCTCAAGGCCCTTTTCAGGTAGGACTGCGCAGGTGTAAACCTGGCTTCTGGACTTCTACTCTGAACTTTCTTTTCTTTCTCATTATGACAAACAGTTGCGCCCCCCAAGTGGTGTCCTCCAAGGGGACTGTTGGGATGTGTCATTTAATCAGTGAGCAGGGACTGCACTCCTTCCCTGAGCCAGACATGTCTACAGATCAGCATCTCCAATGGCTGGCGCCCCAGTAGGGTGATCACAAAGACTTCAGAGCCCACCTCTCTCAAGGCACAGAGAAGTGGCCACATGGACAGGACTTAGCTGGTGGCATGGCGGAGGGTTTACAGGGCGACAGGGATGACACCTGACCAGGGAGAGGGTCTTTGCCTTCACTCTTCCCTTGGTCTGCACTGCTTGGTCTGCACTGTTGTGCCCCCAGATACCCACATGGCCCAACCCCTTGCTTGCTCAAACATCACCCTCGGAGGGACCTTCTCTGGCCACTGTCTAAAATGGGGTCTCCTTGTAACACATCGACCCTGCTGGATTTTCCTCTCCGCATGCATCGCTCCCTGACATTGTGTCATGTGCACATTTTCAGCTGCTCCCTTCACTCCCACCACCAGACTGTGTGCTCCCCTGGACGGAGAATCTTACCTATTTTGTTCACTGCCCTTTTACCAACACTTAGAATAAGTGCCAGCACATTCTAGAAGCTCAGTAAATTCTTGTTGAGGTGAATTAATGAATCAATGAGTCACCGAAAGGAAACAGACAGGGCAGGTTACTTGCCTCATCCTGGGTGACACATGCAGTCAAGAGGGGCAGAGGCAGGAAGCGGGGAGGGGCACCCCAAACCCACGTGACTCCATGGCCTCTGGCCTGCTTCTCTACCCTGTGCTGGGCTCGTTCGATCTCCAGGTAATGGGGGACATAGAAAGCAGAAAACGAGGACAAGAGAGACCGATGCTCCGTGGAGATAGGACATCTCCCCTTGCCCCCCGCCCTCCCTCCCTGCCCTCTTCTTCCCTCCTCTGTGTTATCCCAAGGAGCTGCTTAAGAAGAAAGCCCTCCCTGGTCTTTCCCCAGAAACTGTGCTCTGAACACTCGGACGCACAATCAACCAATTGTTAAGTCCTCGACAATACCTCATCAGCGAGCACAGCACTATAATTAAAAGTAAATCCAGCTCAAGCTCTTTAAAATAGGATCTAATTTAATTGGCGCCTTTAATCTATCACTGTCACTCCCCGCCAACCAGGGGAGAATGTCATCGCAGCGGTAGGTGGTGAGAAACTTCAGCAGGCCCCTCGGCGGTGGCAGTGGCGGTGGCGGTGGCGGTGGGGTCTCCCCACCGCCCCGGCCCCGCGAACAGCTGGGAAGAAGCAGGCAGCCCACGAACTTGGAAAAGGGAGAGCCCACCGAAGTGGGGGAGCACTCAGGTGTCACTGGGGACTGTGGTGTGGCGGCCGCAGGCCTGGGTCCTCATAGCCCACCAAGGGTCCTGACAAGCCTTGGCAGGGGTCTGGGCGGGGCCTCTTCCCTCCCTCCAGCACGTCTCAGAAACAAAGCTCTGGGTATGGTCTGCAGAAACCGCAAAAGAATCAAGCTCATGGTGGAAAGACTGGCCATGTTGGGTGTGGGTTGTTTGCTGGCGGGAGTCGGGGAGGGGGGCAGGGGGAGGGGTGTAGTGAGTCTCTGCTTTGTGTCAGCATTAGTTCCCAGCCCAGCTCAGAAAAACAAGTCCCATCCTTTTAGAGAAACATAATACAAAACCCAGAAGAGTGGAGCAGTAGTGAAGATCGTGGTTGAGAGGGCTGGCTGAAAAATCCTATAGAAATGGGTTCCCATCCTGGAGAAACCACTCAGCAACCTGTGAATGTGAGAATGCTTGTAAATCCCTTGGGCCTTAGTTTCCTCATCTGCAAAGTGAGGGTGGTGATACCTACTTTGCATTTCTGTGCTGAGGTTCAAGGGCCACGCCTGGGGCCAGTAGAAGCTGGGGGGGGGGCAGCGCTGGGGGGGGGGGTGTTTCACCTGTGTGCCTGGGGCTCACCCTGAGGCTGACTGCCTCCAGCTCCCCGTCAGCCTATGGCTTCCCGCATCTTCCTGCCAGAGGGTGTTCTTTAGCCATGGAGGACCCCCTCCACCAGGGAGAGATGGAAATTCATAAAACCCCAACTTTCCACACCCAGGCATGGTCCACACGGTCTGTCCGAGGCCTCCAGAGGCCCCAAGCACCTCATGTCCCCTGCAGGAACACCCTGATTCGCTTGCCCTCTCCCGACTTTCCTTTTCCCTCTCTCATTCCTCCGCCCCTCACTGGGGCCTCCTGGGTCACTTCCCAAAACAACAATTGCTCTGAAATCCTTGTTTCAGGGTCTGCCTGGGTGGGAATCCAAGCCTAGACATTGGCACATCAAACACCCGATAAACACTACTATGTGACTTCTGTAGTTTCCGGATATTTGAAATCCAATTGTGGATTGCTTTGCCTATATTTTGTGCGTGTCTCCTTAAAGAAATTGTCTGGGAGCACTCCAGGAAGGACTCCTCTCCCTGTAGCCCCATCTCAGCCCTCCAGTCCACAGCCCTAGGGAGGACTGCTAAGCTAATGCTCTCAGTATCCCCAAGATTCCTTGGACCCTATACTGCTTGGACCTTTGGGTCATGCCAACTCCATGTGAGTGTTGAGGGGTATTGCAAATTGAGCTGTGTCCCCTGCACCCCACCCCAAAGGTATGTCCTAACCAGTAGTAACCTGGTTATGGGACCTTATTTGGAAATAGGGTCTTCCCAGATGCGTAAGTCTTGATCCACTAAAAAAAGAGAATTTGGACATCGTGAAGGACACATGTGGGGACAACACCACATGAGACTGAGAATTATGCTGCCACAGCCAAGGAACCATCAGAGGTCAGTAGAGAAGCCTGGAACAGATCATTCCCTTGTGTCTTCAGGAGAAACACAGTTCTCCTATGTCTTGATCTTGGACTTCCAGGCTCCAGAGCCTGTCCCTGTCCCCTGCTGCCCTGTGGCTGTCCCGGGAATCTGGTGGGTTGTCTGGAAGACTCTCCCAGGCTTCATCCTCACTCTCCATCAATAGGACATTTGACCCTGAAGAGAAGGGTCCAGAACAGTCAAAGCCTTGCTCCTCTCAGCAGTGTGTGGTCCCCAGAAAGGGATCAGCAGCCAAGAATTGGTCCTTTTGTGGCCAGAACTGCAGCCCGGTGTCCTGCCAATGACTCAACCTCCTGCTGCAAAGTGTCCCGGCTTCCTCACACTCCCTCACACTTCACGGTCTCAGCACCGACCTCACCTGCCGGTGTCCCCGGCCGGGTCCATCGCAGTGACCTCGTGGGCCAAGCTATTCTGTTTGCCCCTCCAGACCCACCCTTTGGGCTCCTCCACTCTGCTCTGAGCCCTGACAGGCTGGCCTCTGGGGGCTGTGTCCCCAGGGAAGCCTTGCCACCCAGCTTCTGGTTGGATTTAACCAGTGGGCCTCACCAGCAGGAGGGAAGAAGGCGGGCAGGCTGAGAGGTGGGAGAATGGGTTCCCTAGGCTCCCTCGCCTTTCCTGCCAGGGTGAGCCTGGCCCTGCCTGCCTCCCCCTCTCTAAGTGCCCCCGCTCCTGTCCAGCACCTCCTCACCACGATTCTTGGGCTCCAATGTCACCTGTCACCATCCAACCCACCCTCCAAGCTTCGCTCAGAGTGAGCTTTCTAAGGCTCTGACTCCGTCACTACGAAAACACCGATGGGTCTGCAGTGCAAATCCCTCCCCTCCCCCTCCACAGTCATGTTCCTTTACAATGTGGCGCCGCCTCCACTCTGGCCATGCCTACTGCTCCATGGAAAGCAGCCAAGGCTTGGGGCCCTGGGCAGAGCCTGTGCTAGGTGCCACGTGCCCTGCGTGCTCAGAGCTTGCTGTCCGTGCTCCCTGCAGGGCACTTCTCCTTTTTCTGGACCTGAGAGACATGCCGCCTTCAAGTCTCCAGCCACATAATCACGTGCCCCTGGAAGATGTCCCTCAGCTTCCACCTTGGCGGATTCCGCGTTCCCACATGGGGCACATGTATATCTCTGAGTCATGGCTTGTCCAGGCAGCCCGCAGGCAGACTGCTGGCCTTTCTGTCTTTTTCCCACAGGGTGGACAGGTGCCACATGTGTAATTCATGCCTCCATCGGTAGCAGACCCTGGTGATGTCCGTCCTGCATCGTCCTGACCCCCCGAGTTCCCTGCAGCGTGGCTGGGCAGCTTCAAAGGATGCTGACAGCTTGGATTGAGGCCCTAGGCTTCCTGGCCTCTCTGGAGTAAGGATTCCCAGCACGTTCCACACGATGCCTCAGAAAGTCCCCAGGGAGACAGCGCCCCATTGCCCACAGCAGTAACATGCTTGTTAAAGCACCCGTGCTAGGCCGTGCTTCCCCTCCCGTCTCCCTTTTCTCACTCCCTCAGTGGTGCCTCCTAGGTGTTCTCCTGAATAAACCATCTGCATCCCTTAGACTTTGCCTCAAGGTCAGCTTCTGGGGGAACCTAACCTGAGACAGGGGCCTGAGCAGCCACACGGGGCTCTGCGCATGGTAGGCGTCCCATAAATGCCCCAGGAATGAGCGAACAAGGGGTCGGGAGCCGCCGGCCCTCTCCGGCCTCATGGGGACCCCAGCGGTATTCAGGAACTGTGCCTGTGTTCTGAGTAGTCGGGTACCCTCCTCGCTGGGAAGGTGCCGCCCACATCTACGCGGGCAGCCCAAGATTTCTCCCGAGCCAGCTGCCTGCTGGGGAGACCGGGGCAGACAGGCAGTTCTGATTATGTATGCAAATGTGGGTCTGGCCCCGCAGCTCATGTGAGAGCCACACAGCTCGGCTGAAACCACCCTGGAGAAAGAATCTTGCAAAGAATACTAAAGAGCATCCAAGTGTGAAGAATGAAACACACGTGAGGTTTCTTTAAAAAAAAAAAAAGAAAGAAAGAAACCAAAACAAACAAACAAAACGGGAATCAAATGTACTTTTCATCTTGGCTTTCTCACAAATAGGCAGCCCCGGCAATGAGCCTGAAAAAGCCAAAGAGGCTTTTATACCGACTTCTGACCGCGACTGAGACCGGCAGCCGGTCATGGGGCTTTTCCCGAAGATGAGCTCCATGGGGCTGAGGTGGTGGCAGGCCGGTGGCATCTGCGTCTCATCTCGACCTTCGTGGTACACACGTGACGTCCAGGTGTGGGCTCGCCATGGAGACCCGAGCACAGCCAAAGGCTTGGAAATGAGGACCCCAGGGGTCAGGGACGGCATCGCAGGCTGTAAGAACAACACGTGCTGGAGGAGCCCCGGGCCCTGGCTACCGCGTGGGGTGTAAGCAAGAGAGGGAAAGGGAGGAAGAAGGGGGAAGAAGACAGGAGCCCGATCCCAGAAGGCCTGGAGTGTCTGGCCAGGGCGAGTCCCTGACGGATCCCTGAAGGGGGGAAGAGGAGGCCGGCCTGAAGTGGACTGCACTGGGCCATGTGAGCACGGGAACCAAGGAGGGAGCACGTGCATAAGACAGGCAGAGAGCGGTCTCAGAGATTTGAAGGGGTACGCTGGAAAGTGTGGGAAAGCCAGGAGTGTCTGGCTCCCAGGTTTTGACTTTCCAGATGGAAAATGAGGCCCTTGGCTGAGCCAATGTGTCCAAGAGACAGAAGAACATGAAAGGTAGTTATTTGGGGGGTGGTGAGAGGGCAGGATGGTGAGCTCTCATTTGGGGTTCCCAAGGATCTGAAGCGCAGGTGGGGACCTCCAGATGGAGGCGTCCTGCGGGCAGCTGGATGGATGGCTTTGGAGGAGACGTGGGTTTTGCCATCATTAGCATGTAGATGGTACCCAAAGCCATGTGAGCACAGGACTTCATCCAAGGCAAGTGGACGGAGAGAGAGATGAAGAAGGTTGAAGACATATTCCAGGAAAAAGAACCATTAAAGGAGTTGGCCATGAAAGGGGAGGCCCCCAGAGGAGGGGCAGAATGGTCAGAGAGGTCGGGGAGCAGGAGATGCTGTCAGGGAAGTCAATGGAGGATCCGTACAGGGGCCAACGGTAGCAAACCGCGCTGAGCAGCCGGGAAGGCGCAGAATGAAAACTCGTCTCTGCCGGCTCCTGCCCCCTCCGTGAGTGCCTGACTTGGTGCTGGGAGCTCTGTACACACCTGTCAATCATTGGGGAGAGGAGGGTTTATTGACCGGTTTATGGGCTACCTAGGCCCTTGGTCTGCTCTCTTTTGAGTCATTTCACAGTTTATCAGCCCTTCAACCAGAGGCTGGACAAGGGAAATAAACTTTTCCCAGTCAATTTTATGACATAATCTATCAGTTCTTTGGAAGGATTTAGCGGATGAATAATTTGAAAAGATTAGTTGGTTTCTGTGTGGTGTGGTGGTGGTGGATTATCTATGAATTTCCTTGTTCAAATTAGGGCTGGTAGTCTTCCTTAGAGTTGGCCATCATTCACTTTCACCATGTACCCAAAGAAAGCCACATGGCTAAAAGAGAGACCTATGTTTTTTTTTTTTCATCTAATAGAAAAAGCAGACAGAAATAGAATATATATTTAGCAAGCCTCTGGGGGAAGGAGAACCTTCTCTGTGTTAAAATGATAGAACAGACCAGAAAAGAAAAAGACCCACCAGCCTAACTTCACAGTTAAAAATATTTGTTTCTATAGAAGACATATATAAATATGCACAAAATATTAATAAAACACTTGCAGCAAAGTTCTTTCTTATGTAGAGATCAGAAATGGGGAGAAAAGAAAAACACTCAGGGGCACCTGGGTGGCTCAGTTGGTTAAGCGTCTGCCTTTAGTTCAAGTCATGGCACTCTGCACTCAGCGGGGAGTCTGCTTCTCCCTCTTCCTGTGCCCCTCCCCCTGCTCATGCTCTCTTTCTCTCAAATAATAAAATATTTTTTAAAAAGCACTCAGTCACTAGTAATTCAAAGGGCAAAGAGCATGAGCAGATAATTCACCAAAGACAAAACATAAGCAGCTCAGCAACATTTCGAAGAGTGTTATGCCTCACTAGTAAGGACCTAATGCAAACTAAAATAAGGAGGTACCATTCCCCACGCCCCCCAGTAATGTCACCTAAAATCTTACTTAGTGCCGTTGAGGGTTTGGCGCGATGGTTGCGGATGATGACGTCAATGGACGCAGCTCTGTTGGCAAGGCATTTGGTAAAGGCAAAAAGATCTGGGGAGACTCGGCAACCCCACTTCCAACCCGAGGAGCACAGTCTAAGGAAGCAATTGTAAACGCCGCATGCCCGGGCAGGGCGGCAGAATGGCAAATACCAAAATCTGAACTTCCAGCTTCAAGGAACTGATAGAATAAATTGTGGTGCATTTACCAGACGAAACATTATGAATCCATTAAAACCGGTGGTGAGGAAGTCGAGACAGCACCAGGGGAAAAGGAATGTCGCATAATGTCAACGGGTAAAGGGAGGCAAATTTGCTTAAAGCAGTATATGATAATTACATAGATTCAGACTCACAAACACGCACATGAATTAAAACATGTAAAAAGGCCAGATGAAAATACGCCCAAGCACTATGTCACCACAGTGTCGTGTTGGGGATGATCTGTCTTTTCCGAGTTTCCCAAGCACCATCATGATTGGAGGCGTGGATTTAGGGGATCAAATCATCTTGGGTTCACAGCTTAGTTTGATCACTCACTGCGTCATCTGGAGTGAGTTATTTCATCTAGATTTGCTTTCCTCCTCTGTAAATTGAGATTTGGAATGACTCCCCCAGAGGAGTATTATGAGAATTAAGTGCAATATGGGGAAAGTGCCTGTCATTGCGTCTAAAACAAAGTAAGCCATCAATAGATGCGAGATTTCCTTATCGTACTTATTATTTAAATAGTGCAACAAACTTGCTAACGCTGTCAACTGGCAAGAATGCCCTGAATCCAAATAATACTGTTTTTCTTTTTCCTGCCCTCCTTTCTTCACAGACAACTGCCAAGAAAGATTGTCAAAGAGTTAATTTTAGAAGGGGGAAAAAAAAACGTTTCCTTTGCTTAATGAATGTGAACTTCCTCATTTTTCTGGTTTATTTTTCTTCCAAGTTGTTTTTACAGCAACACTGCCCTGGCACAGTGACAAGACTGGGAAATTTCACGTGGAAATAACCCTCTCCATTTCACACCCTGAGATGCCAGATCTCAGGGGCGCCGAGGGGCCTGGGTCACACATCGTGCCTGGTATTTTTGGGTGCCTCAGCCCTGTAAGGCCCCTTTACCATCATCCATGCTCTTGGGCCTTTCTTTCTTCCCCTGATGAGTATTAGCGGCCATGAGGGATTTTGTGGGACACTCTAAACAGAAACCCCAGTAACACAGGGCTCAAGAGGATGAGACAGAGAGAGAGAGAGAGAGAGAGAGAGAGAGAGTGAGTGTGTTAGGTGGGTCGGGACTTCATGAGAAAGACCACATTGGAAGTGGGTGAAGGCAGAGTCCTAGAGGGTAGTCAAAGGCCACAGCAAATGACGTTGGGTGGACATCTCTTCTGTGGCCAAGATCTGTGTACATGTGCAAGCTGTGGGCTCGGAAATCTCCTTCCCTGACCACTGCTTCCTATTTCCCCCCCACTCTTCTATTCCATTTATCTAACCCTCCTGTGTCCACTGGGCCTCAGGCTCTCCCCCATCTCCCATCCCCCAGCAATCAGCCTCGCCTTTTCCCTCTCAGACTGGCTTTGGAAGCCACTGGTAATCTTTAGTTTCATGGCCTTACTGGTATCCTCAGTGCCCACCCCCCTGCACTGGTCTTCCCAGCCGAGCACCTAGCTCAATCCAAAATCCCAATCCCCCTCCCTGGTACCAGTCACCCTGTTGGAGGAAAAATCTCACAACTGTGTCTAAGTTCTTGTTCCACCTCCGTGGAATGATCCACAAGGAGTGGATCTTGTTCCACCAACTGCACTACCCCGACCCCCTCCATTCTGTAGGGCAGCAGCTTCCTTTCCCTCCCTCCTCAAGCTCACAACTGCCACCCCTCCAGGTCCCCCAGTCTTGTTAGGCGCCCTGACATCCTGATTCAAAGACAACATAGAGGCAAGTTGAGGCACACATTCCACCCTCCTTGGCTTCAGACTTCACCTTTTCCTGGTTTCCATCAGTCTCTGAAGAGAAGTACCCCCTTTCCTCACCAGGAATAATTCCTTTCTCCTGGTGTAGAACGGCACCCCCCAGCACAATTCCAACACCCAGCTATGTGAGCTATCCTGTGGTCAGCAGTTCACTCTGTGTCAGCCACAGTTCCAATATTTTATCTTCTTTAATATTTATAACAGCTCTAAAAGATTTGCTCTATTGTTAGTTTTAAAGGTAGAGAAACCTACCTAAAGGTAGAGAAACAGGTGAAAAGAGGAGAGTAATTTATTCAAGGCCACCCAGTAATGACTGACCAAGAAGGAATGTGGACCCTGGCTCTCTGGCTCCAGGACCCATTGTCTGAACGAATGTGTGATGCTGTCTCTCCTGGTTTTCTCAGGAAACTTGTTCCACCAAGTATTTCTTCTCCCTAATCTCTTCAGTCTCCCCCTGTCTACACATTTATGTTATCTCTCTTCCTCAAATCAACATTCGCTTCCAACTCTTCCTCCTCTATGCTCTCGGTATCCTCCTAAGGTCAAACTACCAACAAAAGCATGCAACACGCTCTCCCCACATCCGGATTGCTGTATACTCTGTGTACACCCCTCGCAGTCTGACTTCTTCACCCCCAAAGCCCTGACACCTGAAGACCCGCTGGTAAATCATATTTTTCAAGATGACTGCCACAAGACCCTTCAACCTGCTTGCCTTTCTGACCATGTCTCACTGATGCTCTCTTCACCGAGGAGCTGGGGCTCATGTTCCCTCTCCTTGAATCGGAGCTGGCCTGTGACCGTGGCAGCAGTGACTTTATAGGACTCTCGAGACTGGGTTATAAAAGGCAGTACAGCTTCCACCTGGTCCTCTTGAGATGCTCTCTCCTGGAATCCAGCCACCATGCTGCGAGGAAGTCCAGAAGCCACATGGAGAGGCCACGTGCAGGTGTCCTGGCTGCTAGCTCACCTACGGTCTCAGCCAACAGCTGGTGTCCACCACCACACATGTGAGGGAAGATCGGTCCAGGTGATTCCAGCCTCTAGCCGGAGGGTCTTTCTGGTGAAGCCCTGACGTTAGGAGCAGAGGCAGCCTATCTCTGCTGAGCCCTGTTCTAAATAGTGAGGGATATAATGAAATGATTGTTGCTGTTTTAAGGCACTCTGTTTTGGGCTAATTTGTTATGTGGGAAGAGTAACTGGGATAGGCCTCAACAATTCCCAAGCCTGTAGTCAGCCTTCCAGATCTGTCATTTGACTTTAGTCATTTGTCATTTGACTCCTTTCTCTACCGTTCTATGTTGTCCTTCTGCTCTTTCGGCAGAGCCCTAACACCCACAGCCACACTCATCACCTGAGGGGCACCTCTTCTGAGCTCTGGACTGAACACCCATCTGCCTCCAGTGCTCCCAATCCACATAGATATCGCTCAGGCAAGACACAGTTGATTCCTTCCCTCCTTCTGGCTGCACCATCTGCTTCGTCCCACTTGGCTCCCCATCTCAGCAACTGACCTCACCATCAACTCTGTGGCCCCTGGGAGAAACCTCAGTTCCACTAAATGCAAATGACCCACCCACCAAAATTGTGTTCAAATTTTGTCATCTCTTCTCAACTCCCACAGCCAGATAGATCTTTGTCATCTCTTATCTGGAATAATGCAATTATCTTCCAACTGGTATTTCTGCCTCGAGTCTCTTCCTTCTGTCTCAGCTTAGTGACTGCCACCTGAGATTATTCTGAAGCACAGATCAGAGTCCTGGCACTTTGGTGACTCTGGCTTCTTGGAATGAAGTTCAACCTCCATAACGTGGGATGCAAAGTCTCAAAACTGGTCCCAGGTAGCCCATCCAGTCTTTTCTAATACCAGCCTTTTCCCCACTCCCACCATCTTAAGTCTCAGCTGCTTACAACAACTCCCCAAACTTGAGAGTGTTCTCCATTCCCCGCAAGCCATTGTCTTGAGTGTTCCCTCTGCCTGGAATATTGGTGATGTTCAAGGTGTCTTCTAGACCCAACTCAAATCCCTTCTCTTCTGAGAATCCTTCTTTGATGCTACCAGGCAGGCAGCATTAGCCACATTTCTTCCTGCTCTTTGCCCCAGCAAAGTGTTTATCAAAGGCTATTATTTTCATATGCTAAAACGTGAATGTCTGGAGGATGTAAACTGGAACTTACCACTCTATCTTTCAACGAAGATTGAATGAATAAGGAATCAAAGGGATATAATCATGGATAGATGGAGGCTGGGAGGGGGTGTGTGGGTGGATGGATGGTTGAATGGACAGGTGCTGGGTAGCTTAGATATGTAGGTGGGAGATAGTTGGGTTGGTGACTGACAGCTAGGTGGATGGTGGATAGAAGGAGGGATGGATGGTCAGATAGTGGACACATGATTGGATGGATGGTGAGCCCATTTATGGATATGAGATGGGAAGAAACAGGAGGGAAGGTGGGATGAGTAGGTGGCTGGTGAGTAGGTGGACTGAATATAGCAGCAGTTGTAGGACAGTGGATGGATGAAAGATGAGTGGTGAGTGGCAAATGTGTGGGAGGAGAGTGGAATTGTGGGTTGACATCAAGAAAAATCTTAGAAAGAAGAGTGGGGCGCCTGGGTGTGCCTTCAGCTCAGGTCATGTTCCCAGGGTCCTGGGATCGAGCCCCACATTGGGCTCTCTGCTCAGCGGAGAGTCTGCTTCCCTTCCTCTCTCTGCCTGCCTCTCTGCCTACTTGTGATCTCTCTCTCTGTCAAATAAATAAATAATCTTTAAAAAAAAAGAAGAAGAGAGTGAAAAGCCTTCAGAGCTGTGTGCCCGAGGTCATGTGGTTGGGAGCGGGCTCAGTGACAACTCCAGCCTCAGCTTGCTAACCTAACCCCTCCACTTGGGGATCTTGGGGAAGGGCCCTGTGCTGCTCAAGTCTATGTTTCAGAGTCTAGCACAGTTTCTGCCTTGTTCAAATAGGGTTTATTAATATTGGTCTAATGGAACACAGTTCTTCCCAGATGATGTCCTTCCTCTAGCAACTAGAAACGTAGGGCTTAAAGAAATGGCCTTCATTTGGTTCAGGAGAGAGTCTGGGCTGCCTTTGGTCCTGTCCAGCCCACTACTGCTTCATTCTCTGACTTTTTCAACACAGACCAAGGGTCCTCCCTTAACTTCTCTGGGCATAACATTTGTCATCTGTAAAAAGAATCTTGGATTGATTCAATTCTATCAGCTTGACATTTCTCAACTCCAAGATCCCAAAGAGTCATAGAAATACGCCAACTACTCTCAGTATTTCCATTATCCACACGTTTGTCTCTGGGAAGCCCACCAGGCGACCAATAGGTCCAATACCTTTGCTTTGGGCTAGGATTATATTCACTTAGGCAGAAAGAGCAGCCAACTTCAGCTTGTGCTGACCAGTAGCCCTGTTTTATCGTTTTATTCTTCTTTATTGGAAACAGATGGGGAAATAAATCATTATGGAAGAGAGGTAGCTTGGTTGCAAAATCTTTTCAAACATGGTGACCCTAGGTGGAACATCTATCTCTTCATGGTCCTTAAATTCAGCTGGCCTACCCCCACTTCCCACCAGGGCCCACCCAGACCACTCACCTAGTCCAGGTAATTGCCAGCTGGCTCTCTCTGTCCTCAGCTCTTACCACGACCTCATTCTGGCTTGTAGATTCATGGCTCCCCAGGGTCCACAACTGCATTGGGTCCACATGGGTTTTTGGAAGCCCTTGTGGTCTCCTCCCGTTGTAACACCGGTTGAGTTCTCCTTAAGCATTCTCCACAGCCTCCTCAGCTGGGAGACTCTGTCCCTTCTCCCATGCCTTTGCTCCCCTCTGGCCACATTCCCTCTCCCTCCCTCTCTCCTCTTCCACCTCTTCACTGAAGAGGGGGAATCCAGACTGTGATCCCCAGGATGGGTGGGCTCGAAGGTGTCTTCTCCTGGAAACCTCCCATGGCATGTGAGAGGGACCCTCACGGCGCAAGGAGGGAGCTCTTGTAGCTGTAGAAGGCTGAACCAAAGGGGATACCCTGAATTTAAAAACTGTGGTTTAGGCCCTTGCCCCTCAAAGTGTGGTCTGTGGACCAGAAGCGTCAGCATCACCAGGGAGCTGGTGAGGGGCCCCCTGCCACCTCACAAACCCCCTGAATCAGAATCTGCATTTTAACAAGATCCCCAGGGGATGCCCGTGCAGAGTAAAGCTCTGGGACTGATGACAAAAATTCAGTGTGATTTCGGCAATAAGTCACAAGCCTCAGAAGCTCCAGGATGGTGTCTCATCCTCTTACTAACAGAAGTCACATGGGCCCCATGGAATAGCTGCCCCTCCCCGAAGTCTCTTCATTGTAAAAATGCAATTAAAACCCTGAGTAGTTCGCTCAGCCATTTCTACCTCGATACGATTTGGTTTTCAGCCATAAGCAAAGCTGTCAGCCAGCACTGGTCTGAGGAAGTGGGACGATAAAGAGATAAGCTTGAGTAGGAAGGGCAAAGGGAACCGGGGGGGGGGGGGGGCAAAGGGAAGGGCCGGGGAGGGGGGCGGACAGTCAGACAGCGCTTCGCAGGGGGACAGAAGGAGAGATTGAGGTAACGCAGTGCGGCATGGGGGAATGAGCAGGCCTTACCCGGGGGCCAGAGGGAAGGGGGATGAATGTAAGAAGAGAAAATGTGGACACAGATAGAGATCCCAACAGGCGTCTCTCCCAGAGGGAAGGCCACGGGAGCACATGGCAAGAAGGCAGCCATCTATAAGCCCAGGAGAGAGACCTCCAGAGAGATCAACCCTGACAACACGCTGATCATGAGAAAATGTGTCTGTTGCTGAAGCCCACTGTTCTGTGGGGTTTTGTTATGGCCGCCTGAGCAGACGAAGATACCACCTTTGCCGCTTTGGCTGTTTTATCCAGAGCGCGCTGAGGAAGTGTGTCCTCTGGGAGAGGGAAGCCCCTCCTCCACACATAGACCCTGCTTCTCCTCAAAGTGGTAAGAAGAAATGGAGGTTTGGCTGAACTCAGAAGAGAAGTCTGCTAGCCCCCCCACCCCGTGTTTCCTCTCAAACTCTTAGCCACCCTCCCCACGAACCTGCCCACATGGCTACTACCCAGTGCCTGGGTCCTACCAATGGGGAGAGGTCTCGGTGTCTTCGGACAAAAGCAATAACACCGTCATGGTTCCAGGCACCATTCGAAAACCTTGTGCGTCATTAGCCCTCAGGGAGATTCAAATTAAAACCACATTGAGATATCACCTTACACCAGTTAGAATGGCCAAAATTAACAAAACAGGAAACAACATGTGTTGGAGAGGATGTGGAGAAAGGGGAACCCTCTTACACTGTTGGTGGGAATGCAAGTTGGTGCAGCCTCTTTGGAGAACAGTGTGGAGATTCCTCAAGAAATTAAAAATAGAGCTTCCCTACGACCCTGCAATTGCACTCCTGGGTATTTACCCCAAAGATACAGATGTCGTGAAAAGAAGGGCCATCTGTACCCCAATGTTTATAGCAGCAATGGCCACAGTCGCCAAACTATGGAAAGAACCAAGATGCCCTTCAACGGATGAATGGATAAGGAAGATGTGGTCCATATACACTATGGAGTATTATGCCTCCATCAGAAAGGACGAATATCCAACTTTTGTAGCAACATGGACGGGACTGGAAGAGATTATGCTGAGTGAAATCAGTCAAGCAGAGAGAGTCAATTATCATATGGTTTCACTCATTTGTGAAGCATAACCAATAGCATGGAGGACAAGGGGCGTTAGAGAGTAGTAGGGAATTTGGGTAAATTGGAAGGGGAGGTGAACCATGAGAGACTATGGACTCTGAAAAACAGTCTGAGGGGTTTGAAGTGGCGGGGGGGTGGGAGGTTGGGGTACCAGGTGGTGGGTATTATAGAGGGCACAGCTTGCATGGAGCACTGGGTGTGGTGAAAAAATAATGAATACTGTTTTTCTGAAAATAAATAAATTGGGAAAAAAAAAAAAAAAAAACCTTGTGTGTGTCAAGTCACCCACCAAAGCTTGCAAAGCAGGATCTTGTCCCTATCATGTGCCATGGACATGGTCACGCAACCCCCCCTTCACAAAGTGAAGGATTCCCCCCACCCCGTTGATGGGAGGGCTGCCTTCAGAAGGGCCCAGGCTCTGAGTGTCTGCGGGAGTGCCTCAGTTTAAGAGGGTCAGTAGGGGCACCCGGGTGGCTCAGTGGTCAAGGGTCTGACTCTTGATTTCAGCTCAGGTCGTTATCACAAGGTCTTGAGATTGAGCTCATGCCCAGCATGGGGTCTGCTTAAGATTCTCTCTCTCTCCCTCTGCCCTCTCCTGCTGCACTCTCTTAAAATAAGATAAAATAAAATAAAATAAAATGGCTAGTAGCCCTCATCCAATGACTGATCAATGCAGGGGTTTAAAACCCAGATCCCTGTTCCCCAAATTCGGACCATCCCAGCTCCAGAGCTCCCTGTGAGGTCAGCTGACATCTCTGAAGAGATTCCATCACATCCTGTCTTCTCTCTCGGCCCACCCTGCTCCTTCCCCTCCCCTCCCCTTCCCTTCCCTTCCCTTCCCTTCCTTTCCCTTCCGTGCATCTGGACCCCAGGAGCACACCCTGATACCTTCCAGCGTGCGCATCTCCAGCTCGGAGTCAGCTTCCTGAAAAATTGAGCCTTTAGCCCTTCTCTTGGACAAATCAGGAAACTGAGGCCCAGTGGAGTTATGCAAGTGTCCTAAGGGCCACAGCATTAGCAGGTGATAAAAACTGGGACATGAGCCCAGGTTGTCAGGCTCCAGAATCCATACCTTTAAAGTCTACTCCTGTCTGATGGATAGTTGAGCGCCAACTGTTTCTGTGGTAGAATGTGACCTCGAGAAGGTAGCAATCCGGACTCTCCCCTCCCACCTCCCTACCAGTCGATTAGAACACAAGCAAAATGGATTTCCTCAGGGGTCCACCAGGGCTCCGTTTTAAGAGGCAGCCCAAGGGACCACCTATGGAGGCTCTCCCGACACCTGCAGCCGAAGTGGCTCTTTCCAGGCCAGCAGTCACGAAGGCAGTCTCCCCTCCTCTGACCCGGCCCTCCCTACCGCTGTGCGGCTCATGTAGAAACACGGCGTAATTGCTCGCCTCGTAGAAGCGAACTGAATCAGCGCCCTTCTGCTGACAGCATTAGTGACAAGTGATCGCATCAGGACACTGGATCGGCAGCCAGGACCTGGGCGCCTGTGTTGTTTACTGGTCCACCATGTATAATTTCAGAGTTTAATTTTATCTTCCCAAACTTACAGGTGCAAAATGCAGGATAAAGTTCTTTAAGGGGCCCCTGTGAGAAAGCAGGCTGCGCTTGTCCTCCCTCCCTCCCCCACCAGGAGCTCTCAGGGTGGCTTGCTCAAATTAAATCATTATTGAGGACGAATAATCCTGGTGGGTTCAGAAAATCAGTTTTAAATTCAGCCTGCTAGCAAAATTCTGAATGTATTTACTTTCTAGATTTCATTTCTCCATCCATATTAAAGCTCCGTGGCATTATCAATTATGGGTTTATTGCAAAGCACAATAGGATTCAATCTGGAGGAATGCCTCGGGGTATGTCTTAGGAGGACGATAAAGCTAATAGTAATGGGTCTACAACTTCTAAGGCTAATTTTCACAGTTACAAATTTCGTAAATAAATAGAAGGCATGTCAGTTTCCAGTCACCCAGCTTGAGGCCTCTTCTACTGATAAAACAGGACCTTCCGTCGCTTCCATCGGGGGGCTCCTGTTTGACTCTCGATGGGCCAGCCTGAAGTTTCCCTGATCCCCCCAGGAAGGGAAATGATGAGCAGTTCAGAAGGAGACCTTTGGCCCCCTCTGCCGCTCCTCCCACCAGGTTGGGAGCTGGTTTGGATGAAAATGGACACAAAGCTTAGCCAGCCCTGGATTTGGGAAGGCCACTAGAGAACTTCAGCCCAGAATCGGGCCAGACTCTGCGACTGGGCTGGGTGGGCTGTCATTCATGAGCCCTGTGGGGCTTAAAGCAGGCTTCAGGGCTCCGTGCAGGATGGGGCTGTGCTTGATCCAGGCCGGGGCCTCTGCTGTCCTTCTGGAAAGAACAGGCCGCAGGGAGAGGAAGGCGCTGGTGTAAGGGCTATACTTCTATGCTCCTGGCTATTTGCAGCCAGGTTTCTCTTACACACGGAAGACGGGCCCTACCTGCCCACTCTGTGATGCCGCTGCTCACATACCTCTCACCTGGCCTGCCACGTGCTGCCAGACACACTGGTCCCTAGAGCTGCCTCCTCCTCCGGCTAGCTTCGGCGAGTGGCCGTCCTTTTCCTGCGAGCTCAGACTCACTTCCCACTGGCAGCATCTGCCCTCAGGTGTGGACCTTTAGTCTTTCCACTTTCGACCCAGGGCTTTGCCCAGAACAGTCCAGAAGGGCAAGGTTAACACCCAAAGAGGCACTCTCCACCCAACAGAGGTGCAGGGCTCAGGGATATATGTGCCTGGCTCTCTTCTCTCAGGTAGACAAGTCCCGAAGCATTCCATGTACCTCTCGGGGTGTTCCAGCAGGGGCAATTCCTGGTTGTCTGTGGCAGTGACTTTCACACACACTTACACTGGCTTCCCCCTGTTTCTTGCCTCCCTCTCCCTGCTCCTTCTTTCCTGAGGCTTGGGATCACCTCTTGCATGAATGCCCCACATCCTAGTCTTAGTCACCAGTTTTGCTTCCAGAAGAACCCAAGTGAAACACGTGGGCATCACAGGATCTGCTCCTTCGAGTAGGATAAATGCAGGCATCTTCCAAAAGCTCTTGTAAAGTGCACGCATGTGACTTAGCGAGGGAAGAAAATTCTTCTCCCTCCCCCACTTTCACGTGGAAGCTTCGTCAGGGGAGTTATTTGTCACCCGGGAAGGCAGGGAGAGAGGAGAGCCAAGAGATGTAAGATTATTAATGTGGGGAGGGGGCTGGCAGGGAGCAGGGCAAAAGAGGCCCCGGGGAAGCAGGACTCAACAGGAGTGAGAAGAGCAAGGGCAGGCGGCAGGGAGTCTGCTCCAGGGGGTGCGTGTGTGCACGCACATGTGTGCATGCGCGAGTGTGTGCACACGAAGTCCTGTGCATGTGTGCACCCGTGTCGGGGGCAGCTGTACAGCTTCCAGAGGGCCTGAAGTTGCACCTGCAGGGGACGAAGGGCTTGGATCCTAGGCCAGTGTGCTGGGATAGGGACTTGGCGACAACCACTTTGCCCAGGGCTCCTTTCTGACCAGACACAGCTTCTGTCCAGAGCAGGGACCTCCAGATGCCAATCTGGGCCACGAGGTTGCCCAGTTATCGCTGGCCCAGAGGTGGTAAAGAAACTGCAGAACCAACACAGAGATCAGTCCACAGACATCTTGGACACCTGAAAAACTTAGCCCCACCTGAAAGCCACACCTATTCAAAATGGCTGATGGGTCTCAAGAGTTTAAGTTATTTGCCATGTGTTAGCTATATATTCTTCAGGACAACCTTTGGAGGTAGGTACTATTGTCATCCCCTATGTACAGATGAGAAAACTGAGGTGGAGAGTGGTGGAGCAACTTGTTCAAAGTCATGCAACCAGTAAAGCACAAGCCTGGGGTTTGAAGTCAGACAGCTGTGTGAGCAAGGCAAAGTGTCTGGTGCTGTAGAGAGGCACAGATGTCATACAAGACAGATTTCTGGCGTTCAAGGACCTTAAAGTTTATTGGTGGCGGGGGGTAAGAGACATTTACACAAATAACAGAATATGAAGCAAAATGAAATCTGCCCTTTAAGAGCCTCCGGGGTACCATCCTGTTAAACAGTCTCTGATTCTATGGCTTATGTCTCACTGTAGCTTTCGTAGGTGCAGGTGCTTGGAAATTTGGGAGGTGGAGGCACTTACGGTCCCAGGAGGGGATGGGGTTAGGCTGACGTGTTAATTCAGATGAAGTCATGCCTTCTCCTTGCTGCTGGGAACAGGGCTGTGATCCTCCTTTAAGGCTTCCTGCTGAATCACCCCCCACTTGGTTCAAGTTCCTTTTGGATGCACCTTCTTTCATTCAATTCTTCTGTAAACTTGGAGCCCCTCTGATGCCTCAAGGCAGCATGAATGCTCTAGTCAGGCCCACTAGACAGGCCCCTGGGTGCCTGTACCCTGCTGAGTAGTCTGTTGAATCTACAAGAGTATGTAGGCTCTGATAGGCTAGGCGCAGAGTGAGTTAGTGAAGAAAGCCATCTGAAGGGAGAGGGAATCTGGGCAAAAATGAGAGTCCATCAGGAAAGAGATGATCACGTGGCTCCTAAGAGAGTAAGACCCTGAGTTTCTGAATTTCTGCGCCTTGTACCATTTCATAGGAGACTTGCTGTTCTCCCCTTCCTGCCACTGAGATTATATAAGATCTGTGTATTCACAAGTAAACCTCTTGTTCCTGAGTGGAGTTCTCTTCTTTCCAGACAGAAGAAGCATTTATTAGTATTTATTTTGTAGATGAAATAGAACTAACTGTCATATTATGGTCTACTAACCAATAATAAGAAAACATGTTAAAGAAGGCGGCAGTAGAATGTGTGTAACAAATACGGGAGTAAAATGTTGTGTTCTAAGATATAGAAATAGTGGATGCCAACTTATAAAGTCAACATCTAGATTCCATGACACAATGGGCCAAAGCGACTAATGAATAAGTGTCACACAAGGAAATAGTAATTGCAAATCAGAGCCTCGGAAAACACGAACTTCACATGTACATTAGAATTTATTCATTTAGACAGTTATAGAAATTCTCCTTGAGTGCCCATTTATATGCCAGGAACTTTGTTAGATTTGAGGAATATGGAGTTGAATCTGCCTTTGATGATGCCTTCAAAGTGCTTCCAGTCTAGATGCGGAGAGGGGAAATTAGGCAGACATTAACAAGAACACCTAGAAACACCTGTACTGGAAACATGTAGTGCTAAAATATGACAAAAACCAGGAGAGATTGGAAATGAGGGAAGTAAAACTCCCAAGGTGCCAGAGTCAAATATAGATGGAAGGAAGCATAGTAAGTCTATAAATTGATATGGCAGCATTCAGGGAGTCTACCAGAAAGAATATAGACTCTAGGAGCTAGGGGTCAGAGTTTGAACAAGAAGGCAAAGTCAGAAAATATGGTAGTGACCCACATAAAACAGGAGAGCTGAACATGAGGTCTTGCATAAAGTTGAGACCTCAGGAGGATGAAAAAGGGTTGTGGACCACTCTGCCATCAGTCCAGGCTAGTGACAGTATCACCTTTTCCCAGAACTCTAGGTAGTAAATAAAAAGCTCTCGATGAGAATTCAAAGCCTAAGAGAGTCTGAATTTACTCCACCTGTATGATATAGGAATTCCTCAAGCCATAAAATTACATAAAATCTGACCCTAGAAAGCAGAGGCAAAACTCGTCTGTACCAGTACTGCCAAATTACAGAGTAGAAAAGACTTCCAACCAACCTCCTACAAAAGCCTGCTAACGATGACTTCACAGTAAGACACATCACAACACATCTGAGGGCATGATTCACCATGAGAAGGAGTCAGCAGGAAAACAAATAAGCAAATGAAAATAGAAACATTCCCAAAGACTTGGGTATAATAGAAAAACTGAGTGAGACTGTAAAGTAAATATATTTCAAATAATTAAATCAATAAAAGATGTACAAGTCATAAAGAAAGGACATAATACTATGTAAAAATAAAGCAGACGTATTAAAAAAAAGAAGCAAAGAGAACGTCTAGAAGTGAAAAAAAAAAAAAAACGAAATTAAAAATGCAGTGGATGAGTGAAACAGAATAAGACCCGAGGCTGGAGAGAGAGTTTTTGAACCTCAAGATAGAGCTGAAGAAATCACCTACAGTGTACAGTGAGATGAAGTGATAGGAAAAGTAAAAGAGGGGCTAGAGAACATTGGGGCTATAATGAGAAGGTTTGACACAGAGCTAATCAAGCCTCCAGGAGAGGAGACTCAAAAATGTAGGACTATGACTAAATTAGAAACACGGCTGAGAGTACTTTTCAGAATTAACAGCATCCATAAATCCTCCGATTCAAAAGCACAGTGAGTCCTGGGGGCAAATGAATATTGATCTACAATCAGGTATATCACAGTACACCTTTGTGACTACAGAGACAAAGAGGGAACCTCAGAAATAGACTAAGCGAAAAGAAAAACCATTTACAAAGAGCAACAACTGAATGACAGCAGCAGATTTTGCAGCAGCAAAATCTCCTTCTGCAGAGGCCAGAAGGAACAATGGCCAAAGAGCAGAGGGAAACATAACTGGCACTTCAAAAATTCTATACCCACCTAAACTGTCATTCTATACCCACCTAAACTGTCAAGAGTGAGGATGGCAGTGCTCAAACTCAACATTACTAACAGTGGGGCCACACATGGCTCTTGATGTGATCCAATATCCAATAAGCCATGTTGCTTACAAAATATTGTCCAAAATGTGTAAGATGAAAAGAAAGGGACAGGGGAGGCTCTCCTGCATGAAAAAGAATTTAAGCAACCGAGTAATTAAATGTGATATGTGGTCCTCAGCCTGACTTCTGAATGGACCAGATCAGCTGTCAAAGACAGTTTTTGAAAGAGTTGGAGCAATGTGAATATGGACTGGATATCAGGGAATATTGCGGAAGCACTGTTAATTTTGTTCAGCTTGTACAGTAGTGGTATTGTGTTTATGTTTTTAACAGTCTGTTTTCAAGATTGCGCTGAATCACTTAGGAATGCATATTAGCCAGGATCAAGTGGCATAGTAGAGGAAAGTCTTAATAAAGGGACTATTTATGAAGGTGTGACCAGGATGTGGGCAAACCAGCAAAATATGCTGAAGTGCCCGGAGCTCTAGTTCTCAATCGTGGGTCTTCAAGGAAACAGGGAGCAGCAGCTCCCAGGACCCCAAGGAAGAGGTGTGGCTATCGCTCTAGGATTCCTTCCAGAAGCTGTAGACTTCAGTGGAGAAACAACACTGCCAACTCTCAGTCCACTTTCTCATCTGTTGGATCCTCCTACTGACCAAACCCAACCAACAGCCAGGGGGCAAGAAGGTCTTGGGGATGCGGTCCTAGAGTTCAGTCTCTCAAGAGCAGAGAGAGAAAAGAATAGGGGAAAGAAAAAGGCAAAAGTGAGGATGCCTATAATCTATTTTTAGAAAAAAACCAGATGAAATAAATACGGTGTATGTTAACAACTGTTAAATCCAGATGAAGCATATGTGTGTTTGCTGTACTGTTTTTCCTACATTCCGTATATTTGAAATTTTTCACAACAAAAAGTAAAAAGCAGATTGAAATAAATTAGAGTGGTTAGAATGAAGTCTGGGAGAAATTATGCTTCTGATCTTAACGGAAAGAATTACCAAAGGATTTATTTCAGAAATGTACCTCAGAAATTCAACCCAGAAGGGAGTGATAGGATGTGAAAAACAATGGTGAGCAATGAACTTGGTAAACAGGTGGGTAAATCTAAGTAAGCATTAATTAGAAAAAAAGAATAGCTGGAAATCACAGATCAGTGCGTAAAGGGGTACTGTAGATGTAGGAGGAGAGAAGAGGATATGTAAGGTAGACAAAAGGAAAGTTACTTTGAGGAAGCCTTCCCGAGAAAGGAAGGGCTGATGAGTTGACCTGAGTTTTAATGGTCAAATAGGATTAATGGAAGAGGAATCAGAGGGAAGGACAAGGCAGAGGGAGAGGCATGAGAGAGCACTGAGCTGGTTCTAAGCATAGTCTGTGTCTGATAAACTTGGGCAGGGGTACCTTCAGGGGATGGCAGAAGTAGGCAGGCAGGAACCACAGCCAAAGGTTCTGTTAAAAGTCAGATCTCAAGGGTCTAAACTAAAGCCCCGGGAGCAATACGAGGATTTTATGCAGAGAAATGCCCTGATCAGACTTGCATTTTGGAAATGAAACTCAAAGTCAGTTTTGGAGGACTGATTGGAAAGTTCAGAGGGGTGGACAAGAGCAGTAAGAGCTGCAATCAAGGCGAGGCAGGGTGAAGCTCTAAGGCAGTGACAGATGATGGAGAGGAGACAGATTTAAGAGAGAGCCAAGAGGTCAAATGAATAAAACTTGGGGACTATAGGATGGGGCTGGTGGGGAGTGGTAATGAGGGAGAGCCAGGAAGTAAACGTGGCCCCCAGCTCTTGCCTGGGTAACTGATGCATGCAGGTGAATTCATGGGACTGTCAACCTTCAGGAGGAGCAGGTTGGAGATGAGATGATGGCTCAATTTTGTTCAGGTCTAAATACCTTGGTCAGAAGCTATGCACTAGGGGGAGGCCCCCAGACATCAAGTGTAGATTTAAGACAAAGTGATGGTGAAGGTATGTAAGCCTTCTGTATTCCTTTTATCAGGAATAAAAACTTTCCTATAGTATATCCCCTTTCCATATGTATGTACACGTGCACGCATGTGTGCGTGCACACACACACACACACACACACAGTCTCATTGGCCAGATGAATTGGGTCATATGACATCCCTTAGCTTCCCAGGAGGCTGGAAAATATAGAGAAGAAAATTGTCATAATTAGCTTAGACAAATCATGATCTGGTGCCTGGGGATGACATGTTGCTCCCAAACAAAACGGATTTTCTGTTAGTGAGGAAGAAGGGAGGATGGGTGTTAAGCAGAAAACGAAGAGTGTTTACCCCACACAATCATACTGACGGGGGCCCGGGTTTGATAACTCAGAAGGATGAACTGTGGAGGCGGGGGAGAGGGGAGGGAGTAAGCTTCACCAGATGCCCGATTCTGAAGCCTAGTGATAGAGACTGGGAGATGCCCTGCTTCCTGGTCAGCCTAATGAGTGTGGAGAATTGGCTCCAGATCAAGGCACATCAGATCGGGGGACAGAAGCCAAGAATGACTGAGAACTTCCTGCCTCAATAGTTTGCTCCAGGACCCAGGACGGTGCTGAATGTGCATTGGGAAATTTGATGGACCCAGTTAGAGGGATTTGTGGTGGCAGAGGGGGGAAACGAAAGAAAACCAAGTCAATGTTAGGTTTTGTATTAGATGCAGCTAAAAAAAAACCCAGCCATTCCTAATGGATGCAGTGTGTTACAGCTTCAGTATCGCTCTGAATTCCAAGGTCAATAACTTCTTATTCCCAGGTTCCCACCCTCATCCCCTCAAGGTCTTGGACTGTCCTTGGTTTTGCTCATCTAGGACAGGAGCCATGTCCCCAACCTGAGCCAGATGCTTGCTTTGACTGCCAGCATCACTGTCCCAACGCCCCTCAAAGTGTGTGCTTGGCTGGTCTTCATTAGAGTTGAAATTCCTTGAGGAAGAGTAAAGACGGTATCGCTCATCTGTCTTTCCAACATCCATAGTATTTCATGCGAAGTTCCCCTCAAAGTGTTTGTCGGGTTCAATTTTATTAAGTTGAGGAGGAATTTAATTTAAGTGGTTAAGGGAACCACCTCCAGAGGCAGTCTTCCCAGGTTCAAATCCCAGCTCTGCCACTTATTAGCTCTATGATCTTGGGCGATTGGTGGTGTTCAGCAACATTTTTTTCTTTGAAGAGCTAATAATGGTACTTACCAACTCCACTCCCCAGATTGTTTTGAGGACACAAAGTGCTTAGAACAATGCCTGGCACATAGAGAAGATCAAGTGTGTGTTCTTTTTATTAAAAGTGCAGTTGGTGGTGGTTTGATAGTTAGGGCTGGCCCGGGGCTAGGAGGCCACATTTGGCATCATCCCCTCCCACCGTTTCCTTTTCTTTCCTCCTGCTTCCTTCCTCAGAAATCTTCTTCCTCATTTGTGGCCTCACTGTAGTATCCCCAAACCACTGTCCCTCCCCTGTGCCTCCCCAGTTCATCTAAGCCTCTTGCCGCCAGCTCTTTATCACAGAAGGAAGGATCTGAGTCACTACTTCATTCTACCATGTTAGTGCCTACCACCAACTTAAAGTTTCACTCCCCACCCCTGCAAGGGTGTTTTCATAGTAATAGAGCAGACTTCAAGATAAAAGGCCAAGAGAGACATCTTGTGAGAGAAAGTAGAGGGAGGGACTTCCGGGTGTCCTTAAATCCCCACCTAGGCCACTGGCTCCATCGGTTGGGAGCTGGTGGTCATGCATATTTTCCACTGTGTAGGCTACAGGGCTGGGGTACAGGGGACAGGGCAGTGTGAATGTCCTCATCGGGCAGATACTTCCAGTGCCAGAGGACCAGAGGAGGCCAGTGACGGGAAGTCAGGCGAGGAGACCCGGGAAGGGAAAGTGGGTTTCCTTCCAGGCTGTCTTGGAGGGAGATGAGACCCCACTTTCCCATCCCACATGTGCTCCTTCCTCCAGGAGGGAGGCTAGTTCAAGGAGGTAAAGACAGAACTCAGAAGAATGAGGTAACCCTGCCAACAGTGAGAGCAAAGCCAGTGGGGCTGGGCTGCAGGCTTGGAGGGACGATTCCATCCTTAACAACACTTTACAATTTGAGAGTGCCTTTAGGAAAAGCCTTCAGAACACTTCTGCGTGCATTTTCCTAGTTATCCTCGTGATAACTCTGTCTGGTAGGTGGAGGGGGAGGCTGAGTAAGAGAGAGGCTGGTTCTGTCAGGTCAGCTGCTTTAACCAACAATGCCATGATTTCAGTGCCTTCGCAAAATAAAATGCCTTGCTCACCCATGAAGCACGCTGATGTGTTTTTTCTGGTCTGGCTGTCCTCCGACAAGCAGCGACCCAAGGACCCAGGTTCTTTCCATCTGGTGGCTTTGCCATCCCTGAGGGGCCTGGAGACTTCACTTCATCCCTTTCAAGTGGCTAATAAATGAGAGAGAGTGTGGTGGGGAGCATGGGAGGTCTCCCGGGCCAGGCCTAGAGGCCATGAACTTCACTTTCATTGACATCCCACCGACCTTCACTTGGCCTCATGGTCACACCAGACCAGAAGAGAAGGAAATCATCTGGTCAACAAGCAAATGATCTCCACCACACAGACTGTATTCATTATTGCTATTCTCTGTAATAATAACTACACATCCCTGTCTCCCCAGTCTGCTCCCACCACTATACTGAGGGTTACATACATTAGCTCTACTTTTCCCAATACCCCTAGTGGGTAGAGATGGTCACCTGCAATTCACAGGAGATGAATCTGTGCTGGTAAAAGCTAAGGAACTTGTCCAAGAAACCCACAGCCACATACTGTTAGAGCCGGAAACCAAGCTAGCCTGTCTGATGCCAAAACACGCTCTCCTACTCTGCTCCTTCTCCCCAAGCCACTGCTGAGAGGTCACCTTGCCCACCATGGAGAACAAACATCTGGCTACTGCCCTCAACCCAGCTACACTCTGTGCCCACATTGGGTGAACTGGGCACATCTGCATGTCCAGCACACCACACGGGATATGAGATGGCTCAAAATCCATCCTTCTACCGACTCACGTGACCTCCCCATTATCTTCCGCCATGACCCCTCCATGCTGGTGTAGGGCCGCCAGTGAGGCTGGCTCCTCCCAGAGGCCCAACAAGAAGAGGAACAAAAGTCCTCTGTTTTGGGCTTCCTTGTTCTGAAATATCTGGCAACTCCCTCTCCCTCTGCCCACTGGGAAGCCAGCTGCTGACACAGCATTACTTTGTCCAGCTCTCCCTGACTGCCTTTTCACTACTCTGCCACCTGCCCTCCAAAGAGGGCATGGAATTCTTTGTTCTAGGTGGAGCGCATCCTTCCCCAAAGCCATAAACCTCCTATCTTGGGATCAGCGTTAAAAAGGGTGTAGTCAGAGAGAGGAAATCACAAGGAAGGGAGGGGTGCTAAGAAATGCTGCTACAATAAGACCCCTATGGGCTGTGATATGTCCATCAGCCACCTGGTGGCCCTTTCTGAAGGCAATCCCCATCAGATAGAACAGATTCCCAAGCGGAATGTGGGGCCCTTGGTTCGGGATTGAACATCAGGCCAACTCCCTGCTCTCCAAATCACAAGGTCAAAAGAGTCTAACAGCCTTGTCAAGTTGGGAGACAAACCAACAAAGTGGGATTTACATAAATGCCATGGTTCGCAACTGCCCCTGTGCGCTCAGATCTCTTCTTCTACCTTTCCATGGCTGTGCCTTGTCTCACGGGGAACTACATCTCCCAGCCTCCCTTGCCCTCCTGTTTCCAGCTCTGCGCGGCCAATGGGGAAGACTGGAGGACCGGAAGAAGGGAGAAGCCAGGGTGTCTTACCCCCTTACTCTTTGCTTCCTATGGCATCCCCAGCCACAGAGATATTCCAGTGCCTCCCTCGGGTGGCCACGGCTCCTTCTGGGATGCCTCCACCACGGGTCAAGTACCCCCGGATGGCCTCAGCTCTTGGTCTCCACATACCACCTCTTCCTCCTGTCCCCTGAGGCCCTGAGGTGGTAGCAGCTTCCTCATCATTCCGAGTGGCTTTCTTGCTTCTCTATTTCCTGTGTAATCAATTCCCTGAATTAATTTGAAAGACTTGCCAAAGTTTCTGTCTTCCTGTCTGGACCCCAAAAGAAATACATTACAACCATAATGCATGTATATACTTTAGGAAAAAAAAGAATATGAACATCTCATGGCCACATGTCTTCTTTCAAATTCAGAAAGTTACACACAAAGCTTGTTCACGGCTCTGGCGTTAGTCTGCCTCTGTGGCTTCCCAGAAAAAAAGTGACACCTCCAGCATCGTGGCTTGCCACTGGAGGTGACACTCGGGTCACCCCCCGATCCCACAAGTGAGAACAGTGCCCTGTATAAAAGGCCACAATTAATTTTTATTGCACATACATGTGGGGAGATACCTGCTTGGCCTCCGTGTGAGAGCCATAACTCTCTTAAATTGATGTGTCAGCGAACTAAAACTCAATATTTTTTTTCACACAGTATATTTTACAGTCAGAGGCCCTTCCCTAATCGGAATAAAGCAATTTGGCTCCCTGTCATTGCTCACTGAAAACATATGAGCTGGTTGGCATTTCTAGCAGCCCAGATTTATCAGGGTCTCTGATCGAGTGCACAGGAGGTTCAGGGCTGTGGCATGGACAAAAGTGGATTTTTTATGATGGCATTGTGCTGCGTTTCTGCATAGCTAGATTTATCCCTTTATTGCAGAAATATGTTTACTGTTTCGACTCACAGATCTACTTTAGATGGAAAAGATCCCACAGAGTTTGTGTGAGGGCTTGGGGTCATTCTTCCTGGAACTTCTAAGCTCCCATTTCCATTCTGTACGACAGACCCCAGCTTGCCCTCTTCAGCACTGTGGGATTCTGGAAGTTCCAGCTCTGAAATGCGGTCTCCTTACAGGTTTACGATTGGCAGCAGTAGAGTCGGCTAAGAACAGGATTTCTGGAGCCCTGGTGCCAAGGCTTTGCCCACGAGGCTTTGTAAATCTGTATCAGGACTGAGGAAAACCCTTCTGAGGGGTGACTGCCATCCTCGTCGTAACTGTAGCGGCCAGTGACAGTGTCCCCTTGGATCTCCCTTACTATCTCTGTGCCCCCATCTGGCTTCGCTGTGCTTTTCTCCTGGCTGCCTACACCTATGGTCCTCAGACCAACTGGAACCACTCTGCCCGCACTCTTGGAGAGCCAGAAATGCCTGGAAGCTTACCTCCCCCAGGATGGCCCTTAGCTAATAACTGATGCTGTGAGGAGTTAGGAAAACCCAGCTCCCTTGCTGGAACTCCCAACAGAATCTGAGGCATAGCATATACACTAGCCCTCTCCACGCCGACCCCCTGCCCCATGAGACCTGCGCTGACCTGAAACTTGCTCGGCTCCCTTCCCCTCATGTCCTACCACCACTCCCTTACTGCCCTCCCCAGGGGGCATTTCCTTAATACATCACTTGCCTGAGTCCTCATCATGTAGTCTATTTCCAAGGAACTCAACATGACAGAAAGTATGTTAGAACGCTCCTCTTTCCAGTCACATACCTGATACTACGACAGTCCTTCCAAGTGGTTATCAAGCAACTTCTTAGTTACTTCTAGAGACGAGCAATTCACTACCACCAGGAATGGAAAACTCATGCTATAGTCCCCTCCATACATCAGAGTGTCATTGAACACAGCAGCTAGGAGCAGCCTTGGAGGTCATCTAGATTAGGCTGAATCTTGACATGAGGATGTTGTTCATGCCCCATCCCATGTTCCCTCAGTACACTTGAATCACCTGAAGTCTTGGACAACTCTGGGCACACTAACAGCTTCCCACCTCAAGAGTCTGCCCCATACTCCTGACATCACTTCCTAGAATCAGAGGTGTGACTCACAGTGCGGTTATGTTGAAGCCCCAGCCTCCCTGTCCTTCAGGGAGGAGAGTCTGAGGTGTGAACCACGTGTTGTCTTATGTGGCCCACCACTAGGGGGTGAACCCTAGTTGCCCTGAGTGGGAATCTGCTGGTCAACTCACATTATCTTAACTTCCATCCCTTCCTTCCATCCATCTCGTCACTCCCTCACTGTGCTTCTTGAGACCACCTCACAAATCGGTGACCTACACCCAGGTCCTCCTTTCAGTGTCCATTTTGAGGGGATTCAAACTAAGACAGGGGCCCAGAGAAGCTAAGGGGATTCCTGTTTCCACTGGATACCCTCTCCCCACCCCTGCCCCGCCCCCGGGACACTTCCCATCCCTGAACCCCTGTTGAACTGGCAGAGCTCTTCCGGTGAATGATCACCAAGTCTAGCCCCTTGAGCTCCAGGCCAGGGCGCTCGACGTGTGGCCGTGCCACATGTGTGCATTTTGTTGAATATTTAAACTATGTTCTGGTTTGTTTGGGAATGCATTGCTTGCAACTTGACTCAATATATAATTTTTATAACTCATTTGCATAAACACGCAATATTGTATTTATGTGTATATCATACATATGTCCTCAGGACGCATCTTCTACACCATAAATTGGATTGATTTGTTGGTACGTGTTATGGGTATTACTCAGGAAGGGGTGGGTCAGGCCTCCTGATTCTCAGGTCCATGAATGTTAGTTCACTGTGGCCATGGGCAGCCCTATGAGGCTCCCCTAAGGGTCCAGCAGAGCAACTCCCAGACAAAGGCCCTCTGCTTGATGCGGTATGGCTTTGACCCCCTAACACTCTTATACCCCTGTGTTGAACCCCCAGCTCTGGCAAGCAGGGCTGGGTTGTGGCAAAAGCCATAGGATCCCACTTTTCCCCTGGGTTAAGACCCGGGCTGCTCCGTGGCCATGTGTCATCCTTTCCTCTGCCCATCCACTAGGACAGCCAAATGGGAGAAGAGTTCTCAAAAGGTTGCATCCCAAGGGAAGATGAAAAGACCCTCATCCTGCATACTCAAAGCCCTCGAATCTCCAGGTGAGACACAGGCAAAGGGCACCTGCCCACACTTTGCCCTTCACCCATGGCTCCCAGTCCCCATCCTCCCCAAAGGTTTAGAGGGAGGAGAGAGAAGCCTAGAGCTCCCCCTAGAGGTTACATGTTTCCACTGACCGTTTCTTCATCAAGGCTTGGGAGACCCGGAAGAATAAAGGTGGTTCTCCGTTGGAGCACAGGGTTAGACCGGGGCTACAGATGGGTAATACATAGGGCATGTACCTCAGAATTACACTTCTGAACCTTGTATGATTAAAAATCAAGTGTGAGCTGTATAATCTGGGCAATGCTTAGGATAAGAGTTATCAAGAGTTTCTCAGGAAATACTACCCCATGTTCGTTCCTGAATGGCAAAACCACGCATGGTTGTAAATGGGAAATGCAGAACTATGGACGGCTACTTAATAAAGAACTGAAGAGCAGCCCTCCTGCTGCTTGGGCTCCATGGAAATGGGTTTGGCCATCTTTACTCAGTCACTATTTTGAGTTCAAGAAGAAGGAAAACTGGTAAACATGGGCTTTACTACTCATGTCATCACAAGGTCAAATGCCCCAGAAGAAGTAATTCAGCTATGGAACCAAACCTCGAGTACTCCTATGATGTTTTAATAGGTACCTGGTAAGTGAGACTCTTCAGGGCCTACATGGCCTATGAAACCATCCAATCCAAATCCGGATCCTGAACTTGAACTATCAGCTCCACCACTGAAAAGATGATGCATCTTAGGAAAGCTGCTTAACATCTCTGAGCCAGAAATTCCCTCATGATGATGTGGAACTACTCGTGACAGCCCTTCCTCTGACAAGACGGCTGCTGGCGTAGATTGAAGAACTGGAAATCATGACCACTTGCGCTCACTGATAAATGGGCTGTTTCTGCTGAGGGACTACAATACATAGACAGGTGTGAAGGCTGACTTAGGGTCTGAAGGGACCTGAACACAGGACACAATTTCCTTCATTATAGATTGTGCTGGGCTTTTTGAGAAAATTATCATATTGGCCTCCATAGCTAGATAGACAGATAAACATTTGGCCACAAGATCCATATGGACAGGAGCTGGCTTGTTTGGCTCCCTGCTGTAAACATGCATCTCACACAAAGCAATGGATTAACAAATATTTATTAAACTGATTGCTTCGCTATTTCTTATGTACCTGTCGCTTCAGTTCCGGCAGTTGGACGGAACCCCAAAGGAGAGCTGGCAGATTTTCTAAAAGAGAAGGGAGTGTGGCCCATGTGAAACTGTGCCCTGGGTACTGGCAGAACAGATCCTCATCTTTGGGCACGGGGTGGGGCATGGGTCCTGGGACAGAGAACAAAAGGGGGCCAGAAGAAGAGAGACATGTCCTCTTCATTGCTGGAGTAGAGGATGGACCTTCAACACCTTAAGCATGGGAATGTTCAGGGTAAGATGGGGACTCAGAGCGGCATCTCCTGGTGAGTCTAAGTGGCACCCCATTAAGTCCATACATCAGTACACACTGGGTGCCCTGCAAGAAAGGATCCTGGGAAGAGAAGAGCCTGGCTCAGTCCAGCCCCAAACCAAGAAGATGCTAGAGCCTGGTGGTTTCCCTATACAGGAAGAGCCTGCTGGGCTCAGGATGTCCTACTCAGAGAAGAACACCAGAGGGAGGGAAGTAGCCTGACACTGTGAATTGCCTACTGCAGATCAAACAGTGGGGCTGGAGAAATGGCTCTTATTGCCCTGACACCAGACAACACAGGGTTCAGGGGTGGTGGGAGGAGAGCAGTTCCAGACAGCAGGTATAGACAACTTTATAAAGGAGTTTTACAAGAAAGGGGAGGGGAGAAATGGGTAGTAGCGGGATAGGTGTCTGCATCAAGGAGGTTTTAATTTCTTTTTTAATGGCAGGCATTATGGCATGTTTTGATGCCAATGGAAATGATTCAGTAGGGAAGAGAAATACGGCAAAAGCAGGAGAGGGCAGAGCTAATTCTAAGAACAGACCCTTGACTGAGCAACAGGGGATGGGACCCAGGTCCCACTTGGAGGAGTGGGCCTTGGAGAGAACGCACAGTTTATCTATTTCTTCCCAAAGAGAGGCAGAGCTTTGAGTACAAATGCAATCAGGCAGGCAGGTGTCATGGTGGGAAGTAAAAGTTCTCTTCTGATGGTTCCTCTTGCAAGGTACTAAGAAGCAAGGCCAATGGCTGAGAAGGTTGAACAGGGGAGGAACTGCTGGGGGACTGAGGAAAGATGGAAGAGTCTGAAAGAGTCATCTCAGAGAGAAAGGGAAGAGCCAGTTGCAAAGGGGCAGGTAGAATTGCTGGGCTGCACTGACATCCCACTTGAGGTCTGCCACTATAAATTTCCAGTGAGACCAGTCAGCAATGGTGAAGGACTTCTCTTCAGCCAGCTTCAGATGTTCAAGAGCTGGGATGGAAAAGGTCACAGGCTGAATGAAACAAGGCTGAGCTTGTTTAGCAAAGGCAAGCAGAGCAATGGAATTGGGAGATCATACAAGGAGTTGACAACGTTTATAAGGGATGGCGCATACAGTGCATGAACTATGGACTCCAAAGCTTCAGAAAAGTGGGAAAAGGAAGAAGTGAATGGGGTGAGGTACAGTGAAAAGCTGGTGCAGTGACAAGACTGGGGGACCCATGGGGACCCAACGGTCATCAGAGTTGGAGCACTAGAAAGAGTGAGCTGTGAGGATAGCAGGTGGGAATACTGGAAGCATGAAACTGACACTGGGAATGGAGAAATCCCTGCCAATGAGTCCTTGGCAAGGGCTAACATGAGGGTGGTGAAGACCCAAGGGCATGCGAAGCCAGAATGTTGGATGCGTTCCATGTGCGCATTGAAATGGCCAAGAACTAAGAAAGTTGTGGTGGAGAGGAAGACGGGAATCCTGGTGATGAGCTGGGGTTGGGTGAAAGCTGGTGGTGGCCGTAGTGAGCAAAGGAGAGAAGATCACCAACAAGGAGACTGTGGCAGCCATGACAATGCCCTTCTCAGAGTTCTTGCTGCGGGGGGTGGGGTGGTAACCGACTATCCCCCACCCCCGGCCCCCCGCCCACTTCTCAGTCCATCACCTCCTACTGGCTGCTCCCAGCCAGCAAGTGAGCACAACACGGATCTATGAAGGCAAGTGCACTCCTCGGAGATGCAGGGTACTTCAACGACCTTGACACCAGGCCTTCCCATCAGCTTGGGCCCAGACTTTCTCAGGCATGCCCACCCATAAAGTTTACATCTTTCCCTACCCAACCTTCCCATCCTCCGCAGGCTAGACCTGCGTCACGCTCTGGCTGCTCACTCTGCTTCCTCCAGCTACCTCCATTTCTCCCCCCAACATGACGTGGGTTTCTCCAACAAATCTCTCACACGTCTAATCCTATCTTGCCATCAGCTAGTCTCAGAGGACCTGGACCAGCAGAGCGAGGACATGGGGAGTGCAATCTATGAGAACTGCTTCCAAGGACCTGGGTGCTTTAGGGAAGAGGGAAGGGCAACATCGTGGAGAAGTCGCGATGAGGAGCAAGGGGCACCTGTGTCCCTCCTCCAGCCCCAGGGATTCATGAGGGCTAGTGGTGCTGGGATGGCAGGGAAACAGCACCCCTTCTGAGGGAGCAGGATTCAGGCAGAATGCAGGTAGGCCAAAGGTGAAGGGAAACTTCTGACAATCCCAGACCTGGCCAACACCAGTGTTGTCCTGTCTGGCGGCTGGAATCTTAACTCAGGCATGTCCTCTGGGCCACACAGGCAATAGGACCCCCTACTACCAGACAGTTACTGGCACGTGCAGTAGACCACTGGCCTCTCTTCTGGGACGTGCCTGTGTAACAAACCTGGCTACCACTGGCCGGTTGGCAGCACTAAGAGAGTTTACTTTTCTAATATGGGATGGAAACATTCTCAGTATTTTGGCATCAAAGGATCTACTCTGCTTCTCTTTCCCTGGACCTCATGCCCCAGAGCCTAGACTCTGTGACAGATCCAGTTACCCACATGGCAAAATAAACCCTTGATCTTTATTTTAGTTTCCACTGCTCCCCCACTAGAAGTTTAGAGAAGAGCTTGAGAACATAAATGGTTGTATGGATGAAGATTGCACTTTCTAGAGGGCAGAGCAGAAGGGTCCAGGTGGTTGGGGGGTGAGAGCTGGAATCAGCTTAGGGGAAATTCAGAGCCATTTGGGGACATGGGTCCTGGGGACGAGAACCCAGAGGGGCAGGATAGCTGGTGGTAGCCAAGATAAACAGGGATGTGGGGCATGATGGGCTAAGTCCTCATGGTCTTGGGAGAGGCTGAGTGGTTAGTTGTAATTGTGGCTCCCTTGTTGAGACCTATGTGGCTATATCATAGAAGGGCACGTGGCGAGAACACCAGGAGACTGCAGAGCTCTGTGAACCCTTCTGTAGACCTATTTTGGGCCTTGTCAAGGCGAATGGAAGGGCAGCCATGCCAAGAACATGCTGAGCTCTGTAGGCTTTGCCACACAGAGTGTTCAACAAACACTCATTACACATCTACTGTGTGACAGACACTGTGCTAAGTGCTAGGGTCACATCAGTAAAGAAGACCCCATGCCAACCTTCAAAGACATGAAAACACAGAGAGTGACACAGAAAAACCCACAAGCTATTATGGTAGGGTCAAAGGAGTCCTCTTGGGGGTCATGGATAAAAACATGCATGGGAAATCTCAACCCGATCTTGGGACCCCTGGCCCCACCCTTCCCCACCAGGACACCAGTCCTGCCAAGGACTAAAATAGTACCTGCCACGCCAGTCCCTGGGGCTGTGCCACTGCCCCTTACTTCTGGCCTTCTCTGTCATCTTTTCTCTCCAATATGAAGGCATCTGCTCTCTGTCCACTCCAATACTTTGTTAGGCTCCTAGCATCAGACCCAGGTCCCTTCAGCTGACTGCTACTTCCGTAACTTTCTCTCTGTAAATGTGGTAGATGACCATACCGGACACAACTCCCATCTGGGGACTGGCGCTATTTCCTCTCCCCTCAAAGCTGGGCTGGCCACATGATGCGCAACCAACCAACAGAATGCAGCGAGAGGAACCCGGTGCCGCTTTCCGGCCCAGGGTCGAAAGGACCAGGCAGGTCCAGCCTTTGTGCTTCACCTGGGAGCATCGTGCAAAGCAGTAGGGGCCACCTTCCTGGGGAGCGAAGCTCTGAGGAGGCGTCCAAGCCCGAGGCTAGAACCAAGACTCAGGGCATGCGAGGAAAGCCATCTGGGACTTCCCGGCTCGTCACCAGATGATGCGGCCCTGCGAGCGAGCCTGGCCAAGAGGATGTCGAGCAGAGACAAGCCATCCTCCCAAGGACTGCCTGCAGGGAAATCCACTCAGGGCCACCATTCCCCCTCCTGCCTGGACACTAGCGTCATGCCCCGCTGCTCCTTATTGAGGAGTGACAGAAACTACCTGGCTGTCTGCAAGTTTCATTTCTTCTTCTTTCAGTATTTCTCATGCTCTCTCAAAGGGAGGGGAGTGACTAACTTCTGGACAGTGAAGCAGGAGGGATGCCAGGTGGGTCACTCCAAGGCTGGGCTCCTAAAGACCTCTTCCACAGATTATCTACTCTCTTTCCACCAATTGGAGTTTCAGAGAGATGGATGACCTTGGAAGCCAGACGTTGAAATGGTAGGGCCATAAGATAGAAGGAACATGGGTTTGAGAATCCCCTTTAGAAGAAACTCTCCCATTGAGCAGGGATAACTGTTTTGGACTTCAAGTGACCTAGAAATCATTTTTGTACCAGGTTTGAGTTTTATAACTGTTGGGGTTTGCGTCTTGCTGCAGTTGGCCTTCCCTCCATTTACAAACCTGGTATTTCTGGAACAAACACTGCACTTTTTTAGGATCCTTAAATCGGAACTGAAGGCAAAAACAAAAAACCAAACCAAACCAAACCAAACAAAACACAAGAACTGTTGGATAATGTTCCTCTACGAACAATAAGGAGAAAATTTAAGCCCGAAAAAATGAAATCCTATGTAGTCTGGACAGTTCTGAAACACAGCTGCCTCAAATACCACCTTCCTCTTCTTTCTCTGGCTTCCCCTGTCAGGTCCCCCAGCAAAGGGTCGGGCAGAAGCTGAAACTATCTCAGTGCTTGCCCTTCAGTCCACTGAGACTTGGCGTCCTGTCATCCTGGGGGCTGGCCAACCCTTCCTGACCTGCCTTTGATGCTGATCATACCTGGTGCCCAGATTTGCTTAAGACCATGTGAAGCCTCTGGGCCATCGTGCTGGCTCTTCCTTCCTCTTCCAGGCCCTTGCATTAGCTGAAGGATTAGAATATGGCCCAGGACTCCACCCTTATTGTTGGTTAGCTCTTCTCTCATTTCCTCTTCCTTCTTCAAGAAGAAAGCCCTACTATACCCAAGGTTATTTAATGCAGGACCCAACTATCCTGTCTGCCTTTTGCCATTCCCCATTCTTCCCCAGGGAAGGAGTCTGCCTCTGTGCCCTCAGATACCTGGGGTCTTCACCAATGACAGACATTCAGGAAATACTTCCACAACCCCTGAGGATTTCACTAGCTTCTACAGTCCCTGCTGAGATCCATCTAAAAAGTTCTCAAAGTAGGATAAGGCTACGGCATCTGATGTATGCTGCCTGGGCCTTCGGACGGCTTTTCCGGGGTGGCTGGTCATTTCCTCTAACAGTAAACACCTCCCCACTTCTGCTGGGCCTGGTGCTGCCCAGGGACTCCTAGGATGGCATGCTAGAGTCTGCGAAGTCATGCTGCTGGGCTCCCATCTTCATCTCTTTCCGCCTTCTCACAGCTGCACCCATTCTCACCACCCTGCCTGCCGGTCACCTAGAACAACGTCTTCATGCCGTTACGCCTTGTGAGCAATCATCGCTACTGCCCCTACTTGCACCTTCCTGGACCACTTCTATGTTCCCAGGGCACGCACTCTGACTGCTTCTCACCTCCAGCATCTGCTTCTCTCTCTCCTGGGGATTTTACTAGCCCCAAGGAGCCTGCTGAACGGCAAGCAGGGGCAGCCCAGAAGGGCTGGAGATCTGATGCCCTTGATGGGGTAGTCTTTAACCAACAGGGGATCAAAGTAAGTGGACTGTATATTCCAGCTTCCTCAGTGGGGCAACACGGCGGGGCTGTGGTGGGTTGACTGGTGCCCTCCCCAAAGAAAAGTTCAGCTAAGAACCCGTGAGTATGACCTTATTTGGAAAAGGGGTCTTTACGGATGTAATTAACTTAAGATTCTTTAAATGACATCGCCCTGCACTCAGGTGGGCCTTAACTCCAATGACAAGAGTCTTGTAGAAGAAGAGAAGACAAGATATGGGAGAAGGTGACAGGAAGACAGAGACAGAGCGAAGTGTGATGAATCTACAAGCCAAAGGCTCCCAGCAAGCATCAGAAGCCAGGAGGGAGTTGTGGAACAGAGCTGCCCTCACAGGTTCCAGAAGGAACCCATCCTGCTGACTTCTTGATTTGAGACTTCTGGCTTCAAGAACTGGGAGAGAGTACCTCCCTGTTGTTTTCAGCCACCGAGTTTATGGAGATCTGTAGCAGCAGCCCTAGGAAACTGTGACGGCCACTGTATCCACAGTTTCTCAGAGTGCTTCTAGAACCGAGGGCTCCCGCTGCGCACGGAGACAGGCCACACATCGCGTGCCTTTTCCTGGTCTCTTTCTTATGTCTTGCTTTTCCCACCCCTCGTTTGAGCTATGTGAGATCTACAGGTAAGTCCTCATCTCCAGGTCTGCTCTCGGGAGAACCCAAGAGAAGACATGCAATGTTATATAGAGAACGTTTCCGCCAATAATTCACCAACTGACCGCCAACATTCCTAGGGTTTGCTGCCGCCTGTGAAAACTCACAGCTGCCCTCTCACTGGCGTCACTCACCCTGCCTTCTTCTTCTTTTCCCCTCCCCTTCTTCTCTTTTTCCCTTTCCTTTCATGTCTGCTTGCTTTCTTTTGGTCTGTGGTTTCTGCGTCCCTCACTCCCTCACTGTGGCTCGCGAGAGGACTCCTCTATCCTCAGAAAACAAAAAAACAAAACAAAACAAAAAAATTGAGACAGGAAAGGTCTGGCTTCTGGAAACCTTCTGGGAAGTACCGTTTCCTCAGGAAACAAACAAACACCCTTGTCTCTTTTCTACGGTAACTTCCAGGTCTTTTACCTCCAAAGTGTCTCAAAGCTGAAATGGTTCAAAAGCGATCCATGATCTCAGCACTTTCAGCTTTTAAGCCTGACCTGCGCATTCCATCTCTTCCATCAAGGTTACACTGGGACCTCCCCAAATCGTGTGTCCTTCCCTCTGGGTCTGTTTGACCTTTGGATTCCAGCCATGTCCGCCACCGGCCCAGCCTGCTACTGACAGGGTCATGGGTGTGACAAATGTGTTTGTTCCTCTTCAGGCATCTGAGGCTGTCTTTGAGCACATTCTAAAGCAGTGGGATTTGGGCATTAGTTGCTGACCTTCATTATTTGAGCTGTCTGCTCTTCTCTGTCAGAACTCATTGTAGATATTTAAAGTGAACTGTTAGTCGCACATGAAAGTGTAGGAAAGTTTACAGTCCGAGAGGTAGTCCAAAGTCTACTCATTTATTACCTGCTACCGATTTCCTAGTTCAGGGGAGAGAGATGTTATTTTCCCCTGGCTTTTATTTTGATTTGTTTCCATTCTAATTCAGAAGTTCCAAGTCACTAAACCACTCTAGAAGGCCTTCCTCCTGGAATTCTTGACTCTTGGAGAAAGCTGGGCAGAGATCTGGGTGAGAAAGTAGAGCCAAGGTCTTGGATGTTTAGAAGTGTAAAGCTAGAAGGGGCCTACAGGATACCATCATCCAACCGCCTTGCATCACTGGTGGGGAAAGGAAGGTTCAGAGAGGCGAAATGACACCCCTGGGGGTCAAATGACCAACCACCACATGAGCTACAGAGCTGAGAGGAGCAAAGCAACCCTACGGGCCCCGGGGCTTCCATGAAAGAATGGGTTGGAACTTGAAAACCAGTGTTCTCCCAGTC
Source organism: Neogale vison (assembly GCF_020171115.1). Classification (NCBI taxonomy): domain Eukaryota; kingdom Metazoa; phylum Chordata; class Mammalia; order Carnivora; family Mustelidae; genus Neogale; species Neogale vison. The sequence continues at coordinate 97,191,971 of NC_058105.1, forward strand.
TCTCCAACGGCCTGGGGCCAAGTACTATCTGTTGTCCAAGTCAGGCTTCTTTCTTCCTTCTTCTTACTGTGCTTTAAACATCTCCTCTTGTGTTCTCATCTCTTAGCAGAGTCATTATTCAGTTCAAAAAGGAGCTCACTTTCTGTTGTGTGCAAGTTCCCTTTGTAAAACATGGAGCAGTCTATACACACACACACACACACACACACACACACACGTATTTTTAAATCCAGTGTTAGATAAACCTACCATTAACTGAACATTTTTCCCTTAGAATTGCCCCAGAATGCTTTAACTATTTTTGCCCAGTGTGGGGACAATGACTCACACTGGATATTCTGTCACCAGTGGCCTTGTTCACACTGAGGCCAGAGCAGAGGTTTTCTTACAGCCTAAAACAGGGAGGTGCCATCCATTTGTTAAAATGAAATAAATGTTCTTTGCAGCTTGGGCTCCCGGGCAGTAGACAAGCCAAATAAATGTGGAATTGCTCTTTTTTCTCCAATTCTATGGTTTCAGACAGAATACAATATCTATCCATTGTCTAACACAGCCCATTAGCCACCTGGCTGACAGAAAATAATCTTAAATGGACACTTTGAAGATGGGTCAGCCCACGGCTTTTTTCTCATAGGTTTCAATCTTAATAGAAAACTATACTTAGCATTTATAGAACCTTGTCAGTCAAAAGTCAGGGGCCAGGCTGAGTCACAGTCCCTTTCTGCTAAGAGGGAAAGTGGCACTTGGATATTGTTATTTTTATTATCATTATTAATATTATTTTTGAGAACATGGCATGATGACCATACCATTTTTTTAGCATTGACTCATTTTTTTTATTAAAAGCCTATGAAAATTACCAGCTGTGCAGCCTTTGAGCTTCACCGCTCTCATCTATAAAAAGTGAACAATAATATCCACCTGGCAGAGTTACGAGGGTTAAACAAGAGCGCATTTATAAAGTGATTACCTGATACAGAATCAGTGTTTCTCAAAAGGTAAGAAGATCTTTTTTCCTCTTAGCCATATAATCTTTGTGACAGTCAGTTTTGCCCTCCTCCCTCGAAGTTCAAGGATGGTCCCTAGACAACCACAACAGGGAAACTTAGGTTTTTCTCACAACAAGAGGGCAGTAAGTTTTGTTGAATAAATTGAAATGATGTTTGATGTGACATCTTTCCCTGTGATTGGGCTATAGAACTGTCTCTCTATTGAAGGTCATTAACCTACCAAAAAAAGAAAAATCAATCAAAGGCTCTGACCTGCAATGTAAATTAGAATTATTTTAGAGAAAGACATAGGAAAGGTTGAGTTCACCTAATTTCCAAAATCAAGAAAAGGTGGTTCTGATCCCAGTGTGGGAAAGCTCGGACAAGAATAATCCTCTCACAGATAACAGCTATAAATGCTGGACAAAAATACTAAAACCAGCTACCCAAAGGCTCTGGAGAGTGAGCAAAAAGAAGCCAATCCTTGCAGGGGCATCAACCTTGGGAAGCAGAAAAAAACATGGAATGAGCTTCTCCTTTTTTACAGCTTTTAGTCAGAGGTTAGGCTATATCAATACTGCCAGAAACAACACTGCTGCTAAAAGTCCTAGAGAAAATCTCGCCTTTCCAGACTGAAATGTTCGGGGCAACTCATACCTGAATGCTACCAGAATGTGCCAGAGAGGAGGGGCCCAGAGAAGAGGAACTGTAAACTCTGTGTATGTCCTTTGCCCAAATCTCCAGCTGACCTTGGAACCACATGCACAGGGAAGACAGAAAGTGTCCTAGCTAAGGACAAAATAATTACATTGAGATTTGAGCTATCACCTGAGAGATAGAGCTTGCAGTTTGAGTCCAACAAATTTAATTGCTTACTTTAAAAGAGAAACACTCTTTGGCAGAATATATCAGAATCCAGAGTCCTTATAACTTTCACAATGTCCAAGACATCATCCAAAATGACTTGACGTATGAAGAAACAGGCAAATTTGACTCATTCTCAAGAGAAAAGACAATCAGTGAAGAGTCATCTCAAGACAACTTAGGTGTTGGGGTTAGCAAGCAAGGATTTTAAACTAGCTATTATAACTATGCTCGATGACTTAAAGGAAAACATGCTTGCAATAAATAAAAAGACACAGAATCTTAGCATAGAAACTATGAAAAGAGCCAAATAAAACTTCCAGAACTAAAAGATACAATATCTGAAACAGAAGTTAAGGGGGAAAATGACTTTATTAAACAACTATTTCTAGATATATTTGTTTCATATTATGTCATTTAACCTGAAAGTGGAGTGAGTAGAGGAAAGGAAAAAGAAACAGAGAGTGAGGGGAAGCCAGAAAAAAAGTTGGGGAAGAAAGCAAGAAAAAAGTTGTGATGAAGGAAGCCTCCAGGAAAAAAAGAAAATATGTAGAAAAGGTAGAAAGAAGGGATAGACTGAAGCTGAGTGAGAGAAATACAGGAAGAGAGACTGGAGAGGGGAGAATGGTAAAATTTCAAGGCTTATAAAATACTTTTGTTTAAGTTGCTATTCATTTGGAATGAGATAAAAGGCCTGACTACATGGCTTTTAATCACCTCTAAAATGGCTTTTTCAAATGCCAATTATTGTTTAATAAATTGCTAATCAAATGTACAAAGATGCCACTCTTAATTATTTCATTGGCTTCAATGGTGGAATCTCATGCCAGAGTCACACGGGCACAGTAAGATTGTTCATTTTCATGATGACAAATCATGGAGCACTCGGATTGCATCTATCACTTGTGACAACTGTCTGACTGAGGAGATCCCAGCAAGATGGCTCCTCAGAAATTACTCCCTCTTCCCACTGACTGGGACTGTCAAGGAGCTGCACACTCGAAGGATGTCCAGGTATCCCAGAAGTCTGAGAGGAAAGGGCTATCTGTTGAAACACCAACTGGGATCTCATATATTTTCTTGGCTCCAACTCTCTTGGCACAAACCTGGCTGCTAACTAAGTCTGTCAGGGGCAATTCGTACTTTAATAGGGGAATCCAGTATGTGGAAGAACCCTTAAAGCCTTAAAGATACTAGTTTTTAATGGTAGAATTACAGAAGAAGATCATTTTTGCTTGAGAGAGGGAAGATTTCTCAGGGAGACAGCCCCTGTCTCCTGGGGCTGGAGCTCAAGCTAGAAAATGGCAAGGTGATCCAAAGTCATTGATAAACCCTGGTTCAGCTGGGAGCCTGAGTTTGGTTTTGCCAGTCCACTGAGGCCACACGTAGTGAAAACTAACCAAGCAATTTCTAATGCTTCTGTACTAGCATCTCTTTTCAGATTCTGAAGCAGACATGAGATTGACATTGCTATATCTTTTCTTTTCCATTCTAGTGAGCCTTTAATCCTCCCCCAAATATGAATGTTTTCATGGTTACATCCATCTATGGCAATACTGCCGTTTCTCCGGAATCAGTTGTGTTATTTCTGTAAAACGTTTTTGATCACAAGCCATCCCTTGTTTGCTTTAGAGAAGGGACAGAAATTGGTCTGTAATATCACTGATGGGCAAAGAGTTGGTGGGGATCTCAGCAGCATAGGACATCAACAAAAATAAAGGGAACTTGCTGGTCTACCTTTGTTCACTAGACTACGTTTTCTCAGGGCCATGAATTCAGGAAAGTTTCCATGATAAAGAAAGAAATCAAAAGCAGCTGGCCTCCGTATAAAAGCTCTTTGTGCACCAAAACAGATGTGGATCTGTAAACAATGCAAGTCTCTTTCAGTGGCCGTCCTAAATGAATGTACACTATGCTTTGTTTTGTTTTTCAAATAAGCCAATTTTAGCATTTTGGGGGAATTTGTCATTTTCATTGATAAGAATAGACTGAGTTACAGGGTACATGAAACTGTGCTAGACACCCAAGGTACTGAGTACTTTTGATGGGGGAAAAATGAGGAATTTCTCTTATCGGAGAAATAAATCAAAACCTTTCAATTATAACTCACTGTGTTCCAAACTGTGTGAGGATATAAATAAACACAGTGTGACTTCTATTGTTAGACAAGTTGCTCCAATGATGCACTTTGTTGCCAAAGGGTAACACTGTGGATGTGGGACTGTGTTCTGAATATGGAGCCAAGTCTTTACTGGGGCCAATCTGAACAGTTTCCCCTCCACTTGGTAACTTTCTTGAGATAGAATTTATGTAACATTCTCTAGTTCCAGTTTTGTAACTACCACCATTATTAATTTTAGAACATTTTCATCTCTCAGGAAAGAAGCTCCATATCCATTAGCAGTCACTCCCCATGACCTCCCCCAGCCCTTTGCCCTCAGTCTTGGGCAGCCATTAATCCTTCTGTCTCTATAGACTTGACTATTTTGGACATTGAATATCAATGAAGTCATACAACATGCAGCCTTTTTACTTGCTTTATCCCCATCTCCTGTTTCACACATCCCCGCACAATATGTGGCCTTTTGTGACTGATTTCTTTCATTTAACATCACATTTTTCAGGTTCATCCATGTTCTAACAGGTATCATCCCTTTTTCTGGCAGAATAATGTTTGACAGACCACAGTTTGTGTATCCATTCATCAGTTGATGAACATTTGGGTTGTTTCCACCTTTTGGCTATTGTGAATAATGCTATGTGAACCTTTGTGTGAGCTTTGTGTGAGTGTGTATTCACACCTCTTGAGTACATACCTAGGAGTGGAATGACTGGGTCATATGGTAACTCTACATTTAATTTTTTGAGGAGCTTTCAAACTGTCTTCCAAAATGATGACAGATTTTTTCCAAAGTGACTACTTACCAACAATATATGAGGGTCCCAGTTTCTCTATATCATTGTCAACACTTGTTATTATCTGTCTTTTTAATTAAAGCCATCGTAGGAGATGTGGCATGGTATCTCACCGTGGTCTCCCTCCACTTTAAGTATTGTTACCATGAAGATTCCTGGGCCATCCACCCCATAGAAGCTTCCAGGGGCCTTTTAAAAAGCCCTCACTATGCCTCTGAGTTCACCTCTTGTCTTGTATCTGGTAGCTAATCTGAGGAAGAAAACATTTATTTATATACTCATCTAACATTTACTGAACATTGACCATGTCAGACACTGGAGATAAAACAAAACAAAAACACACAGTCCCAGTCCTCATAAAGCTTGCAGTCATCAGCGTAATATGGACACTTGCACAGGGAATACACAACAGAGTAGACAATATGGTGGAGGAAAAAGCCAGTCTATTGTGGACCAACACCAGATGGCAAATATCCAGTGTGGGTAGAGGGATAGAGGGAGTAGAAGGTCATAAAGGCTCTGTAAGGTTAAGAAGTTTGGATTTTATCTAAGAACCTGTATTAAAAAATAAAGGTTCTTCTAGATAAGGGAGTTGCTTGATCCCACGATGGTAAGAGTTAGCAGACTCTATCATAACTTGACTCCTAGAGTCCTAGGGATCCTTCCAGTCCCTGCGAGGACCTTGGAAGAACTAATCCTGTGTTCTTGGCCTCAAAGCCATAGAACTGAGACTCCCAATTCCCACTCAAATCCCTTCTATAACCTCTTCCCCTTTACTTAAAGCAATGGTTCTCAAAGTGTGGTCCCTGGACCAGAATCAGTCTGGAAACTTTTTAGAAATGCAAATTCTTTGGCCTTACTCCAGATCTGCTGAGTCAGAAATTCTGGGGGTGGACCTAGTCATCCATTTTGACAAACCCTTCAGGGGCTTCTGATATACATTTAAGTTTGAGAGCCACTGAGGTACTTCAACTGGGCTTCCTCTCCTTGCAACTAGTTTACTACCACAAGGCAGAACATTTCCATCTAAGGAGATGCTACAAGGAGGTACATATTTCATTGCTTATGGGCTTTGTGTAGGAGTCCACAGACTATGGCCCTTGGGGCAAATCCTACCAGTTCCCTGTTTTTGTAAATAAAGTTTTATTGGAACACGATTGTGCCCATATATTTAGGTATTATATCTAGCTTCTTTTGTGCTTTGATTGAAGAGTTAAGTAGTCATGAGAGAGACCATGTACCCCACGATATGGAAAATAGGTACACTGTGGTCCTTCACAGACAACATTTGTCAACTCCTGATCTAGAAGAATGGCATGATAGAAGGACATTCTGGAAAGGGAGATGGAATGCCAGAGTCCAGTTGATAAAAGAAAGCATGACTCTGGGGTGCCTGGGTGGCTCAGTGGGTTAAGCCGCTGCCTTCGGCTCGGGTCATGATCTCAGGGTCCTGGGATCGAGTCCCGCATCGGGCTCTCTGCTCGGCAGGGGGCCTGCTTCCCTTCCTCTCTCTCTGCCTGCCTCTCTGCCTACTTGTGATCTCTCTCTCTCTGTCAAATAAATAAATAAATAATCTTTAAAAAAAAAAAAAAGAAAAGAAAGCATGACTCTATGTCTGCTTATAAAACCCAGCAGCTCCAAGTATGATAATGGAAGACCCATTTCTTGATGTGCAGAAGCAGCTGGACCATATTCAACCAATTCTTAAATATTTACAAAAGACCTCACTGACAACAAGACCTGGGGATCTCAAGCTCATAGGCCTTCCTAAAATGCAAAGTCGACCTCCTTCTCTGTTCAGATTCAGGGGCGTGGAACTGAAGTGGAGCCCAGGAATCTGTGTGCTTGTCTGGAGCGCCCTGGGGATATCTGCAGGTGCTTCCTGCACAGCCTTGGATGAGCACTGGGTTGGAGGCTGCTCGAGGGTCTCTGAGCAGGGAGTACCATGACACTTCAGAATCTGGCCTACAAATTTTATGCTGCTTTCAGAGGTTCATTTGTCTTTTTTCCCAACCATGGAGGATCCAGGCAGATGAAATCTCTCTTGGAGTCCTCTTTTCTTGGATATCTTGCTTTTTTATGACTTCTAAATCCCACCTCCTCGCTTCCTACCTCAGATGTCCAGATGCTTTCAAGCATAAAGCAAGGGAGAGGCTGAGCTTTCTCTCTGCCTGGGGCTCCGCCAGGAGTCCTGGGTCCCTGCCTAAGGACTCACCCACCTTTGGGTATCTGCTCTGGGAATGACCTCAGGTTTCAGAAAAGATCATCCCTCTTGCCCATGAGGATGACTTACTTGGCAGATCTCAAGAGATGAGGTTTAACAGAATGTAACATAATTACTGAACTGTCCATGCAAGGGAAATTGACATACAGAATGAGGGGCATCTGCTTATGAGGTCATGACATCTGGACAGTGTTATCAGAGGGTTGATGGGATTAGGACCAAGTCAGTCATATCACAGAGGAGCCAGACAACTTAGCATGGCTTCCTTTGTCATCGCCATGTATGTCTAAGCTCCTCAGACCTCGCATCCTAATTCCCTTTACTCATCTGTATCCCTCGCTAGTTGTATGTTTCTTGTAGGCAACAGCGTCATTCCTCGTTCTATCTCCAGCAGAGTGTTTTTCTTATAGCAGCCTTTCAGTAAATAACAAATGAATGAACAAATGTAAGTATGGATGGTTCATTGAGTCATGGGAACCTGTTAAACCCATGTGAACCGACCATATGATGGTGGTTCCATCTTCCTATTTAACAATCCCATCACATTAACCATATCCTTCTAGCAATATGAACGGATTTGTCAATGTCCTTGTGGTATCAGGACTTTCTTAGAGTTTCTTTTCCAGTAAGCAAGTCTTGGAAAAGCCATAAGTAGTATAGACTTTTAAATCTAAATTCAAGCCCAACCTACTGAAAGTATCTACCTGAAGTTCTAGATCCAGAGGACTCGAGAATGGTGTTCTTCAGTCAAAGAGAAATATTTCAACTGACCACTTACTACATTCTGAATTGGCCTCATAAGCTTGGAACTTGGTTCATTTATCAAGTTTTTTTTTTTTTTTCATTTGAAGTTTACTGCACAATTCCCCTTCTCTGAATGAATCTTACTTGGCCACCAAGATGCTTCACTGTCAATCTTAGTTTGAGTTTAGTGACTTTGAATCCATTGCCACACTGACCAGCCATCAGTTCTAACAGAAACAAATGTTATTAGAGGGAGTTAACTTTAAACACCTTTCCCTGAAGCAGTATTCTGCCACTGGTATGGGTCCTACATTCGATGTCTCAGCAAGAGGTGGGGAAAAGAAAGGAGTCGGAAAATAGAAGGCTGTCTGGCCCCAAGGTGCAACCACATTAGATGAGTAAGAAGATACCCATGCATGGGAACATTCCTACCGCACAACCTCATATGGGAGATGACACAGATCAGTGTAAAATGATGTCAGTAGACTGTACTTGTCTCCTGGTGAGTCTCCTTCTACCATCACCACTCCTTGGTTATACATAATCTTAGGTAAGTCTCCAAGCTCTCAGGGGTACCAATTTTCCCATGGGATGAAACAGAGGAGTTCCAAGTTCCCTTTTAGGTTAGTACCATATCCTCCAGTTATGGTGGTTGTCATGCCTCTCACTGATATAAAGACTGGCCTGCCCACAGCCCGGGGTAAGTCCCCATCTTTAACATGGCCTGGTTCTAAAAGATAAGCCTGGTGGACCACGGTCCCTCTCTATTAGCTATAACCTGGAGAAATGCCAAGAGAAGGGATCCATTTGCACAGAGAATTAAAGCTGAAGGGTCACTATGCCAAGAAAAGTCACATAAGACAAGATAGGACCCACACAAGTCAAGGTGATGAGGGGGAAGGGACTCTGAGCAAGCAAAGGCTGTAAGGTTGGGATTAGGAACTGACAAGAAAGTCCACAGAGAGAAGATTGGAACCAAGGGGGAGGCATGTGTTGAGCCCACAGACCCCCGTTTCTAGGGGTTATATATTTACTAGCTTTAGAGACTCCTGTCAGCTCTCTGTACTTGCCAAAGTCCAGCCACGTAGCATCTCCTGGTCACAAGTAGCCTTATCCTGCTGAAGACATCTTGAGGTGACTTTACTCCATTGTTGCTTCCTGAAACTCCAAACAGCCTAACTAGAATGGGAGCCTGACCTCCAGGATTCTCTGAAGTTTTTACAAGGCTATCTGGTATAAACTGTGTGTTAGGCACCCAAAGAGTAAGGTGTACTAATGTAAATCATGAGTTTCCAAACTCAAAAACCAATAGCTCATTACAACTCAAACCAGAACAGACACCGAACCTTCGTACATTCGCTCCTGGGAATATGGCCAAGATCCCTGGGCTCTGGGCTTCTCGAAGAACACTGGGTGTGGCTGCCTCCCATGCCAAAGGGACAGAACAGGCAGACGTGAATCAGCCACCAGAGGGAGTAGAAACAAACCCACGGGCGGGCGATGGGGAGCTTCCTTTCTCATATTTCTCTTGGGTCACAACATTTCCACCAAGTGTATTGTTTTCTCTGTGGCTCAGGCTAAGCAAACTGTGGTTAGCTGGACACAAAATGGGTCCCAAACAGGAAAGCATCTGTTCAGGCCTCAAAGCTTCCAATGTCAATTGCGTCACAGGGTCGCAATTTCACATCGTGTATCAGACAGGTACCCAATGGTCTCTTCCCGCGCAACGCAGGCAGTACACCCCTAAAGAAGGCTCTGGGCTCCAGAGGTTGTTTACAAGTTGTTTATAAACACAGAAGGCCTTGCCCCACGGAAATGATACAGGAGACCTTGGGTTTTGTGGGTCAGCCTCCCAGTGCTACTTAACCTTGATCACACTGAACCAGAGAACCAATGCTGCTCTGTTTCTGGACAACCGAACAATCACCAAAAATGTCACTGCGTCTGCTCAGGGACCAAGCGCCACCTTCTCCAGGCAGTGTTTCTTGATAAGCCCTGACCTGGACGAAGCTGCCACTTCTTCCCCCGTGTCCTCTCCCATCCCCACCACCACTTACTCCATCCCGTGCGTCTTCTCCACCCTTCCCTGAACCCTAGATCTCGCAGGAAACAGGATGAACATCTGTTCTTTATCATCCCGTGGCTGGGCATAGAACTTGTACTTGAGACATGTTTGGCCAGAGGGCATGGTGGTGGGAGCCCACCACACCCACTCTCATCCCTGCTGAAAGCCCCTTCCTGTCATCCCTCCATGGCTCGTCCTTCCTCCTATAAAGAAAGCCTGGGTCTCGGGGCTGAGCTGGAGGCAGGGAATAAGAAGCCTCTGGAGGGGCACCTGGGTGGCTCAGCGGGTTAAAGCCTCTGCCTTCGGTCCAGGTCATGATCCCAGGACCCTGGGATCGAGCCCTGCATCGGGCTCTCTGCTCAGTGCAGAGCCTGCTTCTCTCTCTCTCTCTCTCTCTCTCTCTGCCAGCCTCTCTGCTACTTGTGTTCTCTGTCAAATAAATAAAATCTTTAAAAAAAAAAAAGAAGCCTCTGGAGATTTCTCCCTTGAAAGACATAGAAGATCTTTCTTGGTCCACAGGAACGGAGTGGGGTGGAGGGAAAGGAAGAGATGAGAAGAGGATCCAGGAGCTCTTCTGCTGCTCTACCTGCACTGGAGCTTACGGGGGGCAGGGCAGGGGGCAGAGGCCTTGATTCCCACAGACCCTCATCTCTGGGTCCCCATCTCAGCTCCAGAAGGGAAGGCCAAGGTTCTGGGAGAAAAAAAAAAAAAAAGCAGAGGGGATAGTCTTTTTCATGTCTAGAGCTGAATCTTTGACTCTCTGTGCTCATCGAGGAGAATCATAATTTGGAAAACACAAAAGTCTTGCATGTTTGGCCTTGGAAGTCATGAAATAATCATTGGAGTCTCAGGAGCAAGGCTTGGATCTGCCACTCACTCATTCCGAAGCCGAAGTCATCTTACCTTTGGACTACCGGCTTCACGGCTGTATCTTTGTGGCAAACTTACCTGCTCATGTCTTTTGACTACTTCGCCACCCCACGGAATTTTAGAGCGAGAGGATCTTAAAAAGCATAAAGCCGAGCTTCTTCATTTTACAGCTGAAAAACCTAGGCAGTCCCAGGAGGTAAAGACATGTGCTCAAGGTCGCACAGTGAATCAGGAGTTGTGTCAAGAGCCGAAGCGGGGTCGTCAGACCCTCAGCCGGGCGCAGTTCCACCTCATCTCCCACTGGCCCCTGAGCCAAGCCCTGCAGAGGGGGCCCAGGGTGCGCCGTGAGTTCGGAGGAGGTAATTTTGAGTTTTAAAATTAACTGTGGATAAGTCACACACGGATAATCAGGAGCTGCCTAGAGCCTGAGCTCTAACTGAGCTTTAAGTCAATATTAGAAGCTTGAATATTTATGGGCATTTTGGTTTGTTTCCAAAGTGGATGAAAGCGCCATCTTTCCTCCTGTCACATAAATGGAAAACACCAGAAAGGCGGGATTTACAATGCTTTCCGAGCATTTGTGCACTTGACGTGGATGCGGGTGGACTGGAATCTGGAGGCAAGAACAGAGGGAAGAGGGCACCGCCAGGTTTTTGGTTTTAAGGAGCAGGGCTAATTAGGGAATTCCGAATTCGCAGAGCAAAAGGTGCTGTTTGGCTGAGAGATTAGCTATGAAATTTGCAAAGTGTGATGGGGCATTTTACAGGAATGCCTCGGAGCTCTCTGGAGGAAAGGGGTAAGTTTCAGTCCCGTCTCGCGTGTGGCAGCCACCTTCCCGTCCTGGCTGTGACATTCCACGGCTACTAGAAAGTTGACCCCTTGCCTTTCTGCTCATTTCTAGTAGGTTTTCAGAGCACTTTCCCAATTAATTACATTCTAATGCAATTGTACTTTTCCCTTGGATAACTTAGCAATGATCTTGAGATCTTTAGAGAAGAGCGAGAGCTTTAGAGGGGGAACTCTGGGACTGCAGCCTTGCTCTGTAGTTTACTAGCCAGGTGACCTTGGGTAAGTCCCCTCTTGATAAGACTCATCTGTAAAATGAGGGTCTTGCGTGCCCCGTGGGTTTGTCTGGCAGATTCGTTGAAGGAGGCGGATGGCCGTGCTATGGAAATTGTCAAGTGGGGTACCCGAGCGCTGAGTTCTCTGTCATCCCCACTAAGTGCTGGGGAGTCCTGGGCTGGGATTCAGCTTGGGGTGGAAACTTTGCGGCTCACCTTGTCACCAAGGATGGGTCCAAGGAAATGTGTCATAGGTGAGGCCGGTCTAGCACAATTGCCTCCTCAGATGTCAATGAAGGTGATCTGAGCACTTTGAATGTGTCAAGCCTTCTGCTAACACTATGCATGGGTCACACCGTGAATACTCACCATCACCCTAGGAGGACAGAATTCTTCTCCCAATTTCTCTCACGTGGAAACTGAGGCACAGAGTGGTCAAGAAATGCCTGAGATCCCACAACTAGTGGGGGGGGGGCAGGAAATGACACCAGGCCGGTCCCCAGCGTCCTGTTAACGACAGTGGCAGACGGTATTCTCCACAGGTGGCTGCACTGGGAGCTCCCATCCCCCAAGCAATTCAACAGTGGGACCTCCGTTTATTTCCACCTCGGGAGATAAGGTCAAATTCCCCTCCCCTCAAGTGTGACCCAGGCTCAGCGTCTCAATGGTAACCATGGAATGTGGCAGAAATGATGCTGTGGGACTTCTGAGCTAGGTCAGGGAGAGCCACACAGTCTGTCCAGACTCTTGGGAGACCTGCTCTCTGGACAGTCTCTTTAGGGATATTTCATCTAAGATTTCATCTAAGATGGGTCACTCTCTGGGTGACAGATGGAAATTTCCAGAGTGTTCCCTACACCCGTTCCTGCTAAACCTTTTCCTGCCTGATCGCCAGCCCTTCAAGGTATCAGAGGGCCTTTTTCTGCTCACAGGTCTGTCTTCATAAGAGGTCTGAGGAGGCAGGTTGGCCGGCAAAGGGTGGGAATTCCTGGCCCTTCCCTGGGCAGGCCGGGGACACATTCCTACACGGGGGCCTGCTTAGACCAGCAGAAAGGAGGCCCTGCCCTGCCGGATGCTGGCTCTGGGAGGAAGCAGCAGAGCATGGCTTTCCCTCTGAAAGAGTCAAAGCTATCCTAAGGACGCCAACGAGACACCAGGGGCTGGACCGATATCGTCATGGCCCAGACATTTCCCATCATGCCTCATCTTGTTGTATTCTCAGCCCTGCCCCCTGAGCTTCTCTCGGCCCGCTGAGAAACCTGAGGGTAGGACTCAGAGTCAGGAAGGTCACCTGCAGAGGGAGCACAGTGACAGGAAGGGAGCACGGGGTGGGGAAGGGGTTTCTGGGAGCCGATCAGATTCTATGTCTTGGCCTGGGTGCTGCTTGCTGAAGGCACTGACTCCGAGCCTCACCAAGCTGTGTGCTTATGACTTAGCGCATTTCTTCAGCATGTACAGTATGTATCGATCAAAGGAAGAAGAAAGCAGACCAGCCATCCAGCTATGGAGATGAAACTGAGCATGAATGCCTGAGGAACAGTCACGGAGGAATCACAGTCTGTTGGAATGAATGAGCAGTGCCACTTGCCAGGGGACTCCCTCCGGACAAGGCCACAGCCTCCACGTTCCGGTCCCCGGGACCAACAGGGAGCACGGAGAAGACATCTGGCGAATGTCTCCTGACCTACCACCTTCGGCCTCCCCTTCCTCCTTCTCAGTCCTGACCCCCAACTGACAGGAGAAGCCTTTTCAGAAGGCCCTTGGCTGACAGCATCCTGCGGTAACAAGATCTGTGCTTCTTTATACCTGTTCCCTGTCACTGTCCATAACTGAGATGACTGACAGGACAGGTAAGGCCAGGCCGAATGAAGACCCTAAAATCCTCCAAGGGAGTTTTAGTCAAGATCTTTACCTGCCTTCCACAGCAAACCTTCCACAGAATGGTGAAGAGACAGCACCATATACCAGGTGGGTCGGTACTGGCCTAGGCGCTTACGTGTACATGCTTCTCTCAGCTTCCTGATGACCCTGTGAAGTGGGGACTGCTGGTGACCCCTTTTTTAGGCAGCTGAACCATGGCTCAGAGAAGTTAGGCAACTTGCCCAAAGTCAAACAGCTAGTGACCCACAGAGCCTAGATCAAAGCCAGCCGTCTGGCTCCCGTGTTTGCACAGTCAGGCCCTGTGAGGTCCTGCCTTTACAGAGGTGATGAGAATATATATTTGGGAGACATTTTCCAAACATTTGTTTGATAAATACTAAATAACTGAACAGAGAATAGTCTATCCTGCAACGTCAAAAGGACCAGCGCTGGAGGTGGTGAGATTTATTTTCAGCGATTGGGGGTCCAGGTGGAGAGAGGCTGGAGGTGGACGTGGCCCCTTGGATCAGAGAAAACAAAATCCTGCTCATAGAAAAAAGATCCGTCGCTATCCCCCCCCACGAACCCCCCTCTAGGATCTGAACAGATAATCAGAGCGTGCAGACATTCAACAGTAATCAATTAGTACCTACTTTAGATTAAATTGAGAATATGTAAATCGGATGCCTCATCAAGGCTGCACACAGCCAGTGATTTGAGACACAGGCACCCCAACGACGTGCTGCAAACACACTGAGTCTCTGCGACGCAGAAGGGCATGCAAATCTTGTCCCACAGCCAAAAAAATTTCTTAGACTGGGCAACCCGCTGTATTTTACACACACACGCTTACGCACGCACACGCTCTTTCCTTAGCCACTTTCCTCCATCTTTCCAGAGGCATGCACTTCCTTATGTCATCAGAAAGAGCCCTCAGCGTTAAGAACCCAGTGTCTGGATCACAACAAGCAGAGCATCCTTGACCTTAACCTTCCCCCCACCTCCGGCCCTAGGGTTCTAGAAGGTAAGCCTTGTTTTGGTGGTTGGGGACTGGTTTTATTTTTGAGAGCGGTGTATCAGAATCAGTGGCTAAATATGACTAGGGCTCTTGCTGGGTTCCTCTTCAAATTCCCAGAACAGGAAATGAGAGAAGGGACACCTATCAGGTTTCCAAAGGAAGTTCTGAGAGCTGGCCTGACGTGAGACCTGAGAGACAAACATACTCTAGTTTCAAATTGGGGAAACAGGGCACTGGATAAACACGTCAGGGGAGGCAAGAAAAATAGAGGCAGTGAGAGAGAGGCCTTCCTGGAGCAGAGGCCTTCACCAGGCTGGTGTCTCGTTTTCCACCAGCCTGTCTGTGGAGGGTCCCTGGCAGCCAAGAGGAGGAAGCCCCAACTGTCTGAGAAAATCCAGACAAAATCCCAGCCAGCAGGAAAAGGGTATTTCCAGATGGTGGTTCCGCAAGACTGTCCCTGTCAAGGCCTGGAAGATGGGTATTTTTCACAGAATGCCCTCAAAAGGCATGTCACGAGTGAGAGACACTGGTTGCCAGCCATGGAATATGGCGCTGAGCCTACAGAGTGACCTCTGCAGGCCTTCAAGAATGGTCCGTATGAGGGGCGCCTGGGTTGCTCAGTCAGTGAAGCGGCCGCCTCTTGATTTTGGCTCAGGTCATGATCTCAGGGTTGTGGGATCGAGCCCCGTGTCGGGCTCCACGCTCAGCAGGGAGTCTGCATGAGATTCTCTCTTTCTCTCTCCCCCTGCCCCTCCCCCACTCCCTCCCTCCCTCCCTCCCTCTCTCTCTCTCTTTCTCAAATAAATACATAAAAATAAAATCTTAAAATAAAAAAAGAGTGGCCCGTGTGGCCAGAAGGTTGGAAGAGAGCTGTCTGAGGAAGCCCACAAGATTTCACTGAGCCCAAGGTTAGGAGAAATATGTCAGTGGGAGCTGTGATTCTCGCCTAGTCAGAAAGCTGAAATCATTACACCATCTGAGTTTCCCTACCACCTTAGCAGTGCTGAGGGCTATATTTATCAGTTTTTATTTTTTTAAACCCGAATGAATTTAAGAGAAAAAATGGCTTTGGGGAGAATTCGAGTTCTTTCCTGATAGCAAATAACCAACAAGTATGGTTTGGCACCTCCCAGATGTTGAGCCCTAGGTGAGGCCTGGAAGTGAAAGATATATGAAAAGCATAAGTATCTATTTCATAAACAAAAATTTGAAAAGCATTCCTTGGGTAATTTGCATCCCAATTCAGAAGACAGACGTGAGGTCGAGACATGATGGGAAAATGACAAGAAATAAGGGACGGGGGCAGACATCAGAAACGACAGAGAGCTGGTGATCTGGGGACTCTTCGAGCAAAGATCAGAGAGGAGGTAAGTTGGCCCTAACATTTGGGAAGAAAAATCTGAATTAAGGGAAAAGAGCTGAGAGTGAGGCTATTCCCATGACAGGACGGACAAGAAGAGAATACTAATGAGACCTACTCCCACTTCATGCTGAGTGCGGTAGATTGTAAAAATGCTTACAATTATTCGCCTCTCTGCATTCACTTCCTTGCAATGTGACATTGCAGCTCCTCCCCTCAAGATATGGGGTCTAGTTCCCTGCTCCTCGAATCTGGGTTGTCTACGTGACCGGCATTAGCCAATGGGACATTAACCGCCGAGATAGAGGCAGAGGTTCGAAAAGGACTTAAATGTTGGGGCTCGTCCCCCTTGCTGCACTGGGAACCATGAGACCATCGTGTGGATGAGCTGGAACAAAACTACCGGAGAGGCTCCAGGGAGTAGAACTGGGACAGGCTAGCCAACAGCCCGCCAACCAACCACCAAACCTTCGAGAGGGATCCTTCGTGACCATCCACCCCGCCAGATGATCGCGGATGCATGAGCCAGCCCAGCAAAGAAGCTGTACTTAGCCGACACACAAAAATGAGAGCTAAATAACATGGGTACTATTTTAAACCACTGAATTTGGGGGTGGCTTTTTATATAACAACAGCTGATGCACTGGGGAATAGCTAGGTTTTTATGGAGGATGGTATCATCTCGAAGGGCCAAAAATAAATTGGGTGGTCAAGAGAAATGAGGGTCCTGAACGTGAGGAGAAGCAAAAGACAATGGAGCCCTGGAAGGTTCCCCGGCAGAGGGGTCCTTTGAAGAGAGTAGCATTTTAAGCAGTGAATGACATATTGGAAGGGCAGAGCTGAACATGGAGAAGCCCAGCCTGCGGGGCATCAGGGCTTGTGCAAGGGGACCCTTCAGAGGAAGGAATCGCAGGACATTAAGACAGGTAAGCCTTAAAGTAGGAAAGGATGGTTTCCAAGATGCCTCCAGAGTTTATCCTTTTGAAGCCTGGGAGAAACCCCGATGTCCAGGAAACCAAAAGGAAAGTGGGGATGAGCAGGCAAATCAAGTATGATTCAGGCAGGAATTTCATAACTGCCAAAACAAACACACAAACAAACAAAAACAAATGTGAAACTCACTTAACATTGTGATTTCCTGGTAGAATCGGAATCAGGGTATCCTGTATTGTACAGGGGAGAACTGACCACCCTAGCCTTCAAAAATGCAGGGAAGGGGCTAAGCTGGGAGGCGTCCGTAGCAAGATGTCATGGACTCGTACGCTGCCCGGCCGTCTCGGCTTGCTCTTGTCCGGCACGGAGTTCAGATTCTGGAGAGTAAGGATCTGATAGGGCCATGGGCCACCCAACAGCTTAGCTCCTGGGTCAGGTGTCCAGGGGTCCTTACCTACCAGTCAGCTGTGGAGGAAGGTGAGTGTGATGGAGAACTCCAAATGTGGATGCCCTGATGGAAGCTGGCAGCACGGGGCTAAGAGGCCTAGGCTTCAGGGAGGGAGGATGCCAGCAAATAATGAAGAATTCATTTTCCAAGAGAATGGAAGGGGGAGAGCCCAGGGCAGAGGCCAGGAGGCATGGGCAATGCCTACAAATGTGAAAGGAGAAAGGGGACCCACTAAAAGAGAAAGGGCAGTGTGAAAGAGCCTTCCAGAAGAATGGTATGAAAATCGAGGCTCCGCTATGTCTCAAGAAACGCAGGCCAAAGAGACCGAGGACCATGAAACAAACTCTTTGTCCGTTCAGGTGATCACTGGTGACTTTTGGGAGGAGAAAAGAGAAGAATGGGTTAACCCTTTCCTTCCAGGGAAGGCAAGAAGTAAAAACACGGGAGGAGTCTACACAAAAAGCAAAGGGGCTGATTTCCTTGGAGGGCCATAAGGATGGAGAGGGAAAAATCTGGGGTATCTTCCAATGGCCACAAATCAACCTTATGAATGTCTTGGGCGGGGGAAAGAGCCCCCAAATCCAGACATGCACATGTGCAATTCGCAGAGTCCAAGTTTCTGTAAAGCATTCAGTCAACGGTTTTGTAACAACCGAGTCAGTGGACATGCCCTTAGTGCTCACAGGGATGTCCCTGGGGCTTCCTTCAGTGCAGTTAATTTCCAGGACATGGCGCCACTAAATATTAGCGTGTCCCCTCGTGTTAATGGCAAATGGCAAGAGGCTCTCATAATTTAGATATTTTTATGGCTGTTCTGTGGAAGCTAATTTTGTCTAACAA
This sequence comes from Neogale vison, assembly GCF_020171115.1. Lineage (NCBI taxonomy): Eukaryota > Metazoa > Chordata > Mammalia > Carnivora > Mustelidae > Neogale > Neogale vison. The sequence continues at coordinate 97,210,163 of NC_058105.1, forward strand.
AACCCCATTAAGTTTTAGCTCTATCCTTTTCCCTTCCTCCAACTCCCAGAACTGGGAGTTATATGTTAATTGCAGCCAGTCTATGCTAATTAGATTTCATTTCTGTTTCTTAAAGAGACAGATGCCACCAGGCCTTGCCCCAGTCATCACTCCCTCCCACCTCCGTCGCCGGCTTTTCAGAGGTTAAACTCCAGACTGGATGAAGAATTCACTTAAGGCTCACTCTTGAAGTTGGAAAGTGAAGGGGTCAGGTGCTTCCCTATTCCTCACAACTTCCTTTGAAGACGAAACGCTTCTTTTCCATGAAATTCTAAGGGTAGCATTTCTAATTGAGAAACAAATCAAAACACTATTAGATTCCTTAACTACACACAAAACTCAACGAAACACCCCAAGGCCTACTATAACCATTGCTTTGAACAGAAGACCCTCAATTCTGGAGCTTTCATCTATGCTCTGACAAGTTCAGGCTCATCACTGGGGGCTGAGTAAGGATTTACGGGACAAGAACTACCCAAGGAAAAGAGTAACTTCCTATATTAACACTTGGTTCTGCTCACTGAAAAAGCACCTTCTAGGAGCTCAATAGGGATTCGGGAGGATAAAACAATGGACAAGACAAAGATCTTACTTACAAAGGTGTCCGGCCGGTCCACTGGGAAGACATAATAATAATGCTAGAAAATAAGTTACCTGCCATTTATCAAGCACGACTGCGAACGCAGTTTATGGGCATAGTCACACTTTCATTGTCATGACACTAGCCTGGGGTAGATATGTATATGCCCATGACACAGTTGGGAAAGTTGAGGCTCAGAGAGGCAGGGTGTATCAGTTACCTCACGCCACCACCACAGAACTCAGTGGCATGCCATAATAAGCATTATTTTTAAATTGAGCATGGGCCTGTGGAGCTGGTAGGACGTTCTCCTTCAAGATGTGAGTCATCCTGGCTTGGCGGCAAGCTGAGTTCAAGTCTGTTCTGTGGGTATCGCATCCTCTCTGGACCCAACAGCCAAACCGGGGTATGTTCTGCTCATGGTAATGACGGAAGCACAGAAGGACAACTAGAAACACATGATGCCACTGAAGGCCTTTGAAGGTCTACACTTGAACTCATATACTGTCATTTTCAGCCATACCCCGGGAACCAATTCGTCACATGGCCAAGGCTAATGTCAATGGATAAGGAAGTGAAAGAAATGGCAAAGCCACACAGCAAAGGCTGTGAGTTTGTAATTCTCATAGAAAGAGGGTATGAAAACTTAAAAGCAGTGATCTAATCTGCATGCACAGATCCAAGCTGGTAGACCTGGCTGGCACTGGAACTCAGGACGGTCATGCTCCAAAGCCCTTTCGTCCAAGTGCTCTGCTGCGTGCAAACATCTAACAATAATAAAGCTGGGCAGTAGCAAATGAAGAGCAAGGACACACTTTAATCGGGGGACTGTGTCAGGCTTCACAGAAGAGACACCCAGGCATGAGGGTGACGAGGATTCCTGATAGAGCACAGGCGTGGCTTCGGACCCTGCTGCAGGAGGAAGCAGCCGGAGGAAAGACGGAAGGACGTGATGTCATCACGAGACTAGAGTTTGGGGTCCCAAGGGATGACAAGGGAGTATGAAGAGTTTGGGGTCCCAAGGGATGACAAGGGAGTATGAGAGCTGAGCGTGGGAAGTCGAGTTCAGGATGGGGTTCTGAGCTCTTACCCATGATGTGATCTCATCTGGTATCACTTGGGCCAGCACTTCGCAAACCTCACCATGCATACAAATCCTCCGGGAAGCTTGTTAAGATCCAGATCCAGATTCGGGAAGTCTTGGGTGCAGGAACCTGAGATTCTGCATTTCTAACAAGCTCTCTCGCGATGCCGATGCTTCTGTCTCACACTTGAAGGAGCAAGGCACTGAGCAAACAGCCTGCCAGCCATTCAAGGTCAGGGATGAGGTTTTCTGTCTCTTTGTTTCCATACAACGTCTCTCGTGCTGGCAGATGCATAACAGACCCACCGCTGCGGGTTGGATGTTGTTGCTGCGGCTGCTTTCCCTCCTCATCGACCTCCCTGCCCTCCCCCAAGTCTTCCCTGCTCAGCGGTAAAAAGCCAAGGCTCTCGGACACCTCATTGGGTTAACTGCCTGCACACCTCTGCTTTAACTGGTTTTCTCGAAAGGGAGAAAAATAAAGTACTGCAAAAAGGCAACCTTCTATTAGTGGAGGTCTACGCAGATTCATTAGAGCTTTGGGGAAGCCATCAGAAGTTGATTGTGCTTGAAGGGGCTGCTTGTCTCCTCCCATTTCCTAATTTGATTTCACGGCTCTGCAATGAAGTCGGAATTAGAGCCACATTAAAGATGGGAAGAGGGAGGAAAAAAAAAATCCCACCACCAGTCAGGTTCTGAAACTTGCAAGGTGCCTTCTCCCCGTCTCCCTGAGGAATCACCCATTTTTACGAGGGTGAAGATGACCTCAGGAGAGACCACGGGCTAAAAAATCATGGCTTTTATAGTTACTCACAAAGCAGAGAGAAGACAGATTACTGAGAAGGTGCCCTTTTGTGGGTAGGGGACTCTGGGAAAAGGAGAGAGGAATTCTGGAAGTCCCACTTCAGTTAGGGTTCACCTTGGGAATAGCGTTTTGGTTTTGTTTTGTTTCGTTTTGTTTTCTTCTTGGTACCAGGTGAATGACACTGGGGCTCATGCCTCAAGATGTCCCAAGCCTTAGCGGCGGCCTTGAGTTTAGTTAATGGTCACAGAGTCATTCCTTTCCATTCAGATAATATTCGGGCACCCACAGCAGATGTTGATATCCTGCCCTCATGCCCTTGGCACTCACTCCTATACCCTGTGGGTGTTTACAGGGAGCACCTGTTCAAGATTCTATTCATGGGAGTATGTCCAGGACTCAAGGCAAGCTGGCGTTTCTACTCGGGGAAGCAGTCCTCCACTGAAGGCTTGGTGGATAAATACCCCAGCTCCCCCACCTCTTGGTTGGAATAACTCTGGGGGCATATTCTACACTGTCTCCCAGGGGCCCCTAGCTGGACTGAGCTCCACCGGGGGAGCCCACAGAGACCACCTGTGCCCCTCTTACCCTGTATTGCCTCTTCATTCCTCTATCAGAGCGTCCTGGGATTAATTTTCAAATAAACTCCTTGCACTCAAATTTTTGCCTCAAGTCCTGCTTCTAGGGGAAACTCCAACAAAGACAGTGTCCCGAACTTCTTCCATGAAGATGCCACCACTCTAGGCTGGCAAGGAGTTGGGAGTTCAAGTAGGAGCAGGTCTCTTTGAGTGAATGTGTTAGGAGTGAAAGGTGGGGGAGGAACTCAGGACAGTCCCCCGGGCAAGGATGGGAGGAGGGGGTGTGTTGGGGAGACGTGGGAACTAGGTGCAGGAGGCAAAACACAGGTCAATGATTGCCAAGTGGAAAGGTGCCAACTCAGTCATCATCTGCTTAGAGCTTATCCTGTTCTTGGGTTTTCACTGTGAAATGGGAAAGATTAATGGGTTCCCATAAGACAATGGGTTTGAGTTCTGCCTTGCCTCTCCCTGGCTATATATCCTCATCATTTTGTTTTTCTAAGCCATGCTATCTTTGGATGTAATTGGAGATAACAATGCCCATTGATCCAAGCTGCGTGGAGCTTGGGGTAGAGGAGAACCCTTGGCCTCTGCGGGCCTGCATATAACCCCCGGATTTGTCCTTGTCGTGAGGCCTTTGGGCAGCTGCCTAACATCTCAGAGACCACTTATTTATAAAATGGAGAAATAACATTAATTTGAATCACACAAACCAGCCTATATTTGATATTCTGAGCTACAGAAATGGCAATTTCATACAGTTCAACTTAAGACCTGTCTGGCAGGGTTTATGTGCGGATTGAAAATATCTGAGGGGTGCCTGGGTGGCTCAGTTGGTTGAGCATCCAACTCTTGATTTCAGCTCAGGTTGTGATATCGGGGTCCTGAGATTGAGCCCCGCATTGGGCTCCGTGGTGGGTGTGGAGTCTGCTGGAGATTCGCACTCTCCCTCTGCCTCTGCCCCTCCCTACCCCCCACTTTCTCTCTCTAAAATAAAATAAAATAAAATAAAGTATCCCCAAAGCACCTAGTGTACTGACATGCACGTAGCCAACACCCAATGTAACATTATAGCTGTGATAACTAATCTTATGGTGACAGTGCCACAGAAAGAGTCGAAGCCTGATTTCGAGTAATGAACAATAATAGCAGCCCACCGCCCAAGGACCCTGTCTGCCTGTCTGACCACCGGCCACAATCCCTGGACGTCCAGATGCTGGGAAAACATGCCGGGCTCTGTGCTTTTCTGAGCTCCTTGCGGAACACAGTTTTGTTGTCGTTGTTGTTTGTATTTCCAAATGTCCTATTGAAACCGTTGTGAATCAAAGAATAAGAGATGATTTCTGCTTCCACCTTTTGTGATGCTTGGATTTCAAAAATACAGAAGGGCCCAGCAAAATTAACTTTATCATTTTAAGAAACAACCATTGAAACAGCCGTTGTGAATATATTCATTATTCTACAACGCCGAGCGCTGTGCACCAGTGCGCGCGGCATCTGTCTGCTCACTAATTCTCCCGTTATTATTACCCACTGAAAGGGCAGGCGGGAAAGAATTCCAGGCAATCTCCCTTGGCAGAGCTTTGCAGGTTTCATGGAGCACTGGAAACTCCCCCAAACGTGCTCCTAGAGCATTTGGCTTGCTAATCTTGTTGACATGACAGAAAAAAAAATCGAAAATAGCTAATGGCTTTAATTTTCTTATACCTGACAGCTAACCAATTCATCCCATCCTAAACAGTTACTCATCTGGCTCCCCCCTTCTTTCTCTCTCTCTCTCTCTCTCTCTCTCTTTCTCTCTCTCTCTCTCACACACACACACACACTCCTCTTTTCCAAACCTGTCAGTCACACCCGTGCGTGTGCGTATGCATGCGTGCGTGTGTGGGTGCAATGGGGCTTAATTTCATTTCTTTGCCTCTTGGGAAGGTCACAGATCACAGATGTAAAGAGTTTCTCAGAGGGTAAGCAGAGAGGGACAAACAAAACAGTCTGGTCGAAGTCCTCTGGCAACCAGGCACGATCCCAGCAGCATGGGGTCGAGATCACTCAAGGTAACCACTGGGAATAAGACCGAGAAACAGTCGAGTCAGACCTGGGAGGCAGGTCTGATGAGCGTCTGCAGGGCTGGTGGTGACAGCTGCCCCTGCAAACTGTTTCCCAGGAGACCCACAAGCCCCAGGCAGGCGGGAGGATCTAGGAAGGGCACTAGGTATGGCTGTGTCAAGATCCAGAACCGTGGGGGAGCACGTTGGGAAGAATTTGGTGAAGAGGTGTTAAGAATTCATTACCTCTCTTTCCTTCCCCTGTCCTGGTTCCCACTGCTGGTTTAAACTCTAAGTGGGAGCCAGGGCTATGCATGTGAGCAGGAAAATTGTGAGATCTGCAGTTGCGGGAACCATACCAACAACATTACACTACCCTTGTGTGTGCACGTATGCATGTGTGCGTGTGTACTTGTGTACGTTTGCATTCGCGTGCTTGTGTGCGTGTCTGTGTGTTTGTGTGTGTTAGGGGTGGGATGGCTCTGCATTTTAAAGGGATGGATTAATGGCTAAATGGCTGTTCTATGCTTTAAAGGGCCAGCTGTTTAGCAGTGAGTATTACAAGATTTATCTCTCGGAATGGTTTTTTTAAATCACACCCCCCCTCCATTCCCCAGCTGGAGGCTTGTTGTTCCCCAAGAAGAAAAAAGCTTGTCTGGGTGCAGGAAAAATACCCGAGTGAGCATCTTCGACCCTCTCTGTACAGTAGGAGGCTGGACAATGCCTCTCTCTGAGTGGTTTCTCTACATTTCTTCAATGGCCTGGATCACCTGCATGACAAGGACTCCCCTCAAAAACCCTGAGGCTCATTTACAAGCTCCTGGAAAACAGGGTCTTACTCTCATTTACATTTGCATCACTTCTGCCTTCCGTGTTCCTGTTGGCCCCAGGCTTGAAGCAGCCCTGACCCTACCTCGACTCTCCCCAACCCCCAGATATGAATGTCCTCAGTTCTGTCCTCTGCCGCTTATGTCCTTCTCAGGCCCAGAATCTTCCAGCTCCACCTCTCCACAGGGCCATTCCAATGCTTTCTGCCTTCCTCTCGAGATGCCTATGTATGCCCTTTGGATAGTCACAGAAGCGCCCTTCCTCCAAAAAGCCTTCCCTCTCTCCCTCCCCTAAGCCTCAAAGTCTCTAAGCACAAGCCACCCACCCCCAACCCCCTCAGAGATGCCATATCGAAGAGCAGGGCTCTGTCCTTTCCTGTGCCCTCCTTTCCATCTCCTGAAGACAGGATCCTCACCCTATCCTCATCCTTGTTTTCTTTCTTGCCCTCCTCTACCTATAGCCTGCCTCCAGCTTGGGAGTCGGGTGTCCAGGGACTCCCTGCCGTAGATGACAGACTGAGGGACCAGCCGCAAAACCACTGGAACAAATCAGTCAAGGCCAAACGTTAAAGGCCTCCGGCAGCCTCTCCTCTTGGGCCTCTCTCTCAGGCTCCAGAAACGTTAAACTTTCAGGCTGTAAAATCCAAACTCCCAGACCCACAAAGCATCATTTTTAGCCTGAAGGAGACACCCAAAGCCAGCCTAATACTCATGTATTCCTGGGCTGATACTAGTCAGGAAAGCGCTCCCCACCCAGGGACTTTCACTTCCACTCTCCTCTGACAGTCCCAGGAGTGGTGGTCAGATCGGTGGTCCAGAAGAAGACTTGGGTCTTCCCTGGAACTAGAGGCTACTGGCCGCTAATTCTGGGCTCCTGATCCAAAGGAGCTGAGGGCAAGGTTCAGCCCCTGCGGTGGAGGCCAGAGGACCCCACACATCCAACAGCCACAAGCCAGGGATTCCTACCGAGAACAGAGGCAGCCTGAACCGCCACCTGCCCACACGTGTCCTGGATGGGATTTGCCCGTCCAGAAGAAGCTACCTAGAACCTAGTCTTTTAAAAAGCTTGCCTTTCTCTCCTTAATGAAAATCCATATTCAAACATGGGAACAGGGGTCACAGACACATTATAAAGGGATGCCCCACTTTGCAAACCCTCGCTAAAGGACTTTTTTAGATTGTTAGTTTCCCCCCTTCCCCCAACCACTTCCCCCCCACCCCCATGTCAGCCAGCGAGAAGGTGAAAGAAGGTAGAAGTTGAACCCACTGACAGGAGCAACTGCCAACATTAGGCTCATTCCTAACACTGACACTGGCTGTCAGTCACTGCGTGACTGTAAGCAAGCTATCTCTCCTCTCTGTGCCTCACTGGCTGTCAGTCACTGCGTGACTGTAAACAAGCTATCTCTCCTCTCTGTGCCTCAGTCTCTGCGTCTAGTAAATGGGGACAATGACACCACTTACCTCCTAAGATTAGTTTGAGACCAAATGAGATCATTTAGGTAGAGCATGCGCAGTGCCGGGCACACAGAAAGCATTTGGAAAGCTTGGCTGTGACTTCAATTACGATTTTTAAGACCAGTGACCAATCTACAGTCAGTCTGGGGAAGGAGTGAGGTCAAATAGGCTGGTCACTTCCCAGGTTGAAAACGAACTGATTCAGCCCGCAAAGACTGAGCACATGGTTCACTTCAACCTTTTATCACATTGAACATATACGATCTCCAAACCTCTTTTGGAGTTTGATCATTAAAAACTATCAGAATAGCAAGGCAATAGTGTTGTCCCTTAAATATTGTGCATTCCCAGGGAAAGAGAACAAAGGAATTAGGATGCAAATCCATTGTTTTTATCTATTTAGATTCCATTTCCTGATTTCCCTCTGGGACACCAACCATTCCCCCACTCCCAGGCCGGTGACTTGGGCAGGGCCCTGTGGCAGTTGCTAGAAAGCTGTTCTTCTGGTTCTGATTATGCTCTCTCTTCCCTACTCCATGTTCAGCAGGCCTCAGGACAGCACCCTGAAACCAGCAATGGTGGGAGAATTTATACCACTGAACTTGGACAATGCTACACATGAGCTCCTCCCTCTCCCCACCCCAGAGCCCATCATGAGACACCAGCACAGCCTTGGGCTTCCCCTGTCCTGCAGATATATGACCCAAGGGCAGCCAGTCAGCATATTCTAACTTTCTGGCTGCAGTGATAGCTTCCAAGAAGGATGCATGTCCAGAGCCAGACTAATGACTGGCCATCTTGGGATGTTCGCTGGAAAAATCTGGAAGAGAAATTTCTTTTTAGTGGGAGTGTAAGGAGGAAGCTGCTAGTGTCAAATTTAGCACTACACAGAAATAGTCCCACCTGAGAGAAGGAACGAGACACCAAGGGCTGGTGACCAAGGCCACACTAACCCTTGGATTTAAAAGAAACATGACCTGATAAATTTTCCCTTCCTTTCTCCTGGGAGGCTGTTTGAAGTTGGCAACACTCAAGGGTCCCCACTAAGAGATACGTTATATATTACGTTATATTCCCTAATGTCAGGTTTGTTTCTAAGGGTTTATTTATGAGAGAGAGAGAGAGTGTGTGTGTGAGCATGAGTAGGGGAGGGGCAGAGAAGAAGCAGACTCCTTACTGAGTGGGGAGCCCGATATAGGGCTCGATCCCAGGACTCCGGGATCATGACCTGAGATGAAGGCAGATGCTTAACCGACTGAGCCACCCAGATGCCCCTCCAATGTTGAGGGTTTTTTCTGTCTGTTTACAGTAGCTAGTTTAGTGGCCAGGAATTCCTCCTATCCCTATACACACATTCATTTTCAATGTGATTGTTGCAGTTTGTTCCTTCAAGAAAGAGAGTCTGCTGACCATCCCTTGAATCTGAGCTGACTTCATGATTTGCTTTGGCCAAAAGAATATAGCAGAAGGGATGTAGTACAAGTTCTGAAGCCAGGCCCCTAGAGACCCGGCAGCTTCCCCCTCGGTTCTCTTGGAACCCAGAGACCACCATGCCCTGACACCACTGTCCGTGTAGGGGGAAGGGACACAAGGAAAGGGACACTCAGCCGTCCCAGCTCTCCCCTGAGCCCAACCCTCAGCCAGCCCTGCAGCTGAATGCAGCCTGTGTGACTGCCTAGGCAAGAGCAACGACGGCGCCAGCAGCCCATCCACTGAACTGAGAGAAATAATAAATCGTGGTCGGAAGCCACTCAGCGTTGGGAAAGTTGCTACACGGCAAGGACACTTCACGATTTTTAGCATCCAAATTTGATCTACCCACTAATGACTGGATAAAAGTCTTATGTTTGGCAAGAAAGTAGGGGCTCAGGAGCCAGACAGTTGGACTTGAGCCCTGGAGTCACTGTTCGCTAGCATGTACTCTTGAGATAGTTATGTAATTTCTCTTTGTGTCAGTGTTCCCGTCTGTCAAATGGGTGTAAGACTAGCACCTATCTCATGGGGTTGTCATGAGGATTCAACAAGTTAAAAGCTCATTATAAGCCTGGCCCCTAGCTTACAGCAAGCCCTCAACAGGTGCTAGCTCTTCTCATTATTAGCGTTAGCACCCATGCTATGAGAAATAAATTGTTCCAATTTTAAGTATATGCACTGCCAAAGGGAGCGCTGTGAGAAATCAATTGAAACTCTTTGTTGGATCTGAGAACAGTGATTCTGACCATAGTCCTATCCCATGTTGAGCTTATGCGATGGCCGTGGCAGGAGTCAAACCTGTCCAAGCGTGTCTGTAAAAAGTGGCAGGGGGGCACCATCAATCTGTTAGCACTGGTGATCCAAGAAACCCCTGGGAGAGAACTCACATGAAGTCTGTTCCAAGGATTACCTCATTTAAAGTTCACAACAGTCCCAATAAGTAGGTGTTGCCGGTATCCTTTATTTGCAGGTAGAAAAACATGGGCTCGGAGAGGTTAAGTTACCGATCAAAGTCACACAGCCAGTAAGGGTGGAGTCAAGGATTCCAGGCCCGACTGACAAATTGTAGAGCCTGCACTCCTAATCTCTTATCATACTGCCCTGACTCGTGGGCAGGGGGTTGGAGCCGGCCAGTACTGCAAACCTCCACTAAGACGATCACGGAAATCCTCTATCCTCGGTGGCGCACCGAGCAGTGGGGAGAGCCTGGCAGTTCTGTTCCCAGCCCTTTTATGGCCCACGGGAGATGGTTCCTCTACCCAGACACCAGCCATCTGGTATAGGGTTTCAGTCCCCAGGTCACACACCGGTGGTTGCCTGCAGCAGCCAGTGCCTTTGACGAGCACTGAGGGTGAAGAGCACATTGTGGCTCTTCAAAATGTGAGACGGATGAGAGACGGCCGCAGCAGCTGCAGGGGAGGGGGTCGGCAGTGATGCCACAGGCCACCTAAAGCATGAGCCTGCTGAACACAGTGGGAAGGCTCAGAACCATTTGGGAGCAACCTGAGGGGCTCTGTGTCCCCATAGAGCACATGGGAGTAGAGCCAGAGGCACTCTGCCTTTCTTGGCTGGGCCTGTGATGCTCTTCTTATGCCCAGAAACTTTGCACTATAGAAGAACAGGTCAACCATGGAGCCAGGTGTTGGCCATGTCAGCAGCCATGGAAAAAATCTCTATCCCCAGGAACATCTCCCCCTGCCAATCTCCATGCCTCCGGAAGCTCCAATCCGCTCTTTGGGGTTAAGATAACATCTTTAGAAATTGCCTGGTAGGAGGCAAACGTAACAGCCTAGCCTACTACTATCGTAATTATTACTATTAATAACAGTAACCAACATTTATACACTACTACTGGTTTATCAGACTCTTTCCCATCTAAAGGACTCTCTCATCAGCCCCTGACAAAGGTAGTATCCTTATTTCGAAGATGAGGATGCCAACTCAGCCAAAAAATGTGCTCAAGATCTAACCAAGAGTGAGAGACAGGAACTCAGTTCAACTCCTTTTACTTCCCATGATGGTTAATTTAACATGTCAATGTAATTGATTCACAGGGCATGCAGATATTTTGTCAAACATTATTCTGAGGATGTCCGGGAGGAGAGGGAGGCGGTGTTTCTAGATGCAATGAATTTTTGACTGGGTAGGCAATAAAGCAGATTACTCTCCTGAATGTGGGCCTCGCCTACTCAGTCAACGGCATGCCTAGACCAGAAAGACTGGGTAAGAGGGATCTCCTTCTGCTTGACTACTTGAACTAGATGTTGGGGTTTTCTCCTGCCTTCATATTTGAGCTCAAACCTCGGCTTTTCCTGGGTCCTGGGCTGGCTAGTTTCTGGAGTGGAACTGCATCATTGGCTCTCCTGCTTCTTAGGCCTTTGGGCCCAGAGTAAACCAAAGCATTGACCCTTCTAGGTCTCCAGCTTGCCAGCTGTGTATCTCGGGACTTTTCAGCCTCTACTGCCACAGGGGCTGATTCTTTATAATAAATTCTTATATGTACATGCCCATTAATACCTCAGCACACGCCAATTTGTGACTCCCAGAGATTAGAGGCGTGTGGCAGATTAAACGTGGCCACACATTCCTTGGCACTTTTCCCATTGAGAAGTAGAATCTAACTTCCATCCTCTTAAATCCAGGCTGGTCTTAGCGACACACTTGTAACCCTCTGTGTTGTACCCCACTGGATGCCGGCCCTCTCCAGGTCTGACCTACAGAGCTCTCATGTTTTGTTGTTGTTGTTGTTTGTTTGTTTGTTTTCTCCCAGCAAGCCCAAACCTGACTGCTAAGGCTGGCCCAGACCCCCTGACGGCTGCTCTCCCAGCTCCCGTTCTCTTCCTCCATCGAGGCGTTATGGGCCACAGCGCTGCCAGTGTGCCTCCGGGATTCATGTCTGTCTCCCTCCCTCTAGGCTGGAAGCTTCGTGAGTTCGGGGGCTTTTTTTCTCCCAAGACCCGTAACATCACTTTGTCCTTTTACTAAAGTTCATATTTAAATTACACATACTTTGAGACTAGTGTGAGCAAGTCACTTGGCTTCCATGGGAAAGTAATTCTGGAGAAAGCCTATATAGACGCTTCCCTTTTCAGAGACTTGGGGATTCATGAAACATGCAGCCATCACACACATCAGGGCTATAAAATTCTCCAGCTGTTCTCACCTCTCTGCCAGTCATCAACTTGTCTAGGAGGCCAAACAGTTCTATAGGCATTCACTCATTTATTTATCCACTTCTTTATTCATGAAACAAACACCGATTGGACACCTTCTCATTGTTTGGGTACTTGGGGGGCGGACCCAGCTAAGCTGTTACAGCCCCTGAAGTCACGGAGCTGGTGATAGAATAGTTCAAACTGAGATCTGAAGGATGGTTGAGGTTGGGTGGGTACAATGCCTGGGTGTGAGCCAGAGCAAGGCCGCTGCCCAAGGCACGTGCGTTGTCCTTGCTGGCTCCAAATGCCATCTTCCTGCAAGCGGGAATGTCCCATCCCCCATGCTGTGAATCTGGCCAGGCGATTTTCCAAGCTTCACCAGAATAAGTTCCTGGCTGTGTCCACAGCCACACCAGGTGGCTCCGTGTGCCCGTGTTCTCCCACTGGCCATAAGCCGCAGACCAATGGGGTACCTGGATTCCTATCAGCATGACTTCTATGGGATGGAATGGTTTCCCTCCCCTTCCTCCTGGAAAAAAAGATGTGCTGAAGTCCCAAGCCCCAGTACCAGAAAATGTGGCAGCCTTTGGAACTGGGGTCTTTGCAGGTGATGAGCTTGAGGTGGGCCTTACTCCAGTTCGCCCGGTGTCCTTATAAAAAGGGGAAATTTGGACAGGCACGCAGAGAAGGCTGTGTGATGACTCAGAGGTACACAGACACAGAGGGAAGACAGTATGAAGGTCAAGGCCGAGACTGAAGGGATGCTTCTCCAAGCCAAGGAGCAGCCTGGGGCCACCAGAACTGGAGAAGGTGAGGAAGGATCCCTCTAGAGCCACTAGAGGCGGAGGACGAAGCTGTTAACACCTCAGTTTCGTGTGTGTAGCCTCCAGAGCTGAGTCAATCGATTTTTATCATTTTCAGTCACCCGGTGTACTGGTGTGCAGCACCTTGTTGCCGCAACTCTAGCAAATTCCGACAGGGATGGAACCACCCACAGAGCTCTGGTTAGGCATCGAAGGAGCAGCTCCTGCCCTAGGGCAGGAATGTGATCGTCCAGCTCAGACTGCTCTCTGGGGAAACAGGGTGCAGAGGACACAAGCAGAAGCTGAGAGCCAGGAGGCTTCTGGAGCAAGTCATGGCTCCCCTAAAGATCAAGGAGGTGACACAGATGTAATCTGTATGATTTTTAGGGCAAAAGAAGACGGAGGTGATCCCCCTGCCCCGCCACACCACCTGTTTCAGACTTAAGGACCTGGTGACAGCAAAGGTAAAGAGGGCCACGAGCTTTCTCTTCCACCTAATCTCACCAGAGAACCTATAACTGTATTCTCAAAACCCTTTGGGCTTTTCTCCCTCACTTGATGGCTAACTGAACAATGAAAAATGTCTTCTCATTAGAGAAGCCATTACTCAGAAAGAGTGGCAAGCATAGAAAAAAACTGAAGTCAGATGGGCTTCTTCCTTGTGCTGCGACCCTCCTTCCCCACTTGTAGTTCTCAGAGGAGGCCAGTTGGAGGTGGTTATGAAGTGGAATCCTAAGAAAAGCCCCCATGACCCACACCCTCTCTCGGGGTGTGGGTGGGCCTGACCTAATCAGGTGATGCCTTTAGAGCAGGTCAGAGAGCTCAGTCAGAGATTCTGCTGCTGGCCCTGAAGGAGCAAGCTATCAGAATCAAGTCCTTTAGGGGCAAGGAACTGAATGTGCCCAATGGCCACATGAGCCTGGGAGAAGACCGTGAGCCTCAGAAGCTGGCCACAGCCCGGGTCAATGCCTTGATTACAGTCTTGTGAGATCCTGAGTAGAAGACTCAGGCAAGCCATGCTGGACTCGTAACCCAAGGAAACCATGAGACAATAAGTGGCTCTTCTTTCAAGCATCCAGGTTTAGAGAAATTTGTTATGCAGTAACAAGTCACTGATATAGGAACATTACTGACCCCCCACCCACTGCTGGCCAGATTAAAAAATGGAACTGACCCTTCCTTATCTTCTTCCTGCCACTGCATTCCCACCCATGAAGCATGTGCTAGATCCGGTTGAGGTGTTTGGGCAATAACAGCAGGTGCTGAAATGTTCGGCTGAAGGCATGATGCACAGGCAGGAGAAAGCCTAATAAAGCCCCAGTGGGATTCCTTCCCTCAAGGATGAAGGTGGACTTCTCCATTCCTGGGGCTTCTGCTGCCTGGAGTGGGTTTGGGTTTTGGGGAGGGGTGCTGGGAGACAAAGACAACAAACGCAAGAAGGGGTTGGCCGTCCTGGTCCTAGAAGGTAAAGAGAGAACAACGATTCACTCTTCCCAAGACAGCAGCCTTCCACTGAGACCCCATGGCCTCCAAGGTGGAACAGGGAGGCTTTCTGGAGCTCCCGTGAGCCCAAGGGTCTGGGTGTTAACGTGTGGAGGGGAGGCAGTGCGCCCTGGGTGAGGCCTGCATTCGGGTCTCGGTCCAACTCTCCTGGAGTCCTGATCTGTTTTTCCAGAAAGCAGAGCTTGAGACAGAGTGCAGGCTATGTATTTCCGAGGTGATCCCTGGGAGCAGGAGTGAGGCAACAGAAGTGTGCGCACCATCGAGGTGTAGTCACAGTCTGGAGTTTGATAGTGGGGGTACTTCCAGGAAGTGTGCAGCATGCCTTCTGGAAGAGTCCACTGGGGAGCTTGGTGACTGAGCAGTTATCCACTGGCGTCTGCTCTTGCAGAGGTGGGGACAGTTTACCCCAAGTGTGTTCACTCCCTGACACTTCCCGGTGATTCCTGCAGATTTCCACAGCTTCGGAGAGAACTCAGAAGTTAGGAGAAGCAGAGAGGTGGCAAGTGAAAGTGGGCCTGTGTTCACAGGGGCTGGTCCCTGCAGCCTCCTGGGGTCACAGGCGGCCGGGGAGGGGGCCCAGAGCACAGAGAACACCTGCTCCATCTGAGACACTGAGGGAAACCCTGGCAGTCGAGCAGAGCTCCCTTGAGAAGCCAGTTCGAAAAAGCTTACTTCTCTTTCCCATCTATGTGTGCACAGAACTACACCAAACATTTGCAGTTTAGGCAAATCACTGAGCTCAGCCCAAGTCCATTCAGGGGCCACCCAGGTTCAAAATCCCTAATCTAGAAGAAGAGCAGGATTTATTTCTATATTTCACTGCTAGAGAGGCTATCTTCTTCTTTTTTTCTTTTAAAGATTTATTGATTTTTGAGAGAGAGAGAGAGAACGAACACACGGGGAGGAGAATGAGAGGGAGTGATATCCTCAGACACCCCACTAAGCGCAGAGCCCGACAAAGGGCTCCATCCCATGAACCTGAGATCGTGTCCTCAGTCCAAATCAAGAGTCAGGCACTTAACTCAGGCACCCCTAGAGGGACTGTCTTGATGCCTTCAAGTCCTGGGACAGACAGACTCCACCATGTAGGGGCTCTGACCACACGGCACAGCCCCCCGAGCCCCCCGAGAGCTCTGAGTGCGGCCAGGGAGGCCCACGTGCGTGGTTCTCCCTGGTGGAGGGGGAGGTGCAGCCCTGCTAGGAACGAGGATCCAGATCAGAGGGTTCTAGTGACTTAAGACAAAAGGAAAATGCGCAGAGATGTGGGAGGAGTTACAGAACCAAGAAGGAAACTTGAGACACCCAGAAACTCACAGCAGGCACCAGAAAAGCAGCACGAGGGAAAAAATAAGAGCTATCTGAACCGGTGGGACCTGGACCTCCAGAGAAAGGGTCCCAGAATATGGGGTGAGCCACCAGGAGCTTGCATGTTTTTCCCTACTGTCGCTGCAGCAGATTACAATAGTGACTTAAACCCACACCAATTCCCTACATTAACAGTTCTGGAGTCTGAAATCAGTCCTATGGGGCTAAAATCAAGGTGTCAGCAGGGCTGTGTTTCCTCAGGAGGCTCCAGGGGCCAATCTGCTTGCCTTTTGAGACTTATCTAGAGGCCTCAGGCCGGCCCTGGCTCATGGCGCGACCTCCGCCTCCCCGCAGGCTCTACTGTTCTCAACAGCGGCTGCCGACTGTGAGCCTCCCACCCCCTTCTTCCAGGTACCCTTGTGGTTAAGCTGGGCCCACCTGGATCATCCAGGAGAATCTCCCTCTCGAGATCTTTAACTTCATGCCTGCAAGCCCCCTTTCTGTGGTTACTGTGAATGAATGCAATCATAGGTCCTGGGGCTCAGCACAGAGACAGATTTGGGGACCATTTGCGCACCGCCGAGCTGTAGGGGCATGACGTGGCCCCTGCCAACGGTGTGAACCTAGAGTGGGCTGGGCCCCGGAGTGTCCCCTCCTGGCACACTCCAGATCTCCTGCCAGGGCTTCCTGTTGTCATAATTGTACAAGAACTGCCCTGGCAAGGGCACCAGGTAACACAGTCCTCAAGGATGAGAACAGTGGAAAATCGGGAGTGGGGGCAGTCGGGTGAGAAGGGGAGAACAAGAGCCAGTGGCTGTGGCTTAAGAGGGGGTGGCATTGATTCTGGAAATTTCAACCCATGGTCTGCTCAGGTAAATAAACGCCGGAGGGACTCCTATCGCAGTTCCTGTCTCTGCTTCCTTGATGAAGGCCAGCTGGGGCAAAGATCCCGGCTTCCTTCAACAAAAGTCAGCACTGTATTAAAGTCCTCTAGTTCCCAGTCCTTCCCGCTCTCTAGAATTCGGCTTCGGTCTCGCCTTCTCTGGGGATCCATCTTGGATGGCTTCAGCCAATGACTGTCCGCTGATTGCATTGCACGTGATCATTCATCCATTCATTCAACCAACATTTACTGATCATCTGTTCTTGTACCGGGCACTGTGCTAGGCCCTATGGAGCACGGCCCTTGAGCAACACACACAGTCCCTGCCGCCCAAGAAGCCCACAACTTAACAGAGAAGATTGTCCTCTGAGAAGGCTGAGTGGAAGAAAGAGCTTGTGAGGAGGGCCCCACAAGATCTGTACTACTCGCCGGACAAAACTGGAAACGAATAACATCCCAGGGAGAGGACCTGCCATCAGCAAATGTACCAGCTGGTGAAGAGTCTGGCAGTGTTAAGCGGCGAGAGGGGAGTTCAGGGAGGTTGGAACTCGGGGAGCAGTAGGTGATGTGGTATGACATAGGGCTAAAATGCAGGCTGGAGCCACATGGAGGACTTGCACACCACCCGAGGACTCGGGGTGTTTTCCTATCCCTAATAGGAAGCAGCACACAGTTTTCAGCAGAAGAGTGACAGTTTTCAACAGTGTGACACCTTGGGTCTTTGTATACGATTGCCCTCGATGGAAGGGTTGTATTCTCTAAGACTGGTTAGATCCCATGGTGACCAGAGAGGGGCTAGTGCCCCGGGGTGCTAGTGGGGTTGACAGGCAAGCAGAGGCGAGATCTGAGCTCCTCTCATGGAGCTGACTGGGAGGAGACGGGACCCGGGAGAGTAGAAGACATCATGCAGGAGAGGCGGGGGTGGGTTCTGGCCCTGGATCGTTAGGTCTGGTTTCAGTGGCGGGGGGAAGGGGTTGCTTTAAATCTGGCATCGGGACCTCTATTTCCACAGGGGCGGCTATCCTGAGATATACTCCATACATTTGGCCCCTCAAAGGTCAAGGGGGCCTGCTGCATCAGGGAAACGCCTGGGTATGACAGACATTAGCTGGTTCATCCATTCCTTCCTTCGCTAAGCATACTCTGAGCACTGCTAGGGGCCAAGGACTCAGAAATAGGTCAGCCACAATTGTTTGGTCTGAGAACATTCCCAGCCTGGGTTATTGTGGTCTGCAGCAAGGCGGCAAGCAGGGGAGGGAGGTTGTCGTGTCCCTGAAAGGAGCTGCAGCCAGAGCAAGCCTGGTTGCCACGGGTGAGGCCACCCACACCCCACTGCATGGGGTTCCCAGTCCTCCCCATT
The DNA here is from genome assembly GCF_020171115.1 of Neogale vison. NCBI lineage: Eukaryota > Metazoa > Chordata > Mammalia > Carnivora > Mustelidae > Neogale > Neogale vison. Next base: position 97,228,055 of record NC_058105.1, read on the forward strand.
CCCCACTGCAACGGTGGCGGCTCTCAGCCTCCCATTACAATGAAGAGGGCTGGGAAGAAGCCAAGCCCTGTCTTTGCCCCAGGCAGGGAATGTGCTCGCTCAGCTGGGACTCAAACCCAAGACAATCGTGGGCTTGTCAGGGGCTTGGCGAGAAGACTCAAGGAGGGTTTCTCTTTTCTTTCCTTTTAGCCTTTGAGAGCCACTCTAAAACTGTTGTTTGCTACTTAATTAGAGGTCTCAAACTACCCCGCATTTGAGAAAGCAGAAAAGAGGAAGAATAAAATGCGTAGATTTCTGTTATGGTCCCAGATTGATCAATGAGAATGGCCTCAAATTTTAAAGTTAACACAATCGAAATTGCAGATGTTCAATCAGATGGAAGATCGCAGGGCCAAGTGAGAAGGGCTATTTACCAAAGCGAGCAAAGGTTTTGTAAGCAGCAGGCCAAGAGTCTTACAAAGGAACCCACAAAAATTGTGCAATGAAGCCGGGCCCCCGACCCCTCCCGCTTTCAGCACACAATCTCTTCACACCATGAATGATTTGAAGGCTGCATGCTTGTAGATTGCCCTGGTGAAGGTTTCGTTTCCAGCTTGAGAAAACCCATGTCAGAAAATCGTCCTTCAGCATTCTCGGAGGAGAAGTTAAAATGATCACCACTGAAAGCGTCCGATTTGGGGTTTTCAAAATGTATGTGCAAATAGATGTCAGAAAGGGGGGAAAAAAGATGGGAATATGATATAATCAAAATGTTATAAACTGTATGGGTTGAGGAATTACAAGGATTTCTATTTCCTTCTTTGAGCTTTGAAATTTTCTTGCAGATTAACTTTTTTCCATCATGATAAAAAAAAGTGGTTTTTTTTTCAAGATACCTTATGAAAATCAGTCTCCTTTTCTGTAAAAAGGGGATAATCTTGCCTCATACAAGATTCAGGAGAATTCGATGACACAATCTCCAGACTGATCTGGTTACAGACCCTGAGATGCGGGAGGCAAGGGATAGATGGGTAACTGTGCTTGGGAGCATCAATTGGCATTACTGGTTTTTAAATTGCATACTTGTTTTTTAAACAAAAGCACAGGGCGCAAGCTTTACCGCAGTGTGGCAGGATACTTGATGAAGGGAATAATCTGCAGTTGGACCTTGCGGCTTTAGGAATTTCTCCTTCGTGGCTCCCTGCAGGAAGATGAGCAGGGCGCTCCGTCACCGCTGGGGCTCTGGGCAGGGATGCTGACCGTGAGAGTTGCCAGGCCCGGGACGAGGGATAGGAAGTGCAACTCTAGTGACTTGTTTCACGGTAACCTGGAGCCACAGAAAAGAACTGCCTCAATAACATATGGATCTGTGTCTGGGTGGGGGGCTGAGGGGAGTCAGCGTGAGGACACGGAGGAGGAGATTTGAAGTTCAAGGATTCTAAGAGGGAGGAAAGCCCCCGCAAGAGGGAGGAGAGGTAGAGACTATTTGAGATGCTTTGGGGAAAGAGACTGGGTTTTTGCAGGTCCTGGCAGTGGGGGTTGGGGGCGGGGTGGGACGAGGCCTGTTTCCACGCACAGCCACTGAGTCAGGTCTGGTCCTCCTGTGGGGTGGCAGGGATGAGGGAGATCTAAACGATTTCAGCATAGACCAGGGAGTTTTATGTATGTGACAGTTTCAACTTGAACCCTAGGGACCATCAATTGTGTATTGGAGACGCCCCACCCAAGGAGAGCTCAGCTGCCTCCCCAGAGGTGGATCCTCCCAAAACAGCACCCGTTGCTGCAACCTGTTGCGTTTCGATCAGCACTTAAGACTTTCTCGATTAGTACAGACTATCAGAAAAATGGGTTTTCATTGGTGGAATAGCAGCGTGTGAGATAGCAGGAGGAATGCCAGAAATGGGCTCTCTTCCCACTGGTAGAAGATACTGATCGCATGTGACCCACGTCCCCTCGCCCTGACGCTTGGGGCGTACCAGGCAATGCCAAGGCTCCGCGACTGCCTGGCCTGGCCTATGGGCTTGCTCTTATCCCTGGAGCCCGCTCTGCTCCACTGTGTGGCCACGGAGCCTGTGCGGCAGGCCAAAAGTGCCTGGAAATTAATTCCTTCACAGTTGCCCTCATGCAATCGTTAACCAGAGTTGCCACATAAATTCTCCAGCTCCCTTGCTCTTCAGATAGGATCACCCTCATGCCTGCGTTGCACACTGGCTCCCAGGATTTTCCTACAAATTTAAGCTCTGGCCACCTCCAGTGGTAACTGGCTTGACAACATGCCTTCTACTGGCTGGCTTTCTTCCTGAGGCTCCCTTATCCATTCTCTTCCTGGATGCTCCTTCACCTCCTAAGTGGACCACCTGGCTTAGGGAAGAAACAAACTGTCCCCTGTTTATGGGAGAAGCCCGTCAGAGGCCCACATGCACAGACGGCTCTAGACCCAAGCTCTAAGTGATCTTGTCCCCAGCCTTAAAAAGAAATTCAATGGCACGACTTAAGAATCCTGCCTCTGGAGTTTTGAGATGGGCCTTGAGTCAATGTTTCAAGCAAGGTGGTGCCTGTGGCCCCTGAAAGGACAGAGACTTGAGACTTCAAGCTACAGGTTGTCTAAACTGTGCTTTCTTTAAAAAAAAAAAAAAAAGTTAATAAATTTCCATGCAAGTGGCAGAATTTGTTCAAAGCCTTGCATTCTGTTGGCAAGGTTATAGGAAGAGATGCTAATGCTTCAGCATCTCAAAATTTCCGGTGGCTGCAACTGCCTACTGAAAAGGACCTAAGAGCTGTACAGCTTGGCTGAGACTGCTTTGGAAATGCAGGACAACAGGTTATTGAACACGAAGGTAGAGCTATCACTGAGTACTGAACATGCCCCAGGGTCCCTCCTCAAATGTCGTCTGCAGGAAGCGCTCAGACTTGTCATACAGCCTTGAGAAGGGGGCAGGTAGATCCCAAGTAACTTGAGACTGAACTTCCCACCCATTTAGTCAAATACAGGTACATTTCACTTCTTGCACTCAGCTCTGTAAATTAAAACTAGTCCCTCCAACACACTGACAGTTTACATTGTTCGTGTTTGTCTACTACCATTAACTAATCCTGTGCTGCTGCCCTGAGCCACTGGATTTTCTAAAATGTCCACTGATTGGACCTGTTCTTGAACTCTTCCCACCTCCATCATGGCAACCCTAGACCTAGTGTCTGTCGTCTCTGGCCAGGACCCCCACACCCTCCAACCTGTTCCCCTGACCACTCATTCTTGTGACCATCCACCCCACAATACTTTCTCCTCACTTCAGCCAGAGTGACCTTTCAAATTCCCAGCTCTGAGTGCCTGACAGCCCCTGCCTTCATCCATTTGGGCTGCTATCGCGAAATGTCATAGACTGGTAGACTAGGGTGCTTACCGACCACAGACGGTTACTTCTTACAGTTCTGGAGGATGGGAAGTTCAAGGTCTGGACACGGGCAAGTCTGGAGTCTGTTGGGGGCCTGATTCATAGACAGCTGCCTTTCTACTATGTCCTCACGTGGTATAAGGAGCGAGGGAACACCCTGAGGCCTCTTTTACAAGGGTATGAATCCCGTTCATGAGGCCTCACCCTCATGACCTAGTCACCTGCCCAAGGCCTCACCTCCTAATGCCATCACCATGGGGCTAAGGTTTCCATATATGAATTTTGGAAGGACATAACACTCAGCCTATAGCACCCTCCAATGTCTTCTCATTGCCATAAGGGAAATCCTTATAACTAAATCCGATCGGACGTTTCATAATGTGGCCCCCACTGACCCCTCCTGGGAATCTCTCAGCACTCCACCTGGGTACCCATGACCCATGGTCTACCTTTCAGGTCCATACTGTAGCATAGATCTTCCAGCTTCTGGATTTCTGCCTGATTCAGTCTTCCTATCTAAATCAATCTTACCTGCCTTGCCCACCCCTCCCATCTAGTTACTCTTACTGGTCCATCACTTACCAGTCCAAAGGCTCTTCTTCAGGAAAACCATCCCTGGCACATCACCAGTGCCAGCTTGGATCAGGACTACTGGCCAACCACAGTAGGGTGAAAAATGACCCTTCCAAACATCCCAATCTCTGCAGCCTGTGAATGTCACCTTATATGGCAAAGCTTTTGCAGATGTAATTAAATGAAGGCTCTTGACATGGGGAGATTATCTTGGGTTTTCCAAGTGGGCCCTGAATCTTCATAAGAGCCAGAGGGAGATCTGATACAGAGAGAAGAAGGCCACGTGAAGACAGAGCCAAGAGATGGGAAGATGCTGGCTCTGAATTTCAAAATGATGCAGCCACCAGAAAGTGGAAGAGATGAGGAATTAATTTTCCTATAGACCTTCCAGAGGGAGCATGATCCAGTGGTATTAATTTTGGCCTTTTGGACTCCAGGGTTCAGACAGAATAAATGTCCTTGTTTGGGCCACCAAGTATGTTTCTCATTACAACATTACTCATTACAACAGTCTCAGGAAACTAATACATTCACATAGCAGGCTTTGGAGTGGGTGCTCTTCTTTGGCTGAGGCCTGTTGGTGCCCCCAACCAAGTGTTCTTAACCTGGGGTCCATGGGCTACAGAATCCAGAAGCTCCATTCCTTTGGAAAAGAAAGAGATCACATATTTCTTTTCACTCAATCTTATTAAAATTTAGCATTTCCTTCTGTTTGTAGGCAATATTGTAAGCAATAAACCATGGTAGCACTGACTGCACCTGTGACTTTGTGTTGCCAGTGGAAATCATCGGCACTTCCATGATCCAGTCTTTGCAAGTATCTTAATTTATTACAGTGACTCGACACTACCTCAAAATTTACTGGACTCACCATTGGATCTTGTCATATAATGAAACAGATCTATGAAGTCGTAAATGTGTTCTTAAAATTTTTTGGTAACTATTGCAACTTGTTTCCTTTGTGAGCATATTATTTTATGTACTTAAAAACACTATCTGATAAAGGGTCGAAAGGCCTCACTAGGCATTAGGGGGGTCTGCAATGTGAAGACCATTAAGAAGCATGCTCTGGACTCTTGTCTCTGGAAAGGCAGAGATCGTGTAGGCTTTGCTCATTATTCTATCCTGAGCATCTGGAAGCCTACCAGCTATGCAGAAGGGATCTCATCTCTATTTACTGGATAAATAAATGAACTTGTGCACGAATCATCAAAAAACTGTGGAAACAGTACAGAGAAAGGAAATTCAACACCGAGAACATGTCTTTGCCTCAAGAAGTCAACACACAAGGAAGAACGATCTAAAGCGCCCACAGAGAGGCTTGTTTTGTTACTTCCGCCAGAAGTACGGAAGAGTTTGCTGGTTTTGAAGAACTGTATCCTCTTTAACCAAGTAATTTCTCACAGACCTGGAAAAAGAAACAAACATTACCCTAGTCCACCAGTGTTCCAATTATCTACTGCTGCCTAACAAACCACCCAAATGTGGTGGCATAAACAACCACCATTTTCTTGAGCTCATGAATTCTTCGGGGCAGTATTTCAAAGGGGGCACAGCAGGGATGGCTTGTCCCTGTTCCACCATGTGCCTCAGGTATGAAGACTCGAATGGTCAGGTGAGTCCAAGTCTAGGGTCTGGAATTATCTGGAGGTTTCTTCTCTTACATGCTCCGTGCCTGGGCTGAAGTGATTCAAAGGCTGGGTTTCTCTGGGATGGTTGACCAAAAAACAAAAACAAAAGAAAAATGTTCATATGGTCTGTCCTTCTTTGTGGCTTGGGCTACTCTTAGCCTGATGACCGGGTTCTCATCCCAAGCGAAAGTCTTCAGAGAGTAAGCATTACAAGAGACATAGAGAAAGCTGCATGGCATTTCATGACCAAGGAGAGGTCAGAAGTCACATACGCAACATACTTCCACCGTCCTCTGTTGGGCAAGGCAGTCCCAAGCCTGTCCAGGTTCCAGGGGAGGGGACGCAGACACCCATGACTGAGTAAGAGGAATGTCAAAGACTTTCAAGCCCCCCTCCTTTTTTTCTATCTGCCACAGCCAGGTTGGGGTAAGAGGTGTCCAAGATAAATCATCCATGTATTTGAAATCCTATAGAAACTTCCCTCGAATGAGCGGAACCCTCATTGGATGCAGACAAAGCTCTGGATGTTTGATATGGAATCAGTTCAGGAATGATTCATGTGATGGTTGCTGCCACATGCAGAGGATAAAATGCAAGGGGGAGACAGCTGAAATATTAATCTATGGAGACCTGTCTTTTCATGGGGTCTTATAAATTATACAAAGCGAGTCACTGGTTCTAAGTGGATTAGCTGCCCATCATGTAGGCAAGGTCATGGCCTGTGCTCCAGTTCAGGAATATTGTTCCTCTCCAGTTTAAATGATAATATATCTGGAGAAAGTTTGAACTCAAATGCAAGGAGGCAAGCGAAGCTAAAATCTTACCACGAAACCAAATGCATTTCCTCTCCTCGAGGTACGGCGGAACTTCCCCCAACTCTGGAGGAAGGAAGTTGGAAGTGAAAAACAAACCCAGGTTTTACTGAGGTGTCGTCCACACAGTTCCTGCTCCACCAGTTTCCCCAGATCCTTCTGGGAGCCCCAATTCAGTGACTTCACAGTGCTGGATCCCGGGCTTTGCAAGTTGTTGGATGATTAGTATAATGCCATTAGCATGATGATGATTTTCATAATTATGTGATCATATATCATACTTGAAGAGTTCTTTTAAATTTCTGGAGGAATCTGAACAGCTATTATCTCATTTTATCTACATAATCGCTCTGTGAGATAGGAAGGGCTAGTAAAGCCATCTCACAGATAATTCTTTATTCCAAACGTTCTCTGAGAAGCTTTCCTGGGCTTCTCCTGGCCCACACTGTCAGCGCCCTCCACTCGCCTCTGTACCCTCGTCCTCTATTGCTGTGTAACAAATTACCAAACAAATAAGCAGCTTAAAGCAACACACATGTCTTCTCTCCCACTGTCTGAAGGTGGGGAGTCTGCGCTCAGGGTGGTCAGCCAGGCCTGTGAGCTCATCTGAAAGCTCCTCCCTGTCCCTTCCCGTTCAGTCCCTCTTAAGGCAGGGGTTTACTGCCCGTCATTGGCCTCTTTACTCTCAGCTCCCGTACCGCCCTTCTGTGCTCGGCTCTGTGTCACTCGGCCCTGGAAGCCTGCAAAAAACTATGTCCCAGACTCCTTTGCCAGCTGGCTGCTGGGCAGGCTCTTCTAATGGGAAGAAATGGTTGGTGGCTGGACAGGCAAGGAGGGGACAGAAGGTGTTTTTCTTTTTTCTCTTGATAGTGGCATCTCTAGCAGCAGTGGGTGGCTCCAGGCTCCAGTGACCATGGTGGCTTTGGGGCGGGGGGATGGCTTCTGGAGTTTCAGCCATGGCTCTGTTCCAGCAAATGCTCCAGCCTTGTCAGCAGTGAGCAGGCCCCTGGGCTCTGATGACAGGCCTCCTGCCCTCTACTGCTCAGTGTAGGGCTGTCTGTGACTTTCTGCAGTTAGTTAACTCATCTCTGCGTTAACAGTCTTGGGTCACAGGTCAGGTTTTCTGGAAGCCGATGCTGACACAGAATCTGGCATGCAGGGTGTTTAGTAAGGATCACCATCTGTGGGAGGGAGCAGGAGGCGGCAGGTCTGGGTAGAGAGAGAAATGGAACTGTGAGGCTGTTCTGACTTGGCCTTGGCCATCCTGCCAGAGAGATCTGGAGTAGACGGGCCCCATCAGAGGCATCAGCAATGGGCCTGAATGGTGCCCTGGGAGGACACGGCCTCAGGTAAGCACTTTCTGCTGCTAAGACTAACACTGAAGAGAGCTGACAGCTACAAGCTCTTTGTCCCCAGCACCTACAACACTCCCAGTAGTTGGCCCAAGTCCTTCTTGGAAGGGGATTCTGCCCACCACAGAGCACCCCTGCCCATCTAACATTTTTGAAACCAAATCTATGTGTTGGGGTGCCTCTATTTTGAAATACCTAGAAGGCTTTATGCTGTCTGGGCTGAGCATTCACTGACGAGCAGGAATAGTGCCATCTACGAAATGAGAAGGTCGTGCATGATTCAAGAGCAGTTACTCTCAGAAAGGAGGGGCAGAAGAAAGCCCACGTGATGGAATAGAGGAGTCTGAGAAAAAAGAGAAAAGGGCCAGAAGTTAGATGCCAGCACGCTCACTCCCTTCACATACCTACAAAAGACAAACAGGGTGAGGGCAGCCATGGAAGGAACCAGAAACACCAAGAGAGATTCAGAGGGCTCTAAGCACCAGGCAGGGACGTTGCTCCCTGCTTCGTCGGATAAGAGGCAATCCTCAGAGTGAGCCCCATATCCAGCATGATGCTGGCACACTGTGGTCCCATAAGGGTGGTAATTTTAAGCTGGAAGAAGGGGCAAGCCGGGAGGGGGAAAGACATGCGGGCTAGTCGGCCCCCTTTGGGAGCTCTGCCCCAGATGCTCTGCCCAGTGACCAGGAGAGGCTGGAGAACGTGGTTTTGATCTGGCCATATTGCCACCCCAAATAAAACAGCATTCTGTTTATCAGGAGGAAGGGAAGAATGGATACTCAGTAGGCAATTAGCAGCCTTCGCCACAGATGGTGATAGTAAATTGGCAAATTTTGAGTGCATTTTTTCTTGCCAAAATTAAAAATTGACATCATTATGGCAGTCCCCTTGATTTTTAAAACATCGTATTGGTCCGTGAAATCGAAGACCAGACCCAACAGTCTTAATCATCTCACTCCACAAGCTTGGACGAGGATACATGATTCTTTGATATAATCTAGGGAATGGGACAAACTCATCTAGGTTGACTGGCTGGTGGGCAAAGACTCCAGGCCACCCGCCCACCAGCCACTCAGCCTTACCTCCTGCTTCCCTCAAACTTCCAGGTCTTAACCGTGGCCTTTGGAGACACTTCTATCCTCCCCTCTCCGGCCCCTCCTCACTCGGCCTATGCTTCAGTCGTCTTCAGGGGCCTGCACTTCCTGGCACTCATCCAACGTCTTGCCTCCTGCCCTTCCTGAAGAAAGGCCGGCTGACAGTCATCTCCCTTGCCCATCCCCCTGTGGCTGGCCACGTGGGAAAGGCTTTTCCATCCCTCCAGGCTCAGCTCGAATGCCATCTCTTTGGCAGAAGTTTTTCAGCTCCCTCCAGCTTGATGTCCCCCTCTTCCCTCGGCACCCAGAGAACCTCACTGGTACCTCTCTCCCAAGACAAGCATTGTGCTTAATCCATATGATGGTTGCTGGGGTGTGTGTCCAGGTCCCTAAGGAGCATTTTTGTCTTATTCGTCATTGTAAGCTCAGGAACTGGAATAGCAACCTGATACATAGAAGATACTCCATATGTTCTTGTTGAAAGAACAGACATACGATGAATGCAGAATGATGGGTATTATAATTCATGAATGCAGGGCGAATGGATGAATGGATGAATGAATGAATGAACGATCGATCCTGTAGCTCATTCTGGCCAAGCATCTACAGGCCCGGGTACTGTCAGCTACCCTCACCCAAGGTGGATAACTCCCAGACTCAGCAGTACTCACACCTTTGTCAGATTTTCCCTGACAGGAACTCTCTCTTTGCTATCTCGGAGCTGCCTTGTGTCCTCTTCCCCACAGATAGAGAAGGGACTCCAGCTCGGCAGGCTCAGCATGACCAATGGGTACAGGCAAGCTTCAGCTGCCTACAAGTGGGGGCAGCTGGAATGATGGCCCATGCACAGGTCTTTCCATGGCAGACAAAGACTGGAATGGAATCCAAGATGGTCCAAGCAAGTCCACCGGGCTGGACCCACTGCTAATGAGCAGGGAAGGCCTACATCTTCTGACAGCTGGGGCAGGTGATCGGGCCACATTTCAGGCAAAGAGAAAAAGCCACCTTGGGAAAATACAAGAGTCGTACTTTGTTGAACTTTAAACTAAAATAACAAAATGCAGCCAATCCAGCAACCCACTAACCATATAAGCAGATGGGGAAAGCAAAGCCAGGTGAAATAATTTCTGACACCTTAACTTGGAACAGAAGCTTTTGGGGGGTTAGGCAGTGGGGAGAGCAAACCTTATGTTTCCTAAGACGTATGTCTGTTTTCAGCATGTCTCACAGAAACAGAAGGGTAGGCTACAACTCTGATCCTGGTAATAAGTGGAATTCCCTGGTTCTCACTCTCTTCCCCACCCCCTCCTTTCCTCCTGAGTCTTGCCTCCGTGTCTTCTCTCTATGCCCCTCTCCCAGCCCTTCCCTTGCCACTGGGCAAGGCCCTAGTGCCATTCCCCTTTTTCGATGTGTCATCCTTTGACAAGCAGCAATCACAGATCCCACCCCCCACACACACCTGAAGGCCCACTTTGATGGCAGCCAGGAACTATATTTCCATCCCATGGTATCAGACCCAGGGCTACAATCAGATTGAGTATTTGGGTACAGGAGACAATTTATTTCAAAGCATTTAACAGCCATTAGCTAATCCATCCTCCCTGGCGAGGGAGGTGGCTTCCTGCTATCACAAAGGGATCGGGGTCACAGTCCCTTTGAACCTACTGAGCCTCACTTTGCAAAGGGGGGAAGGTGGGCAGAAATGGAAAGGAAAAGAAAGAAAGGGAAAAACGGGTCTGCCACATTTGATTGCAAGTCCTGTTGCCAAGAAAGATGCCTCCTCGTCAGATTCCAGCCCTGAGTCACATCTTCTGTTTGAGGCTGCAACTACACAGAGGTAGTTATTTCTATCCATTTCTCCTTCCCGACGATGGAAATGCAATTTTACGAGGAGGTTCATACACTGAGATTCATAAAGCAAAAACCCACACCTCCACCAGCACCGTAACGGGGCAGGGCCATGCAGGCGACGCAAAGCAGGGAACAAGTGGATTGGCACCACTCTGCAGAGAAGCTGACGTCATTGCAGGCGGCACTCTCAGTGGCTGGGAGGAAGCAAGCAGAGGAATGATGCTACTCAGCGCTCTGGGGAACGTGTGCGTGCACGTGCGCATACTTGAAAAGGATGCGGAAGTTGGGGGGGACAGGCGCAGCAGACCAACAGCGCCGGTGAGCGTGTCCTAGCCCATCATTTGAAGAGCAGCTCCGGTCATCCCAACCACCTCCCCAAAAGAACGTAACACAGCCTTGGGGGTAAAGTTGGTTTTCCATTTTGCAAATATTCTGCTTTGTAAATTTTCCAAGTCACCTTTGACTATGCAAGGCTCTAGGCCACTGAGTTGCTTCCAAAGCTCTGTATATCTGCATCTCGTCCCCCTCTCCCCCCACACACAAAACCACATGCTTTGGCTTGAAAAGCTGGGACATCGTGGTTTGATTGTTCTCAAGGCCCATCTCAGTGTGGGCCCCACCTTGCTTTTTGCCCTATGCTGAGTACCTCTAGCGCACGCAGGAGACCTAGACCATCTGGTCATATAATGCCAGGCACAGGTCCATGAGGATGTCTGGAGACCACACTTCTGCTTTGTCTTTCCCTTAGAGGCCCAGAATTCCCAAGCCGGAAGGGCTATTGGAGGGCACCTGGGGTCAAACTGCTCATCTCTACTTGAGGGAACCAAAGCCCAGCAAAGAGCACGACTCTCAAGAAGCCACCCAGTTAGACCTTGCTGCATGATTCTTTTCTTGAAATCCCAGTCCTCTGGTTAAGGATATGCCTGTAAAATGTACCACTGTTCCAATTCCTTTCTTCTCAGCCCAAATCCATCATAAGCTACTTGAGGGCAGTTCAAGCAATTTGTTGACTACTTTCCCTGTACTTCTTATACCTTCTTCTCAAAGTCCCTCTTCAGAGGGCAGTCAGCCCTATCACCCCCTCTGCTAGCTTTTGTTGGGGGGCCCAAACATGGACAGCTGACCTTAGGTGTGCTGCGTGATACTTCTCTTTCCAGAATTCAAATAAGTATCAAATAAGAATTCAAATAAGGATTCAAATAAGTATCTGGTGTGTCTACATGGAGAGGACATAGAAGGCCCTCAAGCGTCCCATGTACAGAAGAAATAGAAAATGCCAGTTGCTGAGACAGAACAGTCTAAGGGCCTCATAGACAGACAGACAGTTGGGAGCAAAGGAGACTCACTACCCACAGGCTGGATTTTAAGCTCCGGTTCCAGTCCCCATGAGTCCTGCTTCCCTTCTGGGCCTTGACTTCCGAGACACAACCACAAATCCTTCCAATAGCTGTTCCTTTCTGCTTGAGACAGTTCAAATAGATTTCTGTTACTTGTTCCTGAGTCTATGCATTACTCACGCTTTCACTGGCCACTTCGGATGCAATGCCTTCTGTATCAGTTAGCTATTGTGGCGTAATGACTTACTCCGAAGCACAGCAACTAAAAAGCTTAGGAAAACTTATCTCACCATCTCTGAGTGTCAGGAATCTGCATGACTTAGCTGGGTTCTCCAGCTCAATGTCTCTTGAAGACACGTCACCAGAGCAGCAGTCCCATCTCAAGGCTCAGCTTGGGGTGGGGACAGTCTGCTCCCAAGCTCACTCCCATGGCTGCGGGCAGGCCTCAGGAGATCCCCTTCCAAGCTCATGCCCATGCATCTCTTTGAGGGCTACCTTATGGCATGGCAGCTAGCCACCCCTAGAGCCAGCAACATGAGAGCGAGGGCGAGAAAGCCCCCAGAACAGGAGCCAGTCTTTTCATAACCTAATCTAGGAGGTGACATCCTGTCATATCTGCCACATTCTGGCTGCTACAAGTTATTAGTCTGGCCACACTCGAAGGGGAGAGGATTTCACAAGGGCATTAATGCCAGGAGGTGAGGAACTTGTGGGGCTGTCTTAACATCTTCCTTCCATATCTTAGCTGGGAGGAATATTCAAAGTTTGCTGAGTGAATATTTGCCACAGGCACCCTGTATCTTCTGGGCCCTTTCTGTCTCTTCCCTATGTTTTTAGAGTACTGTCTGATTGAATAGGGTACCTCAGCCAGTCCCTTTTCTAGCAAGTACATATGGTGACTAAACATCAAAATTCTCTCATCATCCAGACTGCAAATTCCTTGAAAGCAGGAATTATGTCTTATACCTCACAATGCTATGAACACCATATGCAGTCAATAAGCATACAATCATTGGTTGAATGGATCTGTGAGATACGGTAGAATAGCTCTGACATGAGCTGCTGGCATTCAAGTTCAAGTTTTGGCTCTGTGTTCAACCGTTTTGACCTTGGGTCAATTCTTTTTTCTTTTTCTTTTTTTAATAATCTCTATCCCCAACATGGGGCTTGAATTCATGACCCCAAGATCAAGAGTCGCATGGTCTTCTGGCTGACCCAGACAGGTACCCCTAAATCACAATGGTTAGGGCCCCCTTAAAACAAGGAGATGAGACCAGAAGATCTTTAAGACTGTTGTCCTGTGTTTTAAAAATTCCCCCTTGATTGAATTGCCATTGGGGAGGTAAGTGTATCAGACATCTCTGGTGACTCCCATCCTGCTCTTGGCCCACCTTGAATTTCAGCAGCAGCTTCAGTGGGCAGGCTCACATCAAGCTGAGTGTCTATCTTCTCTCTGCCCCAGGGCCCTCTCCACCAGCAATATGGGAACATGCCTTATCTATGTATGTGTGTGTGTCCCCAGGGACAATCTTCAACCAGGGTCAGATGGCTGCAGTAGATAAATGCCCCGGGCTCCTGTCCTTCCAGTGGACAGTTCTGGAAGGCATTCTCTGTGCTTCCTAGGAGATCAGCCTCTGTAGGCTTTCCTTAGATTCCTGTTGTGTTCTTTCCCATCTCATTTTCTCCTTTCCTTGGCTCCTAGGTGCTAGGATCACCTCTCAGATAAACTACCTTCACCCAAGGCCTTGTGTCATGCTCTGCATTGGAGAGAATGCAATCTAGGACAGGAAGCCATTTCTTTTTCTGCCCATCCTCTGCCACTAAGGCTAACCCATGGGGATCCTGGGGTCAGAAAGGCACAGAATATGACACGGGTGTTGTCCCAAACAGAATGGAAAAGCCCGCTCTTTCTGACTATCTCTAGACCAGAGTTTCTGAGTGGGGAGTCATCTGATGGAAGCAGATGCAAGGCAAAGGCCCATAGCAGAAGTGCGTCTGTCCACTCTCAGTCAGGGACTCTGGGAGGGACCTGCCCGGCATAGCACACGGCAGTAACATAAGGCAGCTACAGTGGAAGTCAAGAGCAAGCTTGAGTTAGCACCCCTGAGATATCCTCGGCTCTATCTGGCCTGCGAGAGATCCCAGGCATGTCTGTAGTCCCTAGGTGAGCATGGATGTAGGCAAGACATTAGCTGAAGAGCTCGCCAGAGGGAATTACCACCACGGAGTGAAAAGGATCCTTAAGTCGAGGCAACTGATGGGGTCACCTGAATGAGAGACCAAATAGGGCTCATGGCCATGCCTCGGGAGGTGGCGGGGGGCGGGGTTCTTCAACAGCGACCAGGGCTGAGCAGCCCAAATCAGCAGGGAGGATTACAAATCCCTGGGAGAGGGCACCGCAAGATCACTGAACTACTGACTTCAGCAGTGGCCACCGTTGTGTGTCTATTGCCATGGAGACAAGAAGGAGCCAGAGACAGCAACGGTGATACCAGAGGAAGCCCCGACCACCGTGACTGTAAGGACGTGGCACAATCCCACCCCATGCCCAGGGGCCACCTGGAGAGGATAAGAGCACAACAGAAAGAGTAACTGTTTGAAGCAAACAAAACAACTGAATTTCCCAAACAGACTTTAAACTATTAGAGTGGATTAGGCTGAGCGGATCGGAACCAAGTTTAACACTTACTTCCAGGTCTCCCCCATGTGTGCATGCGTACACATATGTGTATGGACACATACACACCCACAAAGGCAGGTTGGGCTCTTGAGAAAACTCACATCTGCTACAGAAAATTCCTTCGCACGTCACATGGATTGTGGAGAAATCACTGAAGTCCTCATGGGTGCTGGCGGGGCAGGGAATAAGGCTTCCATCTCTGAGAGGGGCCCAACGTGCCTAAGGGGTCTCCCGCCTGGTCCAGCTGTCCCAGCTCAGGCCAGGCTCACATGGGCTAGAAAAACACACCTCCGAGTGTCCTGTTTTACCTAGGAGGCAAAAGTCAGGAATCCTCACACACTCACCAAGATCTGTGGAGGAACGGGGTGTGGGGGGATAAAAGGGGGGGGGTGTAGCCTTTGCCCCTTTCATTCCCTTGGGCAGTCCCAATTTCCCTGCCCCCTCATCTCAGCTGTATCAAGGCTATCTGCGTCCCTCTGTCTTTCCTGGCCTCCTCTGGGATGCCTCCTCTGCCGTGACAGTTGCTGAGGGTTCCCCAGGGCAGGTAGAAGCATGATTTGCTTTTCAAGCTCTACCCACTTATTGATCTCCTGTCTGAGAAATGTCAGCAGCAGCCAGGAGCTCTCTCCCTGCTAAGGCACTTAGCTTGGAAGCCTGTGCTATCTGCCTATATAAACCCTCCCGCCTCCTGCCTCTCTGGCTTTAGAACTCGCCCCACCCCCACCTTGGGAAAAGTCTTCTAAGATGAGATGGCAAGAATCAAACAGAGACGTGCTTTGAACACTGGGACGGGGACCAGATTTAAATTGGGCAAAAGCCGGGAGCTCAGAGCTCGTGCAATTCACTTCCTGCCATCCCTCCCCCTCTCTGCAGCTGGTTGCTGGGAGCAGGTAAGGAAATCCCCCCCCCCACCGCCCCACCCCCGCCCCAGGAGACTGGCTGGGGCAGGAAGTTGGTCCAGGAATCAGAAAGTGGGGCTCTGGTCCAGGACCTGGGGTGATAAAGGCAGCCCATCTTTTCAACCGCCACCGTGCGCACCCCCCCCCCAGCTCCAGTACAATTTAAATGCAGGATTGTCAGGAGGGGAGGGGAAGAGAAAGAAACTGTGTGTTTAGTGGTTAAACCTTTTAAAGTTTAAGTGCATAAACAGGGCCTTCTCCGTATCTGTCTATAGCAATTCCCATGACAGTTACAGCAAAATTACAGAAACTGGGTCGTTTATATAACCCTTTGTATTGTCAAAGCAGATTAACCGTCTGCTTTCCTGCACCCCGCTGAGCTGTCTTCAGCTGTCAAATCCCCATACCGCAGCTCAGCACACTGAGGGTAAAGGTCTCTGGCAATGCCCACACGGGGGATGCCAGGCCCTTGGGGGCAGCAAAGGTTTCGAAACGGAGATTTCACATTTCCTCTGAGCAGCAGGCCCATGGTTTAAAATATACGGAACCCTCAGCTTTCCGGCCCAATGCACTGTTGCCTGGCTAGAGGGTTTCTTCCCCCCAAAGGGCAAACATGACATTTGTCTTTTATTCTGGACAGGGTTGGAAGAGCTGATTCATCTATGCATTCATTCGCTAAAGAAGGATTTATGGAATGTTTTCTAAAATGCTGGTGCTAGGAATAAACCCACACCGGCCACCATTTTAAGGACTTGGTATGCATTGACTCTTTTAATTCTCATTTTAACCCAGTGAGGTAGGCATTATTATTGTCCCCATTTTACCGATAAGGAAACTGAGGCACTGAGAGGCATTGTGGATGTTGTGGCATACTGCCCAGCTGTCCCTTCAGGACGGGGGCACTCGTTCCCCCAGCTGCTGAGAATGTGTGAAGCAGATAGTTCATAGTGAAGTCTTTTTTTTTTTAATAAAAATTGTATATATTGAAGGCATAGGATGGTTAACACCCTTCCAGAAACTGCCCCAAGGTCACGTTCTCTTCCTGGGATGCAGCCCACATTCAAGGGCAGGGTCATACAGGACTCTAGAGGCCACCATCTTGCCTCAATTCTTCCTTACTCTGCAGGGCCAGCCCAGCTCCACTGCCCCTCCTCACCGAAGGGGTGTACCCTGAGGTCTCCCTTGGCCCACTTCTGCCTCCTTTACCGTCACAAGGGCACTCCTCGATAGACCTCCTGCACTCACATCTCTACGTCCGTCTCAGGAGTTTTCCCTGGGATTTCGCCTGAGGTAGGAGGGTAGGGAGGCTCCCTCACCCAGCTGGTGAGCAGTGGCTGAAGTAGTTTTAACCTCACTCTGCTGCTGTCTGGCCGACCAAGCAGCTTCTCTCTGCCCAAGCCTGAGCCGGGCACCTGACCCACAGCCTCTGACTCACTGACACCTAGGCCGTCCTAACATTGGGGCGGGGGGCTCGAAGTGCTAAGCGAAGGGACGGGGATTGGGGGGGACTTCCACGGGATGGGAGTGTGGGTCTCTGTGCTCCCTCAGCAGCTCCAGCCCCAGCCCCGGCCATGCCCTATCCACACAGCACCTTCCACCACACAGGGTGCTTTCAGCTCCTGGACAGGGGCGGCGAGGAACGTGCTATCCATTTTGCCAGCAAGGAAATTTCCCCCCACTTGTTGCTAACACAGCAGAGGCTCTGACCCAGGTCTCCAATTTCTAGCTGCCCGTTTCCTACTGCCAATTCCCTGCTCCAATCCAAGGTGTTAGGTGGGGAGCAGGGCAGGACGCTCTTCTACCTAGGACTTCACCCCTCCCAGGAAGTGGTGCCCCGTCCAGCCTCATTCTGCGTCTCTCTTTCTCTCTCTCTGCCCGAACCCCAGGTCTCCAGAATTCTGAGAATCCTGGCTGTCGTCCTGGTGCCAACAAGTCCACCACCACCACCAGTCTCCGCCCCTAGGGAAATCCTTGCACACGTAGAACTTCTGTCAGGTTTAAGCCTCCTTGCAAGTCTGGGAATTGGGTAGGGTAGTCCTTATGATTGCTGTTCCACAGGTGAGGAGACTAAAATGCCAGGAAGGGGCACATCATAAGCAGGTCCGTGGCAGAACAGCTCTCGAACTGAGGTCATTTCATTCATTCAGCACTCTTTTCATCCTGCCCTGCCCTACTCCATCTCCTCCCAGCCACTGCCTCTCCCTGGCTCCCTTCTTGCGCACCAGTGTGTCTGACAGTACATTCCTGCCTGAAGCGGGACACCAATGGGAAGGTGAGGATGTGAGTCGTGGGGCCCTGGGAAACTCCCCCTACTCTATTTGCTCCCCTCTACCACCTAAAATTCCACCGCTGTGGTTGACCCCAAGAAACTAACCATTGCCTTTTCTCTAGAACCTTCTTTTGACATGCAAAAAGCAGCTGGAACTCTTCGACACAGCTAATGGGAATATAAAATGGTTAAAAAGAAAAGAAAAAAAAACAACTTTGGCCAAGTTGGGTAGTTTCTTAAAAAGTTAAACATACGCCTCTAATTCCACACCGAGGTATTTATTTATCCAACAGAACAGGGATGTGTCCGAAAACTTGTACATGAACGTTCAGAGCAGCTGAACAGAAAGAACCCAAATGTCCATCAACAGGTGAATCAGGAAACCAACTGTGATAGATTTGTATCTTTCCGCAATTAAAGGGAACACACTACAGATACGGGCAGCAACACAGACGAATCTTAAAACTGTGAGAAGCAAAAGAAGCCAGATACAAAAGAGCACGTGTTAGATAATTCTATTCGCACAAAGTCCTAGAATGAACAAAGCTCCATGGTGAGAGAGGTTGTCATGGTGCTTACCTGGATGGGAAGACTTTTGGACTGGGAAGAAGCACAGGGAATTTTCTAGTGAGATGGCCACTTTCTTTATGTTGTTGGAGTAGTGGTTATGTAACTGTATGCATTTGTCAAAACTCATCAAAAGATAAACTCAGAATGGGTGCATTTTGTAAAAATTAATTATCTATCTGCAAAGCTGACTAAAATCAGTAAGTTGCTGACACGGTGAGTGTGGGATCCTTGACCGGGGCTCTCTGGGGCCTCTGTCGGCACACATAACACAACACCTATTTTGTCAGACTAGGTGTATTTTATAGGAGAAGGGCTTTCATTTTCCTCAGGTTCTACTTCTATAAGAATGTCTACAGCTCAGGGGCGCCTGAGTGGCTCAGTCAGTTAAGCACCCACTCCTGGTTTCAGCTCAGCTCATAATCTCAGGGTTGTGAGATCGAGCCCCGCCCTGGTCTCTGCGCTCAGTGTGGAGTCTGCTTGAGATTCTCTCTCTCCTTCTCCCTCTGCCCCTCCCACTTGTGCTTTCTCTCTCTCAAATAAATCAATCTTTTTTTTAAAAAAAAAGAATGTCTGCAGCTCACCTAACATGACACACAAGAAACAAAGCACCTCAAATAAGTATTCTGGGAAACAAGCCCAGCAGACAGTTTCCTTCACAGAACTTGAAAGCCCATGGGGGCTGGATTCCTAGGGATGCAAGACATGACGGAAAGGGGGCAGGTTCTAAACGGGGGACCGGGGCCAGTCTTGCACTGGGGAAGGGAAGGAAGGGCTGACGACCAGGTCTAAGCCAGAAGCGTCACCATGCTGTCTCCCCTCCCGTGCCAGTAAGGTGGAGGAGAAGCCACAATCACTTAGGTGTCTACAACTTATACAGGTTTGAAATCACAGTCTTGTCAGGCCTGTTTAAACGACCACAATGCGGTGAAATCCTATTATCTGCCATACAGCACCACTCTGAGAGATGTGGGAGGGAACAGCAGACACCATCAGACACACCTCATTTCCCTGGGAGCCAGGGAGCTTGGGAAATCCTGTCCTAGCAAAAGCCTCTTTGAACAATCCTCTGAGCACTGTGGACGTCAGCTGGGTTGGAGACTGGGTCGTGCTGGAACAGCACCTAGGGTAGGGGAGCACATGAGCGTGCCTGTGGGCACACGTGCACACACCAGCAGAAGCTGGACCGGCGCTTTGCAAGATATTTCAGAAACTAGCAGCAGCAACGGCACTTGGGAAGTTGAAAAGATGAAACCTGTGAATCAATCCAAGTACAAAGCTCTCGGTTTCTAATTTGGTACCTGTTTCCAACACCTTGCGACGAGTCAATCTGTGCAGAACCTCACGCTCTTGGCATTTCTGATACTCCGCTCTAGGAGGATGTGGTAACAGCAGGTGCCTAAACCATTGATTTCTTTTAAAAGATCCTACGCCATCAATGACACTGAATCTGCTTGTGCAACTATTCAAGAACTTTTCAATGTCCATACTTGGAAACACTCAATAAGAATCTAAAACTTTCTCTGTCTTCTATAGGCTACAGTGGAAGCAGACCCAGGCAGTATTTTTGTTCATTCTTTCAACATATATTATCAAGCATCTAATATGTGTCAGGCCACGGCATGGAGGAGGAAAGAAGACCAAAAACGAAACAAAAACAAAAACAAAAAAAAGCCCCATGCCCTCATGGAGTTCGCGTTCTGAATGATTAATGAATAAATAAAACTATAGATCATGTTAGGTAATATAATAGGAAAAAAATAAACCAGGGCAAGGTGAAAGTGGGGCTGCAATTTTAGGTAGGGTGGTCAAGGAAGGCCTCGCTCAAAGGAAGACAGTTGGGCGAAGACTTACAAAGGTGTGGAAGTCAGCTCTGTGAAGAGCTGGGAAGACGGCCCCCGAAGCAAGATCAGCCAGGGAAACAGCCACAAAGCAGGAAAAGACTGAAGTATTAGGGGAACAACAAAGAGGTCAAGGTGGCCAGAGCCAAATGGGCAAGGGGGACTAGCACAAGATGGAACTAATCAGGTAGTCAGGGCCGGACCGTCTAGGTCCCTGTAGGCCATGGTAAGACCCAGACTTTGATTCTGAGTGAGATGGAGCGTTCTGAGCAGAGAAGGGCCTCACTCCAACTTGGGTTTTCAGTGGCTCATTCTGGCTGCTCTACTATGAAAAAGGCTAGAGTGGAGGTGGAGCGGGGTAAGAGTCTGAATATGAAGACAGATCAATAGAAACCACCCAGTCTGAATAACAGATGGAACGAACATGGAAAAAAAAGAACAGAGCCTCAGGGACCAGTGTGGTCTAACATTTATGTTTCAGAGACCTAGAGGAGAGGAGAAAGAATGTAATGTTTACACACTCACACACACACACATAAAGGAATAATGGTTGAAATTGTTCCAATTTCGGCAAAGGACATAAACCTATGTCTTCAAGAAACTGAGTGAACCCCAACTAGGAAAAACTCAAAGAAATCCGTGACTAGACACATCATGAACTGGTAAAAACTGAAAATGAAGGAAATATTCTTGAAAGCTTCCCGAGAAAAACAATGCATTACCTGTAGGACAACAACAATTTGAATGACTTTAAACAGTTCACGGAAATGAGGAAGTGGCACAGCATCTTTAAAGATTTATTTTTTTTGAGAGAGAGAGAGAGAGAGTGCATGCCAAGGGAAGGGCAGAGGGAGAGGGAGAGGTAGAAAATCTCAAGAAGACTCCCTGCTGAGCCCAGAGAGTGGGGCTCAACCTCATGGCCTAGAGATCATGACCTGAGTCCAAATCAAGAGTCAGACACTTAACCAACTGAGCCCCCCAGGGGCCCTAGCATAGCATTCTTAAAGTGCTAAAATAAAACTGCCCACAAAATTTTAAATTGAGTAAAAATATATTTCATGAATGAATGCAGATGAAATAAAGGTATACTCAGATTATGACGAATTAACAGACTTTGTTACCAGCTCAGAAAGAACTGCTCAAGGAAGTTCTTCAAAGAAGGGGGAAATGATAACAGAAGGAAACTTGGAATATCAGAAATAAGGGAAGAGCAACAGAAAGGGTCAACAACTGAGTAAATGTAATCGACCATTCTTCAATTTTGAGATATTTAAAATATGTTTGGCCATTGAAAGCAACAATTATAACAGCATCTTCAGGAGGGCTTAGTACATGTAGACATAACACATAAGACAAATACAATACAGAAGGGGAAGGGTAAAGAGCCATAAATAATGGTAGGTTGTGTATGTTCCAACTGAAGTGGCAAAATATTGATTCTACGTTGATGGTGAAGTGCTAAGTATATGTTTTATAGTACCTAGAGCAACCACCAAAATAACTATATGAAATACAGTTAAAATCACAATAGATAAACTGAATTCAAATACCAAAAAATATTTCAAATAACATCATGAATGAATACAGTATAGTATCCTGGACTAAACAGAAAAATGAGATGAGTGGAAAAATTGGTGAAATACAAATCAAGAACTATTAATGATAATGTAGCAATTACTGATTTCTTTATTTTAACAAATGTATCAGAGTAATGTAAACTGTTATCATTAGAGGAAACTGGATGAGGGCTATGGAAGAGCTCTGTATTATCACTGAAACTTTTCTGTATATCTAAAATTTTTCCAAAATAAAAACATTCCTTAGAAAGTGTCCAAATAACCCAAAATTGGATGAGAAAGGGGAAAGAGAAGAATGAAAACAGAAGGAACAAACAGAAACCAAATCATAAAATCGTGGAATTAATCCAAACATCAATAATGACATTAATATGAATGGTCTAAACATATCAATTAAATGAAAGATAGTCTGAATGGATTGATAGAAGAAAAACATGGCCCAAGTATGTGCTATCCACGAGAAACTCGTATCAAATAAAATGATACAGGTAGGTTAAAAGTGAAAGGAGAAAAAAAAAAAAAGATGCACCATGCAAATACTAATCAAAAGAAAGCTGGAGTAGCTCTATTAATAGCAGACAAAAGAAATCTCAGAACAAAGAAAATTACCAAGGATCAAAAGGGACATTACATAAT
The DNA here is from genome assembly GCF_020171115.1 of Neogale vison. Lineage (NCBI taxonomy): Eukaryota > Metazoa > Chordata > Mammalia > Carnivora > Mustelidae > Neogale > Neogale vison. Next base: position 97,250,545 of record NC_058105.1, read on the forward strand.
GATGAAAGGATCAATTCACCAATAAGACATAACAGTGCTAAAAATGTATGTACCTAACAAAAGAGTTTCTGCCACATGAAGCAAAAACTGACAGAACTGAAACAAGAAATAGACAAATCCACAATTATAGGCAGAAACTTTTCAACACTTGCCTCACCATATCAGATAGAACTTGGAGGCAGAGAATCAGCAAGCATATAGAACTGAACAATGATGTCAACCAACTGGAGGTAATTGACATTTATAGAACATTCTACCCAATAACAGGAGAGCACACAGTTTTTCCAAGTGAATGTGAAACACTCACTAAGAGAGACCATATTTTACAAATCTGAGCAAATGTAAAAGAATGGAAATTATATAAAGTATGCTCTCAGACCATAATGGGATCAAACTAAAATTCAATGATACAAAGATAACAAGGAAAGCTCCAAATACTGGAAAAGTTAGTCACATACTTTTAAACAGTTCTTGGATCAAACAGGAACTATCAGGAGAAACTTAAATATATTTTGAACTGCATGAAAATAAAACTGCAACATATTAAAATTTGTATGGTGCATCCATAGCTGTGCTCAGAGGGAAATTTATAGCATGCAAAGCTTACATTACAAAAGGAAAGCTCTCAAACAATAACCAATAGCTGTCATTTTGAGAAATTAGGGAAAGAGGAACAACTTCAACACAAATCAATTATAAGGAAGGAAATAATAAAGAACGGAGATCAGTAAAACAGAAAGCAAATATGCAGTACGTAAAAGCAATCCAACCAAGAACCAGTTCTTGGAAAAGATTGATACAATAGGTGAATCTCTAGCAAGGCTGACAAAAAGAGAAAGAAAAATACCAATCTCCAATATCAGGAAGGAAAGAGGGAATATCATTACAGACCCTGAAAACATTAAAAGGATAATAAGAGAGTAACAGGAAAAACTCCATGCATATGAGAGGGCATGGACCAATTCCTTGCGAATCATAAATTAGCAAAACTCACCTGAGATGAAATAGAGAACCTAAATGGTCCTTTAACTATAAAAGAAGTAATTAAAAACATTCCAAGAAAGAAATATCTAGGCCCACGTGGTAAAGTCTACCAAACATTTAAAGAAGAAATAACATCAATTCCATAAAACGTCTCCCAAAGAATAGCAGAGCATGGAATGCCATCCAACTCACTTTATATGACTAATTCTAAAGCCAGACAAAGAAAGCACCAGAAGGTGCGCCTGGGTGGCTCAGTGGGTTAAAGCCTCTGCCTTCGGCTCAGGTCATGATCACAGGGTCCTGGGATCGAGCCCTGCATCGGGCTCTCTGCTCCACCGGGAGCCTGCTTCCTCCTCTTTCTCTGCCTGCCTCTCTGCCTACTTGTGATCTCTATCTGTCAAATGAATAAATAAAATAAAAAAAAGGAAGAGCACCAGAATAAAGAACCCCACCCAAATATCTCTCATGAACACGGACATACAAATCCTCAATGAAATATTAGCAAATTGAATCCACCAATACATAAAACCATAACACAACCAAGTGGGATTTTTCACTGAGATGCAATATTCCAACATGGATAAATAAAATTCACACTGGTGACAGTCTGAAGAAGAAAAAAAAAACCTATTAGATCCTATTGACTGAGGCAGAAAAAGCATGTGATAAAATTTAATATCCATTCATAATAAAAACCCACAGCAAACTGGAGAGAGAAGGCCTCATCCTCAACCTGATAGAGGGGCAACTACAAAATTAACCCTGCAGTTAATATCATACTTAATGATGCAAAATGGAAAGTTTTCCCCCTGTGATCAGGACCACAGCCAGGATGTCCAGCATCACCCCTCTGATTCAACACCAGTGGGTCAGGCGGTGCCATAAGGTGAGAAAAAGTAAAGACATATATACTGGGAAGTTAAAAATACAATCCTATTGGCCAGCAATGTGATTGCTGACACAGAAAATCCCAAGGAATCTACAAAATAAAACGAAATCTCCTGGAACTGTAAGTTTAGCAAGGTTGTAGATAGAAGTTCAACATATGAAATGAAACTGTGAGTCTGTGTACTAGCAACGTACCATTGTAAACCACAATTTTACAAAGGAATACAATTTATAATCACTCCAAAAGAATGAACTATTTAGGCATAAATATTACAAGACATGTCCAGGGCCCGTTTGCTGAAAAATACCCAAGCAGTGATGAAGGAAATCAAAGAGGACCTGAAAGAATTGGAGAAATGGAAGGATGTACCATGGTCATGCATTGTTCAAGTTCCCCATCATAAATATGTCAATTCCTCACTCAAATGATTTATAGATTTAATACAGCACCAATCAAAACCATGGCAGGACCTTTATACATATAAACAAGCTGGCTCTAAAATTTATATAAAAAGGCAAAGGAACTAGAAGAGCTAAAACAAACTGAAAAAGAGTGAAGAAGACAGAAATCACGGTAGTCGACTCTCAGGCTTGCTCCATAGCAACAGTAATCAAGATGCTATGGTACTGGCAAGGGGACAGATGTAGACCAGTGAAACAGAGTAAAGCATCTGGACATAAACCCATGGTAGCATGGCCATCTGATTTTTGGTGAAGGTACAAGGAGTGGGCACTGACCCCTTTTGGTGGCTTGGGGATGCGGCTGAGGTGGGCATGGACAGCCCTGCACTGAAGGGACTGTCACTGTCCCCTGGGCTCCCGAAAAGACAGCTCTAGAGCCCTTCCCACCATCCACAGCCTTTCCAGAAACTGGCCTGAGCTGAGGATGGGGGAGCTGTGTGGCTGGTATACAGAGAGCAAGGGGGAAGAAGACGACGTGAGGACAGAGGTCACAGGGGCCAGACACAGAAGGCCCTGTCAGTCCATGGGAGGACTGGGTTTTTCCTTCGAGGTATTGCCACAAGAGGGTTTTAGGCCAAGGAGTAACACAGTGTGACTTAGCTTTTTTCAGGGCTCATTCTCCCTGCTGGGTTGTTGAGAAATGACTGAACAGCGGGAGAAGGGGAAAAGCCGGGAGACCGGCTAGAAGGCTACTGGGACAGTTCTGGATAGAATTTGAAGGTACAGGGTGTGTGTGTGTGTGTGTGTGTGTGTGTGTGTGTATTTTAGGGGTTAAAAGAATTTCTTAGTTTTGCAGTTAAAAAATAAAAATCCGAGAAACACTGCCCTAGGAGCAATTCTATTCTCCCTGTGTTCTGGTCACTTGAAGGCCAACTCACAGGTCTTGTAACTGCTCCAGGCCCCTGGATGCCGAAGTGTTGAGAGGATGTGCCCAGGATGGGTGAAGCGAATAGAGGGCCACGACTTTGACTTCATGGGAACCTCTGACCTTTTCCCCTGAGGGCTGTGCAAGTAGCAGCACCTCCCCCCACACCGGCCTTCTGGAACGCCTGACATCATGGGCCCAGCCAGACTTCGGTAGACAAGACCCACTCAATGGAAAATGGCTACATCTCCTATTCTTCGTTTTCTAGATCAAAGAATTGGGTGTGGAGCACTAGGGCAACGTGCCCAGTATCCCAGATGAACTTGCTGGCAGAGTTTCAGTTTCTGTCTCTTGCTCAGACCCGGCATGGACAGTGTTTGGGGCCGGGGGCACCTTCCGGTTCTTGCATCCCTTACTGACCTTATCTACCTAGACAGCCCAGAGGCCTTCCCTCCCAAACCAGGCCAGCTGCGCCCTGGCCAGAGCAGTGGGGCGGGGAGGCGATGCCCTCAAGGATTCTGCCTTGCAAGGAGCCCCTTGACAGCCAGCCCACAAACTCAGGGCTTCCACTGACCCAGGCAGTGGAGGAAGACAGAAGCAGCCAAGGCTGCTGCTGAAACACTGCTGCGGGGGCGCAGTTATTAATTATTTCAATTAATACTTTAATTAATTAATTAGTATTTATTTCAATTCTGAAGCTAACGAGTTGTTCCTGGCTCAGCTGGGTCCCCTCCCAATTCATACGTTGAAGCCCTAACCCCCAGCACCCCAGAACGTGACTGTATTGGGAGACAGAGTCTTTACGGAGGAAATGATGTTAAAATGAGGCCGTTGTGGGGGCACCTGGGTGGCTCAGTGGGTTCAAGTCTCTGCCTTCGGCTCAGGTCATAATCCCAGGGTCCTGGGATCGAGCCCAGCATCGGGCTCTCTGCTCAGTGGGGAGCCTGCTTCCTCCTCTCTCTCTCTGCCTGCCTCTCTGCCTACTTGTGATCTGTCTGTCAAATAAATAAATAAAAATCTATTTAAAAAAAATGAGGCCGTTGGGGAGGGCGCCAGTCCTGTATGACCGGCATCCTTAGAAGAAGAGGAAGTTCGGACACAGACCCATAGAGGGAAGACTGTGTGAGGACACGGGGAGAAGACAGCCGTCTATAAGCCAAGGGGAGAGGCCCCGAACAGATCCTTCTCTCAGGGCTCTCCCTCCCTCAGAAGGAGCCAACCCTGCAGCCATCTTGATCTCGGACCTGCAGCCTCCAGACCGTGGGGTGGAACATTTCTGTTGTTTATGCCATCCCTTCTGTGGTCTCTCATTAGAGCCCCCAGAGCAAACTAACAGACAAGTCATCCTGTTTTACTAAGGTGCAGGCCAAGCCATGACAAGTGTGGTCCCCCCTTAGACCTGCCCCCACTTAGCATCTGAAAGCTGCTGCAAGCAGGGGACAGGGGAGGAGCTTCCCCAGAGGGCCAGCCTTCTCCCCAGCACCCCCCAAGCCAGGTTCTCCTGGGGTGGCCCCAGGAGCCGCCCCCACCATCCTCAGCAAGGAGCCAGAAGGTGTTTTAGGCTGTGGGCGCACCTGCTTGGCCCTCCTGGAGGGGAACTGGGGGTGGATTTTAGCACAGCCACCACAGGCACCCTTTCCTCTCTTCCTGTCTGTCTTTTATTTCTTTTTCTTTTTTTTTCCTAAATAAGAGAAGGCAGTTCCTTAGGCACCAGGAGCGAAAGGAGGGAGGGAGCCGAGCAATGAAAGGCTGGGAGAGTATTACACATAACAGTGGGCGTATTTTATGGAAAGCAGCCGACAATCAGTGTTTGCAGACGCCTTTTATTTTATATTATTTCCTCATCTGTTCAGCTTTCTTGGGCGGGAGCCAGAAAGTTAATATTCTCAGTCAAAGTCGGTCTTTTATCTGTCAGGTTCAAAATGAAACCAAGCCGCTAGGGTTTTAAAGCGTCTCAGCCAAAAGGCAAGTGCACCTTCTCTGGGGCTCAGGCCCAGGGGCTGCCACTAGGCTCTGCCACCCTTGCCAGCATCTCCTGTGGGGGCCCGGTTACTGGGGCTTTTGACTGGGGCAGGGGTGGGGGGCTGTAACTCCCTAAGGAGGACATCTCAGCACCTGAGCACAGGGCCATCAGCCAGAGTCCGAGACAGCTCACCAGACCAGGCCGGAGCCGAGGACAGTCTGGCTGGTTAAAGGAGGGAGGTGGAAGGAAAGGTTGGGAGAGGTGGTTAGCCCCTGCCTGAGTCCTACCTGGGCTCCTGCAAGGGCTCTCAAGGACACGTGGTCTGAACAGTGCTGGGCTGCTTTCAAAACATGCCGTGGAGTTCTTGGGTGGTCCCTGTCCAGGGAGGGTGGTGGAGAGGGGAGTCCTTCTCCCCTTGAATATGGGCTCGCTCCAAACAGATAATTGCAAGAGTTACAAAAAGTGATGCTGTGTGATTTCCATGGCAAGATGCTAACGGCTGATACACCTTCCATCTGCCTCTCGCTCACAGGACTACCACCTCCGGGGCCTGGGGCTGTCCTGGCAGCAGTCCAGCTGTTGGACAGATGATGGAGACAGCCCGCACACACTGTTGGAGTCTCCCGAGCCCGAGCACCAGTGAGAAGGCTCTGAGATGTCCCCACCTCCAGCCGTCTGACCGCAACAACAGGAGCAGTTCCAAGGAAGTGTGGCCTCGCTGAGCCCCATCACTGCACAATGACAGTGGCCGGGTTACACCGTTCGGCATGGGGTGCTCTGTTACACAGCACTATGCAGCCAGCACATTCGCCTTCTCACTGCTGATTTTTGTCTCCTCCAAAGCAGGACTGGAAGGTGGGGCCCTTCCCATTGTACAAATCCTTCCTGGGCAGGACAGACAACGAGCGGGTACGGGATCACTGACCTTGGACCAAAAGGCCTGAATTTCAGTGCTGATTCTTCCCAATGTACCACCTTGGCCCACCCTTTCTATGCTGCTGGACCTTAGTTTCCATTTGTGTAAAATGGGGCTGGCGGAGAAGGCGAGCTTCACAGAGCTGATAGAGAAGGGTCCAGTGAGATTGTGGAGGTAAAAACAGGATGTCTTGGCACCCTGAGATCCAAGTCTACAAAGAACACCTTCCTCCCCGTGGCATGTGTATGGCAGAAGGACACACGCCACCTGAAGCCAGTGCAGCAGATAGCCACACTGCAGGGAAAGGGGCTCTTTGTAAAATGTGAGAACTATTTTGAAGCCCCTGCTTATTTTTATGGCCTCTCATAGTTTCATGGGGACAACGAATGAGGCCATTCACCCATGGGGATTAATTTCACCCTGGGAAGCCCCTGGCTTTTGTGGCCGTCTCTGTTACACACTGATCAAAGTGAGGGCCTCTGCAATTTGGGGCCTCCCCTGGGCTTGGAGGCCACTTCAGATGCACTGGGGTATCCCTGGGGCTAGGGTTCCAGAAGCTGCTCCTCCCCCCACACCCTGCGCCATGTCTCATTTACACCCCACCCGGCCCCAGACCCAGCTGGGCTCAACAGCATTTTCAGAAACCGATTGAAATTGGAAACAGGCACTGCAGGAGGGGATGAGGAGGGAGAATCTGACCTCATGCTACATTGCCCCCGCATTTCGCTTGGACCCAGGACTCTGCTTGTCTCCCTGAGTTCCACCCTGGGCAGCATCCCCTTGGCACATCTGTGGGCCTGTCCCTTACTTACAATATGGCCGCTGCTAATAAAGGCATAAATGCTGCAAAGCACTTATTACAGTAATATTATCTTTATATTATCCCAGCATTACCAGGCCGCGCGCTGGGGCAGGGGAGGCGGGAGATCCTCTTCGCTGCTGTCAGTAATCGGAGGAAGGCAGTTTAGTTTAATGATAATGACTCGAGCTTACATAGCTGCCCTCATCCCAGAGGACCCCGGAGCACTTTACAAACACACTCTTACTCTGAGCCTTTCTAACCAACCTGAGCCGTGCAGCAACGCTTATAAATAATATATACTCTGAGTGCCTCTATATACTGCAAATGCATGGTATAAATATGTATAAATGTAACAAATATGATTTTTGCATGTTACATTTATAATCTTTAAAAAAAAAATCGGTGACCCATCATGGGTGTGCGGCCACAAAACAGACTCATAGGATACGAAGTCCAATAAACATTGATACCGGGCGGCCATTTACAACAGGTACTGGCCCAGGGTTTTTAAAAGTGAAGGACACTGTTCCGGGTCTCCATGCACTGGGTTCCTCCTTTTGCTGGGAAGGTAATTGTCAGGTCAAGTTTGTTCATCCAGTTCCAGCTCGGGGTGCGACAAATGCACAGAGAGGGATGATCCTGGATGCCCACCGGGGTTGAGTCTGAAGCCTTGACGCTGAGGCTGTGTGATTATGGGTAAAGCAAGAGCCCTCTCTGGGCCTCAGCTGAATCCTTAACATAACGAGATTGAAAGCTATATGATAGCCTGTGGTATTGCTCCTAATCCTTCTGGCCCTCGCTATATTAAGATGATGACGTTCATGCCCTTCACCCTATGAATTTGCAGGATTTCACACTGGAGTAGGCAGAGTTTATGTCCTCCCCTGACCCCTGGATTTGGAGTTTAGCCATGTTTTCTGATAACTATTGTTAGGTAACAAACTCCTCTCGTTTTAGTAATGTAAAACAGAAACTGTTTCATTAAGTTCATGGATTTTGTGTGCCAGGAACTTACTTAGGGCACAGTGGGGATGGCTCATCTTGCCCATGATGTCTAGAAAGTCCCCTGGAAAGAACCAGAAGTCTGGGAGTGACTCAGGGGTTGGAGGCTGGGATCATCTGCAGGTTTGTTCCGTCACACATCCAGAGTCTAGGCTGAGCTAACCTGAAGACTTGGATAAGCCAACAAGAGAGAGCCAGCGGGCAGCCTCCCGGCGTGGCAGCCTCAGGGGTGTCAGAATTGCCTACATGGCAGCTCAGGCTCCAAGTGCAAGTGATCCAGGGACAAGGCGGAAGCTGTGTGGCCTTTCATGACCCAGCTTTGGCAATCTGTGTCACTTCCACTGTCCTCTGTGGTCAAAGGAGTCACAAGCCCATCTGGACTCCGGGTCAGGGGAATTAGACTCCACGTCTTGATGGGAGGAATGTCAAGGTCACGCTATAGGGGAGAGTGTGAGCTGGGATATAGTGTGGCCATCAGAGTGGGTTTCCTGTGCTGCACCACAGATGACCAGACACGTGGTGGTTTGCAACCATGTACATTCCACACCATGTCTCTGGGGCAGGAGTCTGAGCACAGCTTAAGTGGGGCCTCTGCTGAATTTCTGTAAGGCTACAATTAAGGTGTCAGCCAGACTCTTCCTTTCTGGGGATCAGGATCCTCTTCCAAGCTCATGTGGTTGGCAGCAGAATTGTCCTCAACTGTGAAAAGGCCCATGCTAAGCCTGGGGAGGGTCCATGGTAAAAACACGAGGTGAAGGTGCCCTGATGGCCAAAAAGTGCTACGTACCTGTCCTTAATATTCTCCAACTATGCTGTAAAACTCCCAGGGTCAGGGACACAGTGTTAAATTTGCTTTGAACCATAGAACCCAGAGCAGAGCTGTGCACATGGCTGAGTCCCGAGAAAAGCTGGCAGGCTGGCTACATCCAGGAAGGGAGAGATGGACGAGGAATGAACACTTGAGCTCCAAGGAGATTCTGAGGGAACATCGAGGAACATGGCGGGCTGGCAGGGGCGGGGCAGGGCGGGGATGTTTGGCATGTCTCTGTTACTATTACAGGCATAAGATCTGGCCTTTGGGGTGAAATCTAGCAAACTTAGTTTATCTCCTTACTCTTGAAGACGGTCTGAATGCCTCTGGGGAAAGGTTCAGTATGGTGGTTACATCAGGGCCCCCGGAGTCAGGCAGACTTGTGTTTGGACTCTGGCTTGGCCGTTTCTAAATGAGTGACCTTGGGCAAGCTGTTGAACCTCTGAGCCATCTGGCTCCACACTGGCAAAAGGAGGCTTATGAGAGGGGTATGTGAAGCTGCTCTCGTGGTAGCTGGCTGTTTAGCGTCACCTGCCATTATGACAGGCACAGAGGCATCATGTGTGGGAGCTCATGCTCTAGAATTATACTGCCTGGGTCAAAGCTGGGCTGCTGCTCCACTTCCTGGCTCTGTGACCCCGCTCAAGTTAAAGAACCTCTCTGGTCCTCCTCTTGCTTGTATGTAAAATAAGGATAACAGTGTTCTGTGCTTCATAGAACTACTGTCAGGAAGAAATAAGATAATACATACCAAATACTTAGAATAGCACATGCCTATGCCGAGGACTCGATGGCTATCAGCTCTTGTAGATTTGCTACACCATCTGTCTTGCTTCATTCTTCTGTTCCTCCTTTCCTTTGTCCTTTTGCTTCTCATTCACTGTGCCTTAGTGAGGTCCCCCCGATTCCAATTCTTTGCTGCCTGGATTCTTTGCAATGGCCAGATGTGTCAGGACCTCAGTGTAACAGGCATTTAGCCAACAGGAGGGGGAATTAAGCTTTACTGAGGACCACTCGCCTCTGTTCCTCCTCGAGCATCCCGCGGCCACTCTCCTGTACTGCACCTCCCTCTACTGAGCTGTTCTAGCCAGAAACTAAGGAACCAAAGCTGCTCACTTCCAACCAACCAAGCGCTATCACCTCTGCTGCAAAGTCTCTCTGGAACCTGTCTGCAGTTGTCACCCTCATGACAACACCTGGTTGGTCCCAGCCACCATCATCTCTCACCAGGACAGAGCCATAGTCCCTAACACTACTCACTCGGGGCCCCAACAACCCGCCCTCCACACTGCAGCCAGAGCAATCACTGTCACTCTTCTCCCTAAAACTTTCTGGTAGCTTCCTACTACACTGTGCATAAAATCCAAATTCCTTGGCACAGCCCTTGGGGCTCTGTGCCCAATTCCTACCATCCTTGCCCTGGCTATGTAAGGAGTCAAGCCCTTTCCTGCTTCAGGCCTTGTGCATCTGCTATTTCTTTTACTCAAAATCCCCTCCCCATCCCCCATCAGAAGATTCCACATCCTTCATTCCTCAGCTGCATGTTTGCACCTGGAAAGGGACACTCCCATCTAAATTTTGTCCCTTTGTATCTTCTTTGCCTCCTGCTCTGCTCCTTTGTAACACAATAGTAGTTAAATATTTGTGTGTTTATTGGACTTCTGACCCCCCCCAACATTAGACTCTCAAGGCCATGAGGGCAGGAAGGGTATTCCTAGCCTATCATATAGCTGGGCCACGGTCTGAGAACCGCTCGTACAGGAAAGCGAGAAATTGAGAAAGACATGGTTCTCGGCTTCATTCTGGCCTCTGCAGTCCCTTGGCAAGGTAGTCCCACAAAGTCCCTTCCAACTGGGAACTTATATTCAATTATGTTTAAATCATCAAAAAGAGGTCTGACCTAAGTAGACCCTTGGCTGGGGAGAAAGGCCAGGAGAGTGAAGCTAAGTACGCGATCCTTTCCCTCTGGCTACCTCGAGTGGTCTTCCAGCCAGGGCTCTGCCTTCTAGTTCTGGTCTGCGTTCAACTCCCTGCTGGCCCTTCTGAGCCCCAGTTGCTCAGGGGGCCCTCTCCCCGGGCACATGTGCACGAGACACTCGGGGCAAAGATGCTGAGCATCCTCATCTACTCCCCTGGTCCCTTCAGCTGGAAGTCTCCAGAAGAGTGACGAGAAAACAGCCAAGAGGTGGGCCGAGGCTCAGGAAACTAATTGAAGAACGACTCCTCTGCGGGGCGTTAATACCTTGCAAAGAAGTGAATCTACTGGCATTTTTTTTAGAGTTTAATAAAAATATATATGCACCGTGAGAAAAATCACAGCAATAATTCCTTGCACCTTTGTTCCAAGAAGCCCAAAGCACTCCCCATATATTATCATATTCATTATCCTATTTTCTTCACGTTTCTCATTAATTTTTTTCTGAGGTGATATATTAATATGAAATTCTAAATCACATTAAGGAGACCACGAGCCCCGCTCCTTCTCCTCACCCTAACTCCACCTTTCTCTTCTCCCCTTTCCATCCATCTTCCTCAGCACCCCCTCCTGCTCCCACCCAGGGGAGGGGACACAGAAGCTGGTAAGCAGCTGATGGGGGCCGGGGGTGGGTAGAATAGTGGAGAAGGGTGGGAGTCAAAGTGATGCCCCCTCCCCAGGACCACTCAGCCCAGGACTCCAATGCCCCTCGGGGAAAGGAAGCAGCCCAACTCCCCCTTAATGGGTGTAAAACCTCCTCTCTCCCCCCACCCCCTTGCATGCAAGAGGGAAAGAATCAGGCTCATTACAGATATTATCATGCAGCACTTCATATTTCAAAGAGCTTTATAATCGCTAATTAGTTATTGCCAGAGAATATGGAAATGGCACCTTGCTGGAATCCCACAGACCGGGGGCCAGTGTTCCACAGCGCTCAGCCGAGAATGGGCCTGGCCACCCAGCAGCGCCTGCCTGCTGAGGTAGGAAGCATGCCCAGCCCCAGGGCAGAAAGCAGAAAGCACAAGGCTTTTGGTCCCTTCCTGCTGGGGCAGTTCTGAGTGGATGCCCCCCCCCACTGCTCCCCCACCCCCTGGCCAGCACAGATCCCCAGTCAGAAGAGGCAATGAAGCCTATCCCCTCCCACTGTGCCCAGCCCCAATCGGTGGCTGGAATGGGCCTGGTGGTTCACGCCCGGGGTGTGCGCCTGCGCACAGCAACTGTGATCCCGCTCCAGAAGCCTCCTGAAGATCGGAAGGGCAAACAGGTGTTCAGATCGGGTCCCAAAGCCCCTTGTCTCTATTCTCTTCTAGCTGAGGAATGGCAGCCCTGGGGCTCACGTGGGCAGCAGGGGCGAATCCCACGGCCGCCCTGGCCTGTGTCCTTGCACCTGTCCACTTTGTCCTACCGAACTTCACTTTGAAAGACAGTTCTTGAAGCAGGTTGACATCTGCAGTCCACAGGCGTCTGCAGAGAAAGGCGGGACAAGGAGCAGCCTCATTCACCCTAGATCACCTCGATCTCGTTTGAATTTCATTATAAATCTGCTCAGGAGCTGGAGTCCAAAGGGGCCTCTGGGAGGCGGGCCCCGGCCGGGCTGACTCAGGCCTTGTCTGAGGGACACTGAGTTGGCTGAAGGGTAAAATTCAGGGAGTGCTCTCTGTGAAGACCTGCCCCTCATCTTTCCTGTAAATGGGGACTGCGGGACCCCACCTGAAAGAAAACTCTGAACAGGGCAGCATAGGTTTTCCTTCTAGCAAAGCAAGCCTCCATGGATCAGAAGCAGCTAGGACAAAGGCTCGGCCGGCACTTCTGCCAGCCCTCCAACCCCCAAACGTGAGGAGCTCCAGAGAGGCTCCAATTTCCAGGGAATGATCAGAAATCTCATACACAGATGGGACTTTTGTCTTCCCGACAACAGGACGTGCAGAGGCCACTCAGTCACCTTGTTATCATATTTACCCTAACAAGTGCAGCGCCTGTGCCGTAGTGGGGCACAGATGTAGACCCCGGGGTGCGTGGCCACTGGAATGAGGGGTCAGCCTATGCCCTTTGGCAAGCACGCATCCACAGTCCCCAAGACTGTACCCGAGAGAGAGTCGTTTTGCCACTTGCTGGCCCGTTACCCATCAGAAGCCATTTGTTCTTAGCACAGACCTGTGCTGTCAGAGAGCCTAATGGTCTCTCAGCACTCCAGTGAGAGAGAGAGAGAGAGAGAGAGAGAGAGAGCGAGCGCACCTCCCCCTTGGCCGCATGGTCAATGGCAGCCCTCATAATGAGAAGGCGGTGAGGTCCAGTCTGTTTGGCAGGGGCAGGGGTGTGAGTGTGGGGCACAGGACCACACACAGAGGGCTCACCAGGCCTTTGGGAACAAGCCCTTATGCAATCTGGGTCTTTCCAGGACATGACAGCCTGTCCCCTCCTCCCCTGTTCCTTTCTCAGTTTTGTGCTGAGGCAACTGGCTGGGAGGTCCTAAGAAGAGCCCTCATTTCTGACTTAAGCTGCCCCTCCAGGTACCCCTACTACCCCTCCCAGGTTCTCCCTTCCCCTCCTGAAGTCCCACAAGTCAAAGGTGCCTGCCCTGGAGAGGGGTGGGGAAATCTGCCCTTCCTCACCATTCTGTGGTCAAAAGAGCTTCCCTCTCCCTCCTGCTCCCCAGAACTGCCATGAGGTTCCCCAGTCCCAGCCTTCTTTGTCAGCCGGCCCCTTGTGACACTCTAAGCAGACACAATACACCTCCACCAGGAAGGCCACCCAGAGGCAGGTGCAGGATGGGGCTGGTGAAGCTGGGGTGCACCCAGCCCTTGGCTGCCCTGCTATCTGGCTCCTGCTGGAGAACCCAGTGCCAACTGAGCCTGCAAGAAAACCCCTTTCCTGCTCTGCTAAAAGCGACTCTGCTTCCTGCCATAGACACTGCTGAGCGCATGCGCGGGCATCACCCACACCCACTCCCAGACACTCCCTCCTTCACACTCCCACAGGCACCCGTGCGCACGCACACAGACACACACACATCTGGCCATGACCTCAGCCCTGTGAGCCCTCTAGCTTTAGATTTTAATTCTTTTACCACTGGAGTAACTGTAATTGAGTCAGGAGTCAAGACCCGGAGCGACAGTGCAAGGAAAGGATGGGAGCCATTCCTTCTGCCACCACAACTGCTCCCCCTTCTGGCTTGAGCTGGGGTGGGGGATGGTAGGTGGACCTGCCAGTGGGGAATGGGAGAAAGAGGAGAGGAGACAGGAGGAGGGCAGGGCAGGGAAGAGGGTGGTGGGCAAAACAGAGTGGGGAGCATTGGCAGGTGGACTGCACAGCTCCCCTCTAACCCTGGCAGGGAGACACCACTGGGGAAAACACAGGTGTGGGGATTGGGTGGCCTCAGGCCGGGAGGTCACTTAGCCTCTGCAAGTCTCAGGTTTCCTCTCTCTAAAGTGGGCATAATGATACTTGGTTCGTAGACGTGCAATGACATTTGTAAAGAGCCTGGAACTGAGGAAGGCCTCAACAAATGACCACTCTTTCACAGAGGCCTAAATTAGAAGGGATTTTGGAAGGTGTGAGTTCTTGGCCCCATTCATAGGGGACTACTTAGGACACCTGGTCACGTGCTTCCTTCCTTTACAGCAAAGTTGTGCCCTCTGTGACTCATTCTGGTTGTTCCATTCCCTAGGCATGAGCGCAACAAGTGGCGAGTGTCCCTCACGGGGACAGAAGAGTTGGGGAGGGCAGTGTATAAGGTTCCTGCAGTGACGCGGGATAGCTCCCAGGCAAACCCTCCCACTGGAGAAGAAACCGCAGATTCCTGCCCCATCCCCCACTCTGCTCCTGCGCAAACAGGTTTCCGATGGTTCCAGAATCCAGAATCATTCCCGGCTTTGTAGCCACCTCCCCCAGAAAAATGGCACTGCCTCCCTGGCTGCCATCTGGAGAAAGGAGTTCCCGAGCGTCCTCTCTCCCATTCTCTGCACCTACGGGGCATCCTGAATAGCCAAACACTTGGTGAGGAGAAGTCGTTGGAACACTGCTTAATAGCCCAGACCATGCAGCCAGACTTTCCACGTTCGAACCCTGGCTCTACCACTTACCAGCTGTCTGACTTAACTTTCGCATGCCTCTGTTTCCTCATCTGTAAAATGGGAACACTTAGCACCACACCAGACACATGGTAAGAGCTACTGCTGATGCCGGCTCGGATGGCGTGTATACTCCTTGGCCAGCTGGTCTGCAAGGAGAGCACCTCTCTGGAGAAAGGTGGGTCAATCATGAACTTGCAATCTGTGCAAAGGCCCAAAGGGCAGCACGTACGGGGCCGACATGCAACGTCTTTCATCACAGTTTACTTTTACATTCTCGCAGCTACATGGTTCCGAGGATCCGTTGTGTGTTCCTGGCTTAGCCATTCTCTGGCGGAGCTGACTGGCCAAGGGCTGGTCCCTGAGTCGAGATAAGCTGACCCCTTCCAGCGGCCCTCCTCTCCCACCCAGCTCCTCCTCTGCACCTTCCTCCAAGTGAGACCTACACTCAGCCCAGTGGGGGAAGGATCAGGTACACCTGCAGGTCCACCGGAGGCCTCCCTTCCAGCTGCCCCCGCCCCACAGGGCCATGGAGGAGGGGCTGCCTGCTCAGATGTCCCAGCCAAGAGGGTCAGACCTCCTCTTACCTGGGGGCTCAGGCGGAGGGTGAGGTGGGTGGCAAGGAAGGAAGGGAACAGGAAGAGGGAGG
This sequence comes from Neogale vison, assembly GCF_020171115.1. Lineage (NCBI taxonomy): Eukaryota > Metazoa > Chordata > Mammalia > Carnivora > Mustelidae > Neogale > Neogale vison. The sequence goes on from NC_058105.1 coordinate 97,265,932, forward strand.
AGATAAATGGGAGGGCAGGTGATGGGTTACAGCTGGAGGGAGGGGAAGAAAGCAGAGGGGAGGGAAAGGTGTAAACTGGGAAAGAAGGAAAGGGGGATGGGCCAGGAGGCAGAGGTGTGAAATGGGGGGAAGGGAGAGGAAGGGAGGAGAAGAAGAAGGTGCAGGGAGGAGGCCAAGATGGGACTGAAGGTGGGGGATGGCAGGATGGGATAGAGGGGGAGAGGAAGGGGCAGGAAGGAAGGGTTAAGAAGACAGGAAATCTTGGGCTCTGCTCCTGTCCTTTATGCCTGCCTCCCTGAAAACACACACACACATCATCATCTGAAGGAATTTGTAAAAAAAAAGCCACACAAAAGGGAAAATAAGGGAAAGAGGGCTCTTGAGAAAAGCTAGGTAAATTAGAGTCTCGAAGTGGCATATCCTGACCTTGCACATCTAAGTAGCTGGAGACAAAAGTCCTGGCCCATTGCCAGACGGGACAGGCTCGCAGGGAAGTCAGTCCAAGTTCAAACCCCTCCTCCATCTGGGAGGTTTACTAGTCATATGATGTTGGAAGCACACGGCAACCTGCGCTGAGCACGAGCATATTTATAATATGGGTATGATTCAAATGGCTTGCTTTACAGGGATGTTAAAATTAAATTAGGTTAAACAAACAAATAAAAGAAATGGAAAGGCCTTCGTCTCAGTGCTTGCGTGACCCGGCGTTTCACTTAATGCCAGCAGGAAATGTTGTTGGTCCCCAGCCTGGGCTGGCCACGCATCCCCCACCTGTTTGGTGTTGTCTGACGGGAGTCTTCTTGCCCCAGAATGCCTGGTGGATTACCAACCCCCCACCCCAGATCCCCTAGGGCTATTGGCAGCCAATGCCTGTAGAAGGGGCAGGGGCTGGAGGGTAGGTACAGAAACCCACTCCCTTGCCTCAAGGTGGACACCTCCCAAGCTCCCTGCTGAGTCCAGACTTTAGCAGAACCCACATCTGCTCAGCATTCCCCCTGCCCTATGCTGCTTCCCTCATGGGCTTCTCCCAAGAGCCCTCCCTCGACAAGTCACTCGCGCCTAAGTTCCTGTCTCAGGCACTGCTTCTAGGAAACCCCACCCAAGATGGCACCTTCCTGAGCATCACTTGTCAGCGTGTTTGGACCAGGAATGGGCCTCAGACTGGGGACAGGGCTCCCTGGAAATGGGAGGGCCACATACAGCCTGGTCTTTACCCAAAGGGGCCACAACCTGCCAGGTCGATGAGCCTCGGGCAAGCTCTAGGCTGCAGTAGGCTGCTCTTACCTGTCCTGGGAGGATTGGGAGAGGAAGCTGGATGGGATTCAAACAGCATAAAATGTCTGTCCCTCAGACATTCCAACATGGCCACTGAGAAGTCCGCAGGCAGGAAGGCTGGTAGAGGTGGGGAGGCTGCTGATCTTAGGGGCTTGTGGGCATGGGGGAGTTGGGGAGTAATTTAAGGGATGAGGAGGAGTCAGGGCACACTGGAATGGGGGAGGTACCCACAAAGCTTCCATTTTGTGTGCAATTAGTCTAGGGATGCCCTCATTTGCATAAGGTTCATAAATTTGCATAAAATTGCTCGAGGCCCTAACCACCAGTACAGAAAATAAAATAACATGAATCAATTAGCGGGACTGGCTGCGATTGGAGCAAGCCTGGTGTAAAGGAATCTCCTGCTCCTTGCTTTGGAGCTCTGGGTTGGCAGGAAGGAGCCCCAAGTGCGACCCCTCGGGGGCCTCAGCTGCCCCAAGGGGCACTGGGGAGGAGCGCCCTGCCCCCACCCTATCCACCCAGGGAGGGTACAGTTCCGGGTGGCAGGTGGGGACTAGCAGGAGATGCAGGCAGCAGGCAGGCCGGGGGAGGAGGCCCAAGAAGGCCTCCCAGATAAAGGGGCGTTCGGGAACACAGCCGGTGTGTGTGAAAGCAGGGATGAGCCTCCTGCCAGCCGCGTTGAACACCAAGGGCCTTTGCTGCCTCTGGCCTGGGCTGTACGTGCTCTCGTGTGACTGTCATGACAGATAGGAGAAATCGGCGCCATCACCCCAGGGCAGAGAGGTACTGGGAGCTCGGTACGCATTTGCTGAAGGAATGCCTGATGTACATGGGGCTGAGCTTGGAGGGGAGGCACAAGTCAAATCAAGGGTGCCGTGTAGCACTGCTTAACAGGTTAGGGGTGAGCTGCAGGATGCAATTTCCTTGAAAGCAAGAACAGAAAGAAAAGAAAGAGAAGAGGCGAGCTTGGAAGCCCGACCGGTCTTCTTGGGGGACTGGGGGCTGCGGCTCAGTCATGTTTCTTTCCCATCGTCACGTCTGTGAGCTGGTCTCTCGGATCCTCATTGGCAGTGCCTTGTCCTGCCCTCTTGGTTTGACCCCCCTCCCCCTTCTGAGCCCTGCTCCTCGCACTCTGCATCCCCAGCTCCAGTTTAGAACCGGTGTTTCTCAGCAGGAAGCCGAAGCCGGAGGTGGGGGTTGGAGGGGGGGTGGACCCGTGGAGCGGGAGCCCGAGCTGAAACTACACCACGCTTACCTTTCTTCGCCATCCACCAGCGAGCCCTCGCTGATGAATCACCAATTTCTTGCGCCTGCCCTCCCCTCCTCTCTGCGCTGACCCTGCTGGTATATAAGAACTCTCGGGGATTTTTTTATTTTTTCTTTGCCTCTCCACTCTCCCTGCACCTCCTCCTCTCCTGGAGCCACTGTTAATGAATCAAATTGCCCTTCAACTTGAATTACCGGGAAAACAGGCTCACCCACTACTCGAGGTAGATGGGATGGCTGCCCCCAGATCCACACTGGCCTCGTCACCATGACTCAGAGTGGATGTTTATTTTTTGAATCTTGCATCCTTTATCCGAGAAAATGGACTACCGATGGGAAACAATTACCTCCCACTTACCCCACAGGGCTGATAGGAGCAGATGGCACGTGCGACGCCGAAACGGCACAGCGCATTAATGTCATCAGCAACGATCACAGCTGTAATGAGTCCACATGACGGAGACTGAAAAGCAAGGAGAGGCGAGAGCAACAGCTGGGCACTTCAGCCAGATGTGGCCGCAACCACCCAAACGGTTTGTTCCGGTGGCGCTTGATGGGCCAAGAGCAATGGCAAGATACAAGGGGACCGGCGGGACCCTGCCCAGTAGCCGGGAGCCACTCTCCTGGGAGCACCCCCGTTTATCTGGCCCCACTGAGCCCCTTCCCTCTGCTCTGACCCAACAGTGCGAGTGTGCCCCAGCCTCTTTGTCTCTGACGGCACAGTGCCTCTGCTAACTCTGCCCAGAAGGAAACGTGGAACACAGCCATAAGGAGGTCTATAAAGCTAGGAATCAAGTTCAAAGGTAATACATGATGGATGCGAGAAAGAGCTGCCGAGACACTTCACGATTTGCTAAATTTGGGATGCTGGGCTATCAGAGGCTGTAAAAGAACGCCAAGTCCGTTTCTTAGCTATAGAAAGAACAGGGATGAGGACCAACGATCGGGACAATGATCCCTTCACTTTAGAGGGATTGGGGCAAAGAAGGAAAAATCACCCCCCTGCAGAGTTTCCCTGACTCCTGCCCAGCTTTCCCCGAAACCATAATTTCACCCGACATCCCAACTCTCCCATCACCTTTTTTTTTTTTTAAAGATTTTATTTGTTTATTTGACAGAGCGAAATCACAAGTAGATGGAGAGGCAGGCAGAGAGAGAGAGAGGGAAGCAGGCTCCCCGCTGAGCAGAGAGCCCGATGCGGGACTCGATCCCAGGACCCTGAGATCATGACCGGAGCCGAAGGCAGCAGCTTAACACACTGAGCCACCCAGGCGCCCCCCTCCCATCACCTTTTGCTGTGAGCTTTTTGCAAAGCCCAGACCAGCTCCACGATGCCCTCAGGTTTTTGCCTCTCCCTCCCAGCTGGTCCATGAAATGGGTTCTCTAGCAACACTGTGAACGTGGAGGGTCTTGGCACATGTTCTGGGTTCAAAATTTGGGGGACAGGCAGGATTATCTTACAAGTTGTAACCAATTGAGGCGCTTTCTGCTGGCGCCTGTCTGCAGGCGATGGAGGAGCTCTTGGCGATGAACAGCCAGATCGACAGAATTTGGGGACTCGGAAGAAGCAGCCCCGTTTTGAAGAGTATTTACATATTTACAGTGATCACTTAACAGTGAAGTCGCAGAACGCCAAAGCAGGAGGTAAACCTGCAGAAGAGGTTTTGAACAATCCCCTCATTTGGCAGAGAGGGAAACTGAGGTGCAGAGGGGGTGAATGACTTGCTCAAGGTCACACAGGTTAAGAATGCCTGGCCACATTTGATCATCTAGGCCTCTGAACTTTCAGACCAAAATGTTTTCTCCTCTACGACGCACTTACCCCCTTACTGTGTGTCTTTATTCCATGCCAACACACAGATTTTTTTGGTTAAATTTTGTTAATTTTGGTGTAAACAAGGATGATGCTTATTGATATAAAACTTAAGGTGTTCATGGGGCTATCTTTGTTTTTGGTTTGTTTGTTCATTGGCAGGTGTATTTCCTTTATTTAAAAAAAATAATGTGAGGCTATGGTGTGAAGGCACACCTCTCATGGCTTTGGAGAGGACACAGGTTCCAGATGGAATCCCTGGGGCAGAGACACACAGGGCTGGGAGAGGGCAGGGACTTAGAAATTGGAGGGAGGGGCCGTGCCCTCCAGGCCCTCTGCAAAGCTCCAGGGGTGGGGGCTACAGTATGTATGGGAGGGCCAGCCAGGGACTTGGCCACCAAGGCCGGCTCACAGCACTGCCCCTCCCAGGCAGACAGGGTCTGAGGTCTATAGGCTCAGCTCAGGGACCAGGAAGGGCCCGTTCAGAGAGGCTAAACAAGTATGACCCCTCATGAGGCCCACTGGGTGTGCCTGGGCATGGCAGGAAGGTGGCCTTCAGGACTTCAAGGAGGCTTGGATCCCCACCATGAGTCCCACTTTCCAGAGCTCAGGCCACTATGCTGGGGACCAGGCTCAGGATGGCCAAAACACATCCAGTGAACTGAGTGGAAAAAAAAAAAAAACATAAGACCCCAACCGAATGCACTAGAAACACCCCCTCCATACTCCTAGCAGACAGATGGAAATCCTAGATGTCATGCCACATGCAGTTAAACAGAGCAAACATGAGATGAAAACCTGGTCAAATCCAACGGTCAGGCACTTGGGTCACGTGACCCTGAGATGCAAGGACGGTGGGCAGGACACCACACCTGGGGACCGGGTGGACCCTCAGCTCAGGGAGGGACCAAGCCATCCCTGTACCCCAAGTCCTGAGGGGCTGCCTCACACAGCCCTCACCCCCCACCCAGCCACCTCCTGGCTCCTCTAAACAGGTACCATGCTCACCACCAGAGAACTTGGGAGACCCTCTCCTGATGCAGGGAGCAGACAGACAGAATCGGGGGCTGCCGGGCCTTGGCATGAAATGTGGAGTGGCTTACCTGCATCAGGGGACTTCAGGGTCCTGGCCTTCCTCCCTGGATGATGCTGGGATTCTGGGGTCGTGGGTGTAGAACATGGCCTCTGAGATGTGGCTGTCCTCCACAGACCTGCCTTTGTTGTTTCTGGCCGCAGAGCAGAAGGTAAAGCACGTCTTGGCCCTCCGTCATGGGTGACTCATGGATCATCTTGGACAGGCCTCTGGTGCCTCATTAGAGGCATGGCCCTTCCGTATGGCACCCACTGTGTGCTTGAACTTGAGCAGCACCCCACCGGCTTCTTGAACATGATCCAGAAGGTACTGGTGGAGCCATCACAGCTGAAGCCCAGGTCGTTCTGGTCCATGGTGCTGTCCATGTGGACAACCTGGATGTTCACGGGGTAATCAGCAGCCCCATGCACAGAGCCACAGAGCCCAAAGCCAACTACGAAAATGCTCTTGTTGATGGAGAGTACACCCAGCGGCTCTGCCCACACCTTCCTGTGGGGGCAGGAGCCATGCTGATGGATAAAGTTCACACGTGGCCCAGGGTGGACTACCAAGTGCAGTAAGAGGCTGCCCACCTCCCGGTCCGCAAGGATGCCCTTCTGCATGGGGTTTGCAGCGGATGCCTCAAGGGTCGTCGCCGGGAAGCAGATGAGGGCGAATGCCTTGCCTAGAACAACGTGATTGTTCTCCAGCATCACCTGCGGCTGCCGTTGCCGACACTTGGCCTCGGACCAGCGGCTTAGGGCACTGAACAAGTGTACCTCTGAAGGCCTGGGCGGTCCAGCCCCAGCCTGGCCACCAGCGTGTCCAGGTCGATGTCTGTGAAGCCGGCGGCAGAGAGGGTGTCTGTGTTTTGGCCAGGCGTCCTTCGGGCACTGGCCGGCTGGCTGCAGTTGCTGGAAGAGTCTGGCTCACGTCAGCAGTAGGAAAGCGTGGTGGGCCTGGAGGAGCTCTTCTGGAACTCCACGCGGTGGGCCTCGGGCACCAGCATCCCATGCTTTTCGGCAGTGGGCTGCGTGGTCATGACCTCAGGGGAGCAGAGAAACTGGCGTGGGGCCAGGAAGACGGCTGGCTCCACCTCTGGCAGCTGCATCTCAGCGCTCACGGTGCCGTGGCCGTGAACATGGCGCGGAAGAGGAGATCTTGCCGGCCCGGAGATGCACAGCCCAGAGAGCCTCGTTGCTGAAGAGGAAGGCCAAGCATTTCGGAGTGCGCTTGGGAAGGGAGGCCCGCACAGCAGCGCCACCACCTGCCACCCGGGTCCTTGTCACCTGCTCCCACCTGCCTGCCGGCTGAGAGGCCCCGGGACACAGGGTTGTGACGTGCAGCATTGGCATTGGCTCCCTGGGCGCTCCCGCGCGCCTTATCGGGGCGGGGCTACCGGGCGGGGCCTGAGTGCTTCCAGGTCGCAGTTCATTTCCCCTTCCATGCTTTGTAGTCCTCAGAACTCTGGTGAACTCCTCAAACGCTTGGTCTGGCTTATGTCTCAGCCGCTCTGTAGGAATTGCTCTTTGCACCCACCTATTTGTTGCTACACACAAAGGACCCTTAGGCGACCGCCCTTGGCTTAACACCTTGTCCGCACTGCTGTTGCAGACCCCACCTTCTTCCCAGGCCCCTCCACCTCTGTGTCGCTCAAAATACAGGCTTTGTGGAACGTACCCGCAGGCAAACTGTTGCTGGTCTGCCAGGGGGTTAAGTACGGAGACGAAGAATAACAGAAACTTTTATAGCAATCTGGCAGAGGAATTTTTGTCTGTTGAATCTAATAATAAAAAAATGGGGCTTGTACTTTGGATGCCTGTTCATGTTTGTTAATCCGTTTTATTGTATTTTATCACCAAATTATTGGTCTGGGACACATGATGAAGGGGAGAATCCCTAATCCTTCTCCAAAGATAATGTCAGAAATACTACGATAAGCCCTTATCTTCTCTGAATCCAACTCTCCTGGCTTCCCTAGCACTCCACTCTTCAGAAGTTTGCAGGTGGCCTTCATCTCTCTCAGGCCCACAGATTTCCCCTTTCCTGATGAATCTGTTGGATTTCCACAGAGAGGCCACCCCTCCAGGACCCTTTCCCCTGCTCTGCCCAGAGCACCGTACTGTCCATAGCATCAACAACAGCGCACAGCAGACTTCAGCCTCAGTGCCAAGACTCTCAGCCCCTAGCCCAGTGTCTGGAGCACGAGGGAGCCCATCGAACTTCATGGTGTGAATGGGTTTCACATGAGGAGCCTTGGGAGCTCACCATGCACCAACTGAGAAGCTATTTTCCATCCGCTCGTTTCCTCCATGTTTCTTTGCCTTCCCTAACTCTCACAGTCAGCATCCCAGTTGTCAAAAAATTAGCAGTCGTACAATCCCTTCGGTGGTCGGAGACAAAGTTAGAAAAGTCCAGGTTGCAAACCATCCTCTAGGTTATATGATTTCTGGTTTCTGGGAAGGGAGAAGGAACAGCCATGGTGTTTTGGTCAGAAAACTCATCCTGACAAATTGAGTATGTTCCAGGGATCTGCCAGCCTATGTGGAGGAGAGTGCCTTACCTTCATATGAGCACAGGTGGGGAATCAGGAGCCTGGGTTGAGCTCTTGGCCAGGTAGAGTGTAGCCCACCAAATGACTGCCACAGCCTTCCCTATCCTATGCCACTGTATCCTATGAAGTGAGTGAATAGCCTCCAGGATGACCCTTGGGGCTAAGCTAAGGGCTTACTAATTAGTGATCCTATAGCACATGGGAAATAGAAATGTCAAGTGTTACTATTAATAGTCATATTTCCTCTGCTCTGGTTTGCAAGGTCCCTTATGCTTTTACTCCAGAACCTCTGGAAAGTAACAAGAAATGTGGTTTGGAGGGAAAAGAGAGCTATAACTATAGTGTAATTCAGTATGGCTAAAAAAATAAAATGCAGATGAATAGGTTGCCTTTCTAGAGTGACCTGGAAGACTGAACCCTTAGATAGAAGTTAACTGCTTTAATACATAAAACATAAATCTTTGGTACTGAAAAGAAAAAAAAAAACAAACAGTTAAAGGACAAGTGAAAAAATAGACATAGCAACTGAAAGAAGAGTATCTTTAATATATAAAGAGCTCTTTCAAATAAGAAAATGAGGAATACCCGAATAGGAAAATGGGCAAAAGGCATGAGTAGACAATCCACAAAAGAAGAAGCATAAGAAATATAGGTCAACTCTGTATAAAGACCGAGAGCAATTTCACTGGGTATCTCTTTGATTACCAGTGAGACTGAACCTATCAAATATACTTTTTCATTTGTCAGCTAGGCAAAGATTAAACCTAGTGATCCTCCCCAGGCAAAGTGAGGGAAAATGGGCATTTACATTTACCACTAATGGGACTGTAAATAGGTACAGCCTTTCTGGAGAGCAACTTGGCAATGCAGAACAAAAGCCTTGTCCTTTAACTCACAGACTCCACCTGTAGGAAAGAATCCTAAGGCGTCATCAAACAAGTAAACAAAGATGTGGATGATAAGATTTGTTGTCTCGGTGAAGTTTATAGTAGCAAAACCGGAAGTTATCTAAATGTATATCAGTAGATGATTGGTTAAGCATACAGTAGAATACTGGGCAGTCCCTTTTAAAAGACGAATAGCTTTGTATCTATTGATATGGAGAGATGTCCATGACATGTAGATGTCACCACATTAAAAAAAATTGGAAACAGAAGGTGTAGGATGCTTTGATTTTTTGAGCATTTAAAAAATGTATATGTGTAGAAAAGCATCTGGGTACAGTGTTGTAAAAACACTGTACAATCATACTTTTTTGATGATGGAATTACAGGTGACTTTTATTTTTTCTTTTATACTTTCTCATAATTTCTTGATTTTTTTTCATAATGTAACTTTATGGTTATCTCTGTTGAAAAATGCCTTATAGGGAGCCCTTGGCCTGGTTATTCTGGCTGTTTTATGGAAGTGGAAGAGACAACGGATAAAGACCTACGGACATAAAATAAGGAAGTGAAATTTTTAATCAGTGCAAAATTCGATTGTTTCTCTCTGGAATCAGTATTTCCTTATTCACTTTGGAATCCACTCACTTCCTTCATGGAAGCTTCCCTACTACCAGCCTCATCTCTTTCTCTTGAAAATATCCTGGAACATTCTATTACAGTTGCTGTCCCTGAAATCATTATTGGATAGAATAATACATGTATTTTTAATTTTTAAAATGATTGCCATTCAACTCTGCTAAAAAAGCATCTCCCCCTGGCGATACATATTACGACCTCAAACCTCTGAGTGAAGCTGTGCACAGGTCTTGTTGGGCCCAGCTCCACTGGGATTATTATCCCCAAGTGCCCAGGGCACCCTTCACCTCTGCTGGGAGCCAACATCCCTGCGGTGTCTCCGAGTCACCTTTGCATGCATCAAAGCCTGGGGATATTCTTATGGGACCAAGTCAGGGTCTGATCCCATGTTTAGAAATATAACCTGGAGTACCAAAGTGTATTCTGTTAATAAGTCTTATGCCATCTCGATCTAAGTGTTAGGATAAGAATATGAAGAAAGGGGGCGCCTGGGTGGCTCAGTGGGTTAAAGCCTCTGCCTTCAGCTCAGGTCATGATCCCAGGGTCCTGGGATCAAGCCCCACGTGGGGCTCTCTGCTCTGCAGGGAGCCTGCTTCCTCCCCTCTCTCTCTCTGCCTGCCTCTCTGCCTACTTGTGATCTCTCTCTCTGTCAAATAAATAAAATTAAAAAAAATAAAGAATATGAAGAAAGTTCCAGTCTTTTGCAGAGAAAGTATTCACTAGAAAAATAAGAATATAGAAGAATCACAGTTCTCTAGGCTATATTATTATTGTTTATAATTTATAATGGTTTATATATCATACACATATATATACCACTTGATAAATAATAATACATATATAAGTACACAAACATAATAATACATATATATCTTTTGATATGTAGTATATATATACTATATATATTAGTTTGAGCCAAAAGAAATTTCTTATACTCAACTCTTTTTTGGCCTATAGAAATGACAACTTCCTAAGGTTTGACCTTACTTGTTATTGTTCTGCTGGTAGTATCTGGACAGTTTTATACTACTAGAAGAATTAAACAGGCCATAATATCCCGATGATGTTGTTGTCTTCGTAGATCAGTGAAAACCTCTTTCCAGGGAAGCAGAAAAGTGAGCATTTTACGTGGATTTGCCTTTGACCGAAGTGTACCTATGTGTGTATGGATGTGTGTATGCTCTTAGAAACAGCAGAAAACTGTCCGGCAAATTAAAAAAAAAAAAAAGAGTCTTAACCTAACTTTCTCTGGTGCTCTATTCAATAATTGCTTTGTTGAAGTTGCTTTTTGAGTCTGTGTCTTTTTTCAGACCTTTCATCTTTAAAAAAGGGGAAAAAATTTTCCCAGGCGACATTCCTGTATTGCTTTTGATTTCATACATCATGGGCTCCACTGGTCATCCTTACAGACCATTCCGTCCTTTGACAACTGGCCAAAAGTGTGAAGCAACTTACCCACATTCACCCAGCTAATTAGAGCCAAGCTGGAACCAGAACCCTGGGTTTTTCTACCTTTCCCCCCTGCAGAGGGAGTGGGGGCTGTTATCATCAGTCCCCCTCATGAAGGACATGGACCTTGGGTTGTGTTAAATAGCAGGGGCAGGAACCAGTGGCCTGGAAGGTTGGAGAGAAAACATCATCACTTGACGAATGATTGTGATCACTATTAATGTTATTATTCATATGCTATGTCTGTGGCAGAAAACACAGGTTTATTTAAAATGCACATAATAATTTGAGTTTGCTCCAACATTTATTTTCTGTCTAAATTAATTTTTAACTGATATGAATGCCAAGGCTTGTGAAGACAAAAAGCAAGGCTTTTTAAAAAATCCATAACCTTAAATTAAGACCACATTTATTCACATTGCTGCTTGCAGCCCAGAACTTTCTCCCTTTTAACCCTTCAGTGACATCAGCAAGCCACACTTCCACCTCTTCTTGGCCCAATTTGTATTTTTTTTCTGGTAATAACTGCATTGTGAGGCCAGAATATAAAGCATTTCACAGTAAGACTCCTAATGGGATTTTTAGTAAACTGGCCTGACCAGCCCACTTCCCCTGCGAAAAGATGTCTCTAATTGATCTCTATGTAGAAACAGCAGCTGGTGATCAGAACCACTGTGCTCTGGTGGGTAATTATTTTATCAGGACAAGCACTTCCATCATGATAAGAGAGAAACAGCAGGACCTGGGCAGAGACACACCGAGAAGGCCAACCAGACAGACAGACACAGATAAGACCCAGCGAGAATCCGACTGCAGGACCCACAGCCACGCAACCTTAAATGGAAAGTTTCTGATAACCCGTGATGGATGGGAGCCAGGTGGAGGCAGGAAAGGGCTTGGGGGTAGGCTGCAAAGCACAGCGGGGGAGGGGGGCGGTGTGCTCAGAAAAGGCTGGCTCCCCGGAGCTCCTGCGCTTGCCCTGAGCTCTGTTAGGGGGCGCTGTGGGGCCGCAAGCGCGGATTCCCCACCCCACAGATTCGGCAGCTCCAGGAGGCCTGCGGTCCTTGAAACCCCCATAGCTCTTTTGGCAAAGAGTAGGTGTGTCCTGGCCAGGTTCCAGTTTGGGTAATTACAGCCTGTCAACCTAAATTCCCCCCAGGATTGCAGTTAAATATGGTACCCGTCTTCACAATTAAATTTTAGCTCTAATAGGACACTCGATTGTCATGTTACGTGACAGTTAAGTAGCAGCCGCGTCGTACCCCAGAGGTAGCTGCACTTTTGTGGGGGACTACAAAGATTTCTCTGGGTGTAATAAATGACCTGTATGGACAGAATTGGGGCGGGGGGGGTAGGGTCTTGCTGCTAAATTAGAGTTGGTAGCTGTGAGACTTTGCTCATTACAATTTTTCCCCCAAAATCTTTCAGGGGGGTGGGGAAGAGGGGGAACACGTCACACGGCCATTTCATTTCCAGTTCTTTCACCTGGAAAAAAAAGTCAGGATGCCAGGTTGCTGCAGGACAGATGAAGTCCCCTACTACCTGTCTGGTGCCCGGTCCCCTTGGTTCCTTTGTCTCAACATCATGGACATCCTCGCCTTTCTCTGGAAGTGTCATGTACTGCCCTCTGGAACGTCTTTCTTTTGTTCTCTACTTACGGAGACCTTTTATCTTAGCAAGGTCCAGCTCAAAGACCACTTCCTTCGTGATGCCATCTATGATCCTCTACTCCAGAGTAAGCGTGGCTCCTCTCCTGGGTCCCATTCGATGGGACTGTTATCCTTACTTGGCATTTATTCAAATTTGTCTGATGCAGCATTACAGCTGGTTGTTTACACGTGTACTAAACTTGAGCTCCTTGAGGACAGGGCCCTTGATTACTTTTCCTGATGCCAGAGCACAGTGCTTACTAAATATTTCTGAAGGAGGGAAAGAAGGCATCTGCTCTTTCTTTTCTGAGGGCATAAGTAAGAATAGCTGATATTGGTTGAGCACCTGCTGTATGCCACTCATGGTCCTGAGCACTTTCTATGTACCAAATCAACCCTCACCACCTCATAAAGCATTGTTATTATGGTCTCATTTGTATAGATGGAAATAGCGAGGCACAGAGAGGTTAGTTCATTTGCCCAAGGCTGCACCGCCCATCAGTGGCGGCACCAAGAGCAAAACCCTCAAGACTTCCCCACACAACCTTTTGCCCTTATACTGCAGCATCAGATAGGACTTTAATTAAACATGTCAGTCCCCCTATTGTCTTCCATATTTTGAATCAATCCAGGTCTTCGAGAGCACAGCTTACTTTTTAAAGGGGCAAGTGTGAGGACGGGGGAAGGTGATGACACGTAAGTGCACCTGTCTCCCTTCTATGCAGGCCATCCTAAATACCGAGTGGGCTGCTTTCCGAAATCCACATTCTTGTTTGTCAGTTTCCATCCTTGGGCAATTATTTCACACTGAAAATGAGAAGGTGATAATCTAAAGTATTCTCAGCCAGTCTTGCTGACAGAGGTGTGAGCAAGGAGGAACATTGCATGTTGTGATTAGAGAGAGAAGCAACAAAGCCCAGTGATTGGAAAGCGTAAAGGAAGGGGTCAGCCTCATTATTCTCATGCATAGTTTGCGCACCCATAGAAATATTTTGTCCCAACAAGTTAACTCCTTTAAGTGGTGAGCGCTGAGTGTGGCAGACACGATTTTCTTTCTTAGGTGTCTTGCCACTTTCTCCCCACCCGGCTGGGGGAAGGATTTCTGCAACTCACCTCGTGCAATTAGAAACAGCCCCACAGGGCCGAGGTGCAGCCTGTGTTCAGAGATACTCTTCTGCTGCTGAAATAAAAACAGCCTTTGAGAATATTCTCCTGCCAAAATCATTTTAGCATTTCACTGTCACACAGCGGGAGGCCGGGAGAGAGAGAGAGAGAGAGAGAGAGAAGAGAAGAGCGAATCATTTCCTCGCACAACCGGCAAGACCTCATGAGTTTTTCCCGTGTGCAAGGAAATTAATTAATTTCTTTTTTTTATTTTTGAAAAGGGGGCCAGAAAAACATAGTTCAAGATGTTACATTTTCATAAGGAATAAGTCTCCATTGTAAATGAGTTCCTCTTTAAAGATAAGTCTGTAATTAGATTGCCCGGGGTGATGATGAATGGGGAGGGTGAAGGGTCCTCACTTCTTTCTGGAGAAAGCAGCACCCTAGGAGGCAGAAGGAAGGGCTGCCTCGGGCGGCCACGCTGGTGCCAGTGCCGGAGACTTCTTTCTCCTGGAGCCGGAGAGGAGAAAGTCTGTTCCTGAACCCAGGAAGAGGAAGGACAGGATAGGCGCTGCAGAGGGCTGAGCCCAGGCGTTTGCCACAACGGAGGCGGGTGGTGCCCACAGGGGGCGCTGTCTGAGGCCCCGTGGCCTCTGGTTCAGCTACAGGTCACAGGCGGCTTCCTGCACCAACCCCTCAAACCTGGGTATCTTTTCTCTTGCCGTAAACCGAAAAGCTGTGTGAACTTGGGAACCACTTCAAAAATGCCTTAATTATTGCTGTTCTGACACGCTCGCTCTGGGCTGAAACGGATCCCTCCTCGCGTCTGGGTGTTGATGCCCTAACTTCCAGGACCTCAGAAGGTGACGGCCTTTGGAGACGGGGCCTTTAAAGAGGTGATTAAAGGAAAATGATGCCCTTAGGGTGGGTTTAATCCAATCTGACCCGTGTCCTTCTAAGAACGCAGCATTTGGACACACAGAGAGACGAGGGTGGCCGGTGGCGGGGTGGGGGGTGGTTAAGGGGGCAGAGCGCTTGGCTGGCGAAGACACAGGGAGCTGCAGTCATCTCCATGCCGAGGCCAACAGCAAACCTGCCCACACTTTGATCTTGGATTCCCGGCCTCTAAAACTGAACAAACAGAACAGAATGAATGACTGCTGTTTGAGCCACGCAGAGTTTACTGCAGCCCGAAGAATTTTTCAAACTGCGGTCCCCGGACATCTTTCGTCAGAAAAGTGGAAGGCAGGTGAAAATGCACAGTCCTGGGTCCCGAGCAGGCCTGCTAAGACAAATCCCTGGGGCCCCAGGGTCTCCAGTCACCCCAAGCACCCCAGGCCATTCCAGAGCCCCCTGAAATGGTGACATACCCGCAGCTGGAATGTGCTGGAAGTGTCACCTGGGTGGTGATCCACAGAGGGCGGCTCCCACAAACCCCCCCACCCCCGCCCTACCGCCCGTTCCAAAGGCATTCTTTGCAGTTAAACATTGCCTTCTCCCTGGTGGATCTCTTTTCAGTGCAAATAGCTCCTGGATGGGGGTGACAAATTAAGTCAATAACCTTTGAGTATGAATTCATTTATCAGCCAAATTCCTGTGGGATTGGAAAGATGCCAAACCTGAGCAAACCCGGAGACGGGGGCTGAGCGGGGGTGCAGAGACAGTGGTGTGGTCCGCTCAGGGAGAAGGCGCCACCTTCGCGACTCAGCTCGGGGCTAACCCCACCAAGGGGGCGGCCACAGAGCACATGGCGCTGGGCTCTCCCGCAGGAAGGTGGTGGGGACAGAGATGTGGTGGCGAGGCTTCTGGGCAAAGATCACGACTCCCGACTGACTACTGTTTTCCTGTTCACTGCTGGGAAGCTGAGGGTAAAGCCAGGCCAGACTGCCTGTCTACCTCTCTTGGGGTGAGGGGCGCAGGGACAAGTGGACGGAATAGCAGAGAGACCACAGGGATGGCAAAAGGGGTGGATATAGGCAGGGACAGGCCTCAAAGTATTCAACAACTCCTACGGGCTTGACAAGGCCCCATCGGAACAGAAGGCAGCCACAGGCAGGAGCAGAATCCTCACCAATGCTTCGGGGTGCACTTCCTCGGGCCTCTGGCCTGCGCCTGGCATGCTGCACCAAGGCACAGACCCAAACCCTGGCGGGGGTCTGAGACGGAGGCTCTTCAGTCTTGCTCTGAATTCCCTGGCTTTCAGCGTTGTTTCCTTCCTTGCAGGGAAGGAGCTGGCCTCCCTCCCCTCCCCCAACCCCAGAGGCCTAGCTTAATTCACTTTGCGATTCCAGCTCGGTGCGCTCCAGGCCCACGCAATGCACATGTGATGGTGGCACCTGTGTCCTGTGGTTTCTGGAATCTTCCAGCAAGTCCTAACAGGCATGGAACATCCGCTAGGGTGTCGAGGCCAGTCTCCTGCCTGCTGACAAGGGAACGCCTTAGAGAGAGCTATCACGAGGCTGTGGCACTGGTGGCCTGCTCGGAGGCCCCAGCATCGGGATGGCTAATGAGCTGGAGCTCGGACGCCTCCGCAGGGCCGGATGCCCACTCACCCACCCCCCACCCCCCAGCCAGAGTAGCAAGGACGTGCCAGCATCCAGGACATGTTGCAGCCTGTTGGGAGCTTGGGCATGAAGAAATCTGCTTCCTGGCTTCCCATTTCTATGTAAAAAGGAGAATGTGAGGTGAAATCTGCCACAGACCCCGACGCAGGCTTCCACGCTGTTCCTTGAAGCAGCAGATGGCCGGGAGGACAAGGATCAGTCCGGCCAGAATGGTCGCTGGCAAGCCACTATTCTTTCTCAAGGCCGGGCTCCCAGCGACAGCAGACCATGTTGGTGCCCCACCCCATGGCCCTGGGGTCCCTCTGGCCGCTTCGTGCACGCACTCAGTTCCTGGCACCCTACTCTGACTTCGCACTTGGGCCTTGCTCCAGGAGGCCAGTCCTCAGGCTACAGGAAGGGAACCATTTTGCACACCTGCACAGGCAACTGGCCGGGCCTGGAGATCACCCACCCCCAGAGTTCTCATGGTCGTTGGCTGCGGGGGACAGGGGTGTGAAAGCCCAGCTCCCCTTGCAGGGCCATGCCAGCCGCAGTCACCCTCCAGAGCTGTCTTGCCGGTGAGGCCAGGCCAGGCCTGTGTGGGCCCTGTGTGTCTCCTTCTCTTTTGGTGCATTTCCTTTCCTGCTTCCCCTCGGGCCCTGCATGTTGCCTCCTTGCAGAACCACTTGCACACAAATCCTGATCTCAGGGGCGGCTTCTGGGCCACTGGATGTAGCTTATGCATCAAAAATCCCATCATTCTCCCCTCAGAATCTCGTAACTGAGAGAAATGCCCACCCCCTCTCTCTAGCTCCCTTGCCTCCCAGCAGGCTCCTCCCGGAGACCCCCCTCTGGCTGTTAGCCAGGGCCACCGCTCTCCTTGGTGGCAAGTTCAGGAACATGGGGACCTTGCAGCATGTCTCTGACACCATCCTTCTCCCTACTGCCACCCCACCCCTCAGCTCTGGCCCCTCTCCTTTACTTGGATTAAGACAATAAACCTGAGGGCTTTACGTGTCCATCTCTGGCCTCCCATTTTTCTGGAATATCTAGAACACCGTGAGCACATGCGTCCTGCTCCAGAACTGGTCTAATTCTCTTTATCACTCTCTCTGTCACCAAGTCCGCAGCAACTCCCCAGTTCCTGCTAAAGGAAGCCCATCTTCCTTGCCTGGGTATTCCGAGCCCTTCCTAACATGCCTCTGCCGGCATTTCCAAATTTCTAAGGGGGCCATGATGGGAAACCCCTGGCCCCTCTTCCCACTGAACACATTCACTAAGAATGGGCCATGTTAAGGTGCTGGGATCATCACAGTGGCTGAGGTCATGGTGTAAAAGACTGCAGACGACAGACACTGGAGAGTCAGGTTGGTAAGGAGACACACTGAATAGGAAGCAAGAGAGCTTTTTGATTTTAGAAGTTGGCTTTATTTTTAATGGCCCCCCGTCTTATGGGGGCCATAGAATATTTTTGGATTCTCCCTCTTAACACCTATTTAACTGGGTCTTTACCTAACAAGGCCTATGTCCAGCCTTGAGACCTTCAGGCTCACCAAGGTGCCACACAGCTGACACCCACCCAGGGTCCTCACACTGGTCAGGATGTGAGGCCCACTTGCCCTGGCTTTTTCCTCTTGCAGGCCCCCAACGTACCCACCTCCCACCTCCTGCAGGTTTCTGACCTTGGGCTTCAGTTCCCTGTGTGGGTCTGTACCGTGCTCCCTACAGTGCGGCAGGAGGCACAGATGTCCTACTTTTCCATTGGTTCTCTACAAGAACCTGAGTTCTCCCCACAGCAAGGCCTCTTCCGTTTGCCAAGCTCTGGGAACTTCTCCCTCTTGTCCGAGTTGGTCTTTTATCCATGCCCTCAGTCATTTATAAACTCCATGCATGTGGTAAATGCTCGATGGTACTGCCCCTTCAGAAGAGGACTTGCTGTCCAGCTCCATAGTCAGCCTTCAGACACCAGCCCTTCCGAGTCTGTCTGAGCGGCTGGGAGCTACTTCGCCAAGGTCATGTCTTTTCTGGGGTGGCCACGTCTGGTGAGTGTGCAAGGCAGGAATTTGAAGGCCTGGCCATTTGTTTCCCACCTGGGACACTCTTAGGGACAGTCCTTGGAAGGGCAAGCGTGCGTCACTGTGGGCCTGGCAGGCTCAGGAACTTTCTCAGCCTTCTCTGTTTGCCCTGCCTAAAACCAGAGTGTTGTAGACAGCCTGAACCAACCCCCCACACAGCCTGACCTCCCTGAAGCAAGCCCAGAGAGGCTCAGGAACTTGCCCAAGGTCACAGAGCTGACTGGTGCCTAGCCCTCCAGAGCCACGGGGGTTCCCAGCTGATTCGGCTCCATCCTCTTGCCCTGGCCCCTCCCTAGCACAATCCTAAAGCTCTCTGATAGTTACTTGGTGCATCTCGGAGCAGAACAGCACATCCCACTTGGCTAGGTCTGCCTCAGACCCAGGAGCCTACTGCTTCCCCAGTCATGCCCTCCTCGCTGGCCTGGTCCCATCAGTATTCCGAGCGCCTCTGGCACGTAAAGGCAAGGGGATTGAGGGAAGGGCAGTTGTAAGAGGGATGCAACAGCCCTACCTCATTTTTATTGCCACCTTGCCGAAGTTCTATTATTACATTTCTCACTTCCCCTTAACATTAAAACATAACAGCACGGTGGCAAGTGGTTAAGTGCTATGAAATCAAACAAGCCTTGGTGTGAAACCCGCCCTACCTCTTTCTAGCAGTATGACCTTGAGAAATTTACTGAAATTCTTGGAGCCTCAGCTCCTTCCTCTATGCGGCGAGAGAAATAAGGCTCAAGCGTGGCCTCATCGGATGGTGGGAGGGTGAACAAAATAATGAATGCAAAGGGCTTGGCACAGGGCTCCAGAACACAGTAAGGCCACTGCAAATTGTAGCCGGTGTTATTTTTATTAAAGATATGTATGAGATAACATATGTAGCACCCAGTAAGCAGTAATCTGCAGTCCTCAGCGGGGAAGAACAAATCAGCATGTGCATTAATTAGGGCTCCTCGTGACAGAGAGAACTTATCTGATAGACGCGATGCTTCTCGGGACGGAGACAGGACAAGACTCACCATCTCCGAACCCCAGTCCGTCCTCAGGCAGGCTCAGGCTGATGTAACCCCTCCTCTCCAAACTCACTGTGCGGTCACATCGGTAACCCCCAGCATCTGGGTTTCCTTCAGTTCAGAATGAAGGCAGTCTGAGCGAATCATCCAAAACCGGGCGGAAGGTTGGCATAAGAAAGATAGGCAGCATTTCAATAACTCGGGAGACTGAGCTAACAAGGGCTGTGCTCACTGTGCTCCCAGTGCAAACACACAGAGATATCTGATTAGACATAATGAAAAAATAAATAAGTACACAGCTTGGGAGGAAGGAAGGAAGGAAGGAAGGAAGGAAGAAAGGAAGATAGGCAGGCAAGAAAGAAGGAAGGAAGGAAGGAGTGGAGAAAGGGAGAGGGGGAGGGAGAACAGAAGAAATGAACCAAAAAAGGGAAGAAATCCCCAGGTTCTCAAAGGGATACTCCATTTCAACGCATTTTTTTGACCTAAGGCAGAAATGATGGCGTGAATACCTAGAGAAATGCATTTTATTTTTTAAGAGGATGGCTATAAAGATCACAGATCCTAGGCTCCCAAAGCCCTCAGACATCAGGCAGCACAATGCAGTAAGATCAGACTGCCCAGTACAAGGCCAAGGGGAGAAAGTCAGAGAGAAGAAGAGGATTGGGATGGTGAACGCTTCCCGAGCAAGAAAATTTCTCGCTGTGCTCTGTCCACTCACCTCCCGCCTTCCAGGCAAAGCACTGGGTGAATTTGGGGAGCCCAGGTGCTAAAGGATGTTTCTATTGTCTCATTGTCCTATTTGAGTTCATGTAGAATATGGGCTAGGGGATGAAATAGATCACATCCTGGCTTTGTCACTTTCTATGCATGCGACAGTGGGAGGATTATATAATCACTGTGTCTTCATTTCTTCATCAATAAAAACAAAAACAATAGACACTTTACTACCCATTACATAGAAATGCAATTCTCAATCATTCTCAATGCTTGCCGGGACAACACGCACACACATTCATATTCTCTCTCTCTCTCTCTCTCTCTCGGACTTCCCTAAAGAGGGCATAAGAAACAATTCAATTCTAGAAGATATATCCATTTGGCAGCTCTGTACCTGTCAGAACACTTAGAGAGGCCTGGGATTGCCTAGGAAATGAAGAGTCATAGAGCCCTGCTTTCCAGGCTTGGTGCGGACTGCAGCGATCCAGTGTCATTAAAACTCTCAATTAATAGCCAGACATTGGATCTTTTCAATGAGACATTTGGTTAGTAATCAAAGCCAGTGTGTGGGCCTTAGACCTGGGCAAACAGGACCCCCCCTCTGATCTTAGTGCTTCAAGGGACCCCAGCTTTGGAGTGTTTTCCTTGAGATTTTCCTTGAGATTTTCCAAAGCACTTTGGAGTGTTTTCCCCTCCAATGCCTGAACTGGCCCAGAATATTTTGTGGGCACAGCCTCTCATCTTGCTACCCCAGTTCTGCGTGGGTCCTGGTCACCTGAAGCACCTACCTGAACATTTTCTATGTCCTCCAACCCAGGAAGGCTCCCTGGATTGTTGCTCTACAATGTCAATGGACCTCTCTGATCTCTGTCCTCTCTCACCTTCAATCAACGCAATGTCATGCTCTCCTAGGCTTGTCTCAAGCTACGCAGGATAAGGGACAGAATTCTCTTGCACACACAAGACTCTTCTTCCTCTGCCCATGGGTCCCTCACCTATGCTCCCCACTGGCAGCGATGTGTGAAAAGCAGGGGTGAGGCAGTGTCATAAGAGATCACACTCTAGAAAGGCAATGACGATGGCTTAGAGAGACCAAAGGAAGGTACGAGTGGAAGAAGCGTTCGAACTATAAAATTTTAAATGGTAAGTTTCATGCGACTGGACAACGGATTATCATTTGCATTTGCTTACATACTCAGGAAGATGGGCATCTGTGATGGTCATCAGAGAGACACAGGAGGGACCTTTGAGAGTCACTGGCCTTTCTGCCCGTGTTCGCGGCGGCGCTCTGGGTGAGGCCGAAGGCTGGGTGACATAACCAGCTTTGCATAAATGTCATAGGAGGGAGCTGGAAAGGCAAGAAGACCTGTCTAGTTTCAATGCAAACAGGTTCCAAAGATTCCAAAGAGCTACAGCATTGTGAGTAATAACAGGAGTGTTACCTTTTCCTTGTTGTGAGAGATAAGAAATTATCCAGGAATGACACATTTAGCAATAAACAGTGCAAAGAATAGTTTCTGGGCCTGACACGGGAGGACATGGGGCCGGGACACTCTGAAGAAGCTTCACCCCTACTGACTGGACAGGAAGTATGTACATAAGGACAACTTCCTTACCCATCCATCTATATCCTCACTGACCGGGGCTCTTGGGTGGCTCAGTCGCTAAGTGTCTGCCTTTGGCTCAGGTCATGATCCCAGGGTCCAGGGATCGAGCCCTGCAACAGGCTCCCTGCTCAGTGGGAAGCCTGCTTCTCCCTCTCCCACTTCCTCCAACTTGTGTTCCCTCTCTTGCTGTCTGTCTCTGTGTCAAATAAATAAAATCTTAAAAAAATTCTAAATCATCAATGATAAATCACTACCCCTCACACAAGCCCCTGGATTTCAGAGTACATTTAAAAAATTAAATTGTACCTACAGCTTGCTTCCATTCCCCTCCAAAACAGTACTTAAGTAGGCACCCCCACGGACCTAGCGGTGACTCCAATCAAATCCGAAGGCCTTGTTGAGTTCTGGTGCTTGAACCCCTACCCCAGCCCTGTGGCTTCTTTTGTGTCGTAATTGGTCTCAGTGTGCGGCAGGTAACCCCTAATTCTTAATCTAACAGCTTCCATTTGGGGCTCAGCATTTCAGCAATGAAAACAGCAGCCTGGTTATGAAGCCCAGTTAAATCTGTCCCTCATTTCCAAGTTCAAAGCGTCCATTCAATTTGAGTGAATGACTCATTACACTGAGGATAATTATTACCTATGTCAGGCAAAGAGTCCTCACCTGGAGGTATTTGGAAGGAGCCAGGGATTTCCCATTTTCTCTTCCTGGGGCCAATCTTATCCCCCACTGTGCTTCACTACCTCCTTGCCTTCCGGGGCTCTAACTTCAGTGTGGGGCAGAAAATCGGACTTTTTCAGTCCTGCCAAGGCTCAGGAGCAGGCTTTTCAGCCAGAGGTATGCACTACTCCTTTTTGGCTTCCAAATAGAATAGGTTTTCTGGTAGAACCTTGGGGAGAACGACAAAAAGTTGGCCCCACACTACCACATCCTGATATTTTCCTACTAAGCCCAGTAGCTGGTGTGCAGAGGCATACTGTCTGTATCTGAAGACACAGGGGGTGACAAACTGGCCAACTGTTTTGCTACTACAAAATGAGGACTTATTTCGGGGCGTCTGGTTGGCTCAGTGGGTTAAGCCGCTGCCTTCGGCTCGGGTCATGATCTCAGGGTCCTGGGATCGAGTCCCGCATTGGGCTCTCTGCTCAGCAGGGAGCCTGCTTCCCTTCCTCTCTCTCTGCCTGCCTCTCTGCTTACTTGTGATCTCTCTCTGTCAAATGAATAAATAAAATCTTTAAAAAAAATGAGGACTTATTTGTTTGGCAAGTAATAGACATTGATACGTAAGAGGGAAAATAACCTTTGTTTTAGTTTTCTCAGGCTGCCATAAAAAAGTATGAGAGTAGATGGCTTTGGCAACATAGATTTCTCCCTCACTGTTCTGGAGGCTGGAAGTTTGATATGAGGGTACCAGGACAGTTGGTTCTGGTCAGGATTCCCTTCCTGGCTTCCTGAAGGCTGCCTCCATGCTGTGTGGTCAACAGATCTTTCTTCTGTGTGTGTGTGTGTGTGTGTGCGCGCGCGCGCGCGCTGAGATATCTCTTCCTCTCTCCTACTTATAAGGCCACCAGTCCTATTTGATCAGGATGCCACCCTTGTGACCTCTGAACCATAATTACCTCTTAAAAGCCCTATC
This sequence comes from Neogale vison, assembly GCF_020171115.1. Taxonomy (NCBI): domain Eukaryota; kingdom Metazoa; phylum Chordata; class Mammalia; order Carnivora; family Mustelidae; genus Neogale; species Neogale vison. Next base: position 97,289,225 of record NC_058105.1, read on the forward strand.
TCCAAATACAGTCACACCACAGGTTGGAGTTTCAACATATGGATTTTCAGGAGACACAATTCAACCCATAGCAGCTTTTATTACAGAAATTCTGGGAGGTTCATAGAGCTAAATAATCAAGACAATCGGAACTTGTGACTGATGGAAACCGTGTCAGGTCTGGATGTAAATAAAGAAGTATATTTCACAGGCACTGGCCTATATATAAAGACTGAGCTGTGGCCTTTGACACTCATTCATTCAACCCAAGGTTTAAATTTTCAGGAGACAGCGAGAAAGAGAATGGCTAGACTTGAGTCGTGTGCCCATCCTGGAGCTAATAACTCTCTCCAAAGGAAGAGATGGTGTTTTCTCATTGGCCAACCTGGTGCGAATGTGCGTGTGTGTGTGTGTGTGTGTGTGTGTGTGTGTGTATGAGGTCAGATTTATTCAAATCACATAGAATGAGTTTCCCATAGGAAATGGAAGCTCTGTCAGGTGGAAAAGAGGGAAAGGTAGGGAGGTAGGCAGAAACAATATATGTCTACCACAGACTGCCAAGGTTTTGTACAAAAACTGTTGAAGTATAATATTTTCGAAGGAAAATATAGCTTGGTCAAGGAGGGAAAAGTTGCTGTGCATTATCAACTTTGCCTTTTCAAGGTGACATTGACATGAGGAATTGAGTTTAGACCAACCAAGTCTTCACAGGGCCTTGGAATTTGTTTTCCAGGTAGATTAATTTCCAAAAAAGAAGAGGTGAGACAAGCTTTCAATGTAAATCATTTGTCACCCCAGAGTTCCCAGATTTGTCTTTCAGGGCATGGCTGAGGGCCAGACATCAGTCGCCTTATCATAAAACACCAAGAATGACGACAAAAACAAAAAAAAAAACAAAAAAAAACACCTTTTGGTTGCAAAAGTAGAACAGCAAAGCTAGCAATTACTGAACACCTACTCTCTGTCTGCTGTGGTCATCCCTGTTGAATGCCTTCACCAAATTCATTCCCTGCTGCCCCTCTTCTAATAGGATCTTGCTCTTATTCAAGTAATCACTCCTTCCCCACCCACACCATGTAACAGGAGAAGGTGGGCCCTACCTCCAGCAACAAAGAAGAATCCTGACTCACGTGAATCAATCATCATAGTCCATTTCTCTTTTCTCCCAATTGACCATCTGTAGACCTAAGCTAAAGCCAGTTGCCATGGAGCACTCTTTTTTCTAGCAACAGTTACTCATTCAGGAGGAGGGCAATAACCTAGGTTGGCTCCATGAGATGTCAAGCAAGGAATTTCTCTCCATATTTGAGAGTGGTTTGTTCTTTCTTCTTCACTGGCCATGGACAAGCAATCCCACAGGTCCAGTTGGAACCAGCAGCTCTCATGTTTCTATGGGGGCCAACCTGAGGAAAGCCAAGTCCAGAGAATGGCAGATATATGAGGACCAGAGCCCTGGTTGGATTCCTACCTGGAGCTCTCTTCCTTCAGCCGGCTGTGTGAAATTATACATTTCCTAATTGTTTCAGCCATTTTGACTCAGGATCTCTGTCGCTTGTAGCCAAAAGTATCTCAAAGCCAAATACTGTGTTAAGTAAGTACTCTATATGCATTATCTCATTTTATCCACATACAAGGAAGTAGTATTATTATCTCTATTTTAAAAGTGAAAAAACCCGAGACCCCAAAAAGTTAAGTAACTTGTGCAAAGTCACTCAGTTATTGAATCCAGGCTCCGTTCTCCAAAACCCACATTCCAAGCCAGTAAAAGTAAAACCAACTGGCTTTACATACTCCCCAAATTCCTAGAAATTAGAATGAAATGGATATATTATCAAACAAATCATGGTTTTCCACTGATCTGGACCAAGGGTCCATAGGTTCTTGGTCATCACTTCCGACTGACCTTCAACTGCCAGAGAGCATAATCTTCGCACCCCTTACAACTCTTGGTAAGTAAACAGCTAATGTTCTGTAAGCAAATATATCACCAGAGAACTTCTGTCCCCTCTGAAGAGTCAACAACACCATGGGCTCTAGCTTTCTTAAGAATAGGACCCAATCTGCTGGGGGGAGAAGAGGGCAATGGTTCAAAATCTCAAGATTTCAAATTGTCCAGTGATGCGGAAACAGGAAGTCCGCTGGCTGACACATAAGTGGTGCTGCTCTCCCTTTGCTCTAGACCCTGTAGGTTTGCCCTTGATGAAGAAAACACAGTTGCTAACCACGCAAGCCTTGGAACCCCACAGACCTGTATTTGAATTACCATTCTGACATTTCTTAGCAATGTGAACCCGAGTCAATTCCTTAACCTAACAATGTTTCCACATCTTTAAAACAGGAATAACAGGAGTGCCCACATATAACATTGTTGAGTTCAATGGGGGAAAAATGCTTAAAGTGTTCTGTGACTTTCAGCTATGACTATGTGTCCACAAACTCAATGACCAACGAAATCACCATTCCATCTCACATTTATGGGTCCGCAGGGTCTGTGGCTCAGTGGACCCAGGCTGGGCTCTGCTGAGTGGATCTGCTTCAAGCTTCGGGTTCAGCTGGGCTTGAGTTTAGGCTACAGGGGAGCACTCGGGTCTGCTCCACGTGTTTTAATTCTGAGACCAGGATAAAGGGGCTGAAGCGGCCATGAGAGGGCCCAGCCCATTTCCATGCTTTGTGGGCAATCATGTCTGTCAGGATCTCATTAGCTACAGCAAATCGCACGGCAAAAGGCGTGGCCCTCCGGGAGAGGGGAAGAACTGGCAACCACAACACCATCTACCACAAGCTCTTAGACCAGGGACTAACTCAGAAGACAAAAGTGGTTGTTCTGGGTCATTCCAGTAGTAATACTAGAAGCTCAGAGAGGCCACCATTCTCCATGGTGGATGAGTAGAATGGTGATGAACCAACTCCTGCCAATTCAGGGCTAAAAAAAAAAAAGAAATGCTTCTTTTTTTTTAAGATTTATTTATTTATTTGACAGACAGAAATCACAAGGAGGCAGAGAAGCAGGCAGAGAGAGAGGAGGAAGCAGGATCCCCGCTGAGCAGAGAGCCCGATGTGGGGCTCAATCCCAGGACCCTGGGATCATGACCTGAGCTGAAGGCAGAGGCTTTAACCTACCGAGCCACCCAGGTACCCCAAAAGAAATGCTTCTTGATAGCATTTGTTTCACTGAAAATGACACTGTTTATTCCCATGTGGGAAAATGAAAATGTATTTTTTTCACAACTTAGTTTATCTACTAATCATTGAGTTAATCATAGAAGAATGCCAGTGAGAAACCTGGCCCTGATTCCTGGCAACTTGAAGGTTGATATCCTGACATATGGGAGAAGTATCTCTGTGCAGCAGCTTTCTGTCCTTTCTTCCTGAAAGTAGGTGGTGGGCCTGTCTCTAGCCAGGTGGGTAGTTCTCATTCTGCAGGCTAAAATGTAACCCATTCGTTAATTTTCCATTTTATCATATTGGCCACAACATGACAATAGTCCTCAATCATTCCTTCCCTTCAAGGGATGGTCCTTGTGTAGCCACCAAACTGCTTAATGTTGAAACAAGCCACAGATAAGCCTAAATGTTCTTTGACTCCTCTCTTCCTCAGTCTACCCCTCCACAATTCCCCCTTGGCCCCACATCTCAAACAAAGCCCATAAACTGATCTTCCTGTGCTCTCCTCCATGAAGGGGTCACTGTTACGCAGCTTTGCATCAAACTCAATTGTTCTCCCACTTTTGGAAGATAAATCCAAGGACACAATGCTTGGAGAAATTCCACCTAAACAAATCACAGAGACCAGCTGTTTCTAGACAGTAAGCAAAAGTTAAGGTAAATGACAGAAAGAGTATAACTCTATGTTACAGTCATGGTCTGGCACTGGATTTTTGGGCCTGTTGAGGGAAGTCTTCATTTCACTTGCATTAAGCCTTGGCAGTCCTCATTTATCAGCCCTGTGGCTGGGTGTGGATGGTTCTGAGATTCTCTTCATACATGTAAGCTTCTTGGTACATGTTTAATAAGAAGTCCATAGGGGCACCTGAGTGGCTCAGTAGACTCAAGCATCCGACTCTTGGTTTCGGCTTGGGTCATGATCTCCTTGTCATGGGACCGAGCCCTGCTTTGGATTCCATGATCAGTATGGAGTCTGCTTCAGATTCTCTCTCCCTCTTCCTTTTCCCTTCCCCCTACTCATGCTCTCAAAAATAAATAAATAAGGGGCACCTGGGTGGCTCAGTGGGCTAAGCCTCTGCCTTCAGCTTAGGTCATGATCCCGGTCCTGGGATGGGCCCCACATCGGGCTCTCTGCTCAGTGGGGAGCCTGCTTCTCTCTCTCTCTCTCTCTCTCTCTCTGCCTGCTTGTGATCTCTGTTTGTCAAATAAATAAATAAAATCTTCTAATAAATAAATAAATAAATCTTTTTTAAAAAACGTCCTTATAGGGGCAGGTTATGATCTATTTATTTATAATCTCTATCAACCCAAATGCACTGGGACAGTCAATAGATGTCAAACATCAAAAGTCTGACTCACCTGAGGGCAGTTTTGGAAACAATGCAGGTTCAAAACAGACCTGGTAGGTGATTGCCATTCCTTCTCTAGCTGTTCTAGGAAAGGACACTTGAAGATGGAGAAGAAGCTGATCCGAGAAGGCAGCACTCTTTAGCTGTGTTAACTCATGGCTCCAGAGTGGTATCTCCCCTTTAAATCTCCAACCTAAGTCCAGACAGCACCCCAGCCAGACTGGCCTTGTCTAAAAGACAGAACCCTTAACTGGGCCAAAAGGGAGTGATTCTGGAACGCACAAGAGCTACCATCTATCACTGGCTTCTAGTCTCTGGCTGGGACTCATACCACTCCCACTGAGTCACCTGCTTCCTCAAGGATGCCCATCTGCCCGGCTCCCCGCCCCTCTCTCACATTGCCACAAAGTGGCAGGATGGGGCTTGACATTAAGGTGACTGACCCTTTTACCCTCAGCCTTGTCTTTTCCAGGATACCACTTTGCTTCTCTGTACAATCACAATAGATGCAAACTTGCTACAGCCTAGACAAGAGAGTGCAGGCAAGAGGAAGGAAGGAGGCCCGTTGTAGCCATTTAAGCAGGGGATAGATCCCTCCTTGCATCCACCCATGCTGTTCAGGAATTGCTTTATCTCCATTAGTTATAACTGTACCACGAAATGCATTGAACAATCATACAATAGGAAAGACAGCCATAAAGCAAAGTTGGGGGATTACTTTGTTATGCATAGATGTGTATGCACCACAGACTCTGTAAATTCGTTATGGCAAGCGTCTTGCTCTCCAACCTCATGTTTGTTCCAGCTGTGTTCTGAAGGCATTAAAAAAAAAAAAAACCAAATAATCAACAAACTGGCATGGATTCTTTTGCAACTTGAGTTCAGAGGCAGTTCAAAGATGCTGCAAGAGAAATTCTTCTGTAAGAGGATGATAAATGGGGAAAGACACTGGTTTCCCTGTAGACCAAGACACCTGACTGTAAGGAAGGGATTTCGAAATGCCAGTTGTGGTAATGGGCAATGAAGGGAGTGGGAAGCGTTCTGGATGATCCGAGAGAGCTGGGAAGCTAGAACGAAAAACCAAAGGAAGCAAATTAAAAATATGGCACGATGTCATCACGGGCCCATCAGAAGAACTAAAATGAAAAAGAAGGGCCATACCAAGCGCTGGCAGGGGCAGAAACCAGTACCTCAGACACGGCTGCTAGGAGGGTAAATCGGTCAAATCCCATTGAATACCGTTTACCAGTATCTATAAGAGCTGAGCGGATGCCTGCCTCGTGACCCAGCAATTCCGCCCCCACATCTATACCCACGGGAAGGCACATAGGAGCTAACCAGAATACATACACTTGAGTATCTGTAGCAACATGACTCATACTAGCACCAAACAGGAAACTACCTTAATGCCAACTGACAGTAGAATGGAGGGACGCCTGGGTGGCTCAGTCAGTTAAGCATCTGCCTTTGGCTTGGGTCATGATCTCCAGGGCTCTGGGATTGAGTCCTGCATCAGGCTTCCTGATCAGCCAGGAGTCTGCTTCTTCCTCTGCTCCTCCCCCTGCTCATGCTCTCTCTCCCTCTCTCTCTGTCTTGACCAATAAATAAAATCCTTAAAAATGCAGTAGAATGGGTAGATAAATGATGGTATGTTCACAAAACGGAATACTAGACAGCAGCAGGGAGGGACTTACTACAGCAACCTACTAGAATATGAAGGAATCTCGCAAGCTGTATCTGTGAAGAAGGCAGCCACAGGAGTTCATCCTGTAGGGCCTCATTTTCCATCGGGACAGTGTTGTGAACTGGTGAATGGTGTCGCCTCAAAAAGACTTGTTGGAGTCCTAACCCCCGATACCTCAGAGTGTGATCTTATTGGAAGTAGGATGGTTGTAGTCGTAATTGGCAAAGGTCCTACTGGAGTAGGAAGGACACTCAATCCAACATGAGTCGTGTCCTTATCAGAGAGGAGACACAGGGGCAGAGATACAGAAAGGGAGCAGACCATGTGACAATGGTGCAGAGATTGCAGTGAGAAATCAATAAACCAAGGAACACCAGAACAGCCAGCCACCGCCAAGGGATCATAGTCCTGCCAACACCTTGATGTTGGACTTCCAGCCTCCGGATCTGTGAGACAATACATTTTCTATTGTCTTAAGCCCCCCGGTTTGTGATATTTTGTTCTGGAAGCTCTGGGAAACTGAAACAAGATGGCCAAACCAATCCACCCTCTTAAAAGTAAGGATATGGTTACCCTTGGAGGCAGGGATGGTGTTTAGAAAGGGGCAGCGAGGGGGGGATTTGTGCCCTTTCCTGTGTATGTTATATTTCAATGAAACACACACACACACACACACACACACACACACACAGTGGTTTCCTACTTATAGGTGATGCCAGAAACCCTGAGAAGGAGACCTGTATGTAGCAGGCAGAAAAACCTATCAAGTGCACTCAAAGCTAATATTGAAAAGTTACTATGTGCTGAGCACTCCATTAAGTAACACAGTGATTAGTTCATTTCCCTAGGGACCGCCTTCAGTCTTTAACCCAGAGTACCTCTATTCTCCTTTAGGAGAACCTCATGATTTCTCTACCCAGTGGAGACAGCTGTGTGATGGTGATACAGGCTCTGGGCCCAATATGCTTGGATTAAAGTCCTGGCTTGGCCACTTTCTGGCTGTGTGACCTTGAGTAAATTACTTAGCTTCTCTGTGCCTTAGTTCCCTCATTAATAAAATGGGGATAATAATGGTGCCTCTACCTCATAGTATGTTTGCAAAGATTAAATCAGTGGATATATATAGAGGGCCCCATTCAATAATCATTGGGTGTTGTGGTATTGTAACTCGCATACTGTGCCTTTAAATCTACATGGCAGACATCCTCATTGTTCATAAGTGACCAGGCCTCCTCTGCTTCCAGGAATGTGGGGGCAGCGGGGGGGGGATTACTTCCCTGCTTTTTATTTCTATTTTATTGAGGAACATTTTCCATATAATAAAATATACAGTATTGTTATGGTCTAAATGATATCCCCCCTTTCATCCCATATGTTGAAGATCTAACCCCCAGGACCTCAGAATGTGAATGAATTTAAAGACAAAGTACCTTCAAAGGGTGATAAACTTAAAATGGGGTTGTTAGGGTGGGTCCTAATCCCATATGGTGGTGTACTTATAAAAAGAGGAGATTAGGACACACATCACAGTAGACCGAAGGAAGACTATGTGGGGACACAACAGGAAGCCAACTATCTGCAAGGCAAGGAGAGAAGCCTCTGGAGAAACCAACTGTGACAACACCTTGACCTTGGACTTCCAGCCTCCAGAACTGTTGTAACAGTAGCCGCTGCCCCCACCACCGCCAGTCTATGACATTTTGTTATGGCAGCTGGGGCAAAATATACATTTATTATATGTTCTGTTAGATGAGTTTTGTCAAGATCCAGAACATTACCATAATCCCAGACAGACTTCTCATGCCCTTTTCCAATCAATCCTCCCCACACCCATAAACAACACCTTTCTGACATCTATCACCATACAGTAGCCTTGCTGGTTCTAGAACTTCATAAAAATGGAATGATATGGTACATACTTTTCTGTGCCTGGCTCCTCTTATGCAAGAAAATGCTATTAGGGTCCATCCATGTTGCTGCATGGATCATTAGTTTATTCTTTTTATCGTTGAGTATCTTCCATTGTGTAAGCACCCATGATTTGTTTATTCATTTGCCCACCGGTGCACACCTGAAGGGCTTCTCACATGTGGCCATCAGAAATAAAGCTGCTTCGAGCATTCGTGACCAAGTCTTGCAGGGGACCCATGTTTTCGTCTCTCTTGGGTAAATACCTGGGGCTGGAATTTCTGAGTCGTAGGGTGAGATGTGTAATTAGGAGAAACGGCCCGTTTTCCAAAGTGGTTGCACCATTTTACCTTCCCACCAGCGCAGCATGACTTTCGATCATTCCTCGTCCTCATCAGTATTTGGGGTTATCAGTATGTATTTTTTTCTTAGTGTAGCCATTCTAGTGCATATGCAGTCTTGGCTCTCACTTGCCTGTGCCTGTGCTGAGCATCAGCCAGATGAAAACCCACTAGAGAGGTGGGGCCACCAGTTAACATAGTAACCGCTGTGTGGAAAACAAAACAAAACAAAACAAAAAAAACCCCCAAAAAACTAGTAGCAGCAAGGATGCCTGTCATCTCTGTTCTAGCCAGGAACAGAACAGCCCCCTGGTGACTAATGCCTGGGGCTGGCTGATCCTCCCTGGGACGCCCCTGCAGGGGTCAGGGGCCCATTTGCCAGGAAAGGCCAGGCCAGGAAAGCTGTGACCAGGGCACTTCCCAGGGGGGTGTATCTACACATCGGAGGGTGGGAGGGGGGATTTGAAATTGCAGAGACAAATATCAATCCATATCAATCAATATTTATAGCTGAGTAAATACCTACAGTATGCAAGGTGCTCCCAGGGGATCTGGGAGGGGAGTAGACAGAGACTCTGAAAGATTTACTCCTCTCGATTTTGCATTATCTGTTCCTCCAGCCCCTTCCATTAGCATGAATAATTAACAGCTGACAGAGCTATCAGCCACAATAAGAGCGTGCTTAGGATTCAGGGTTTGTCACGCGCTGAGGAAGAGAAAAGGCTCAGGGGTTTGAAAGTGATGATCAGGACAGGTGGCGGAAGAGGAGGAAGAGGAAGCATTTTCAATACCAATGCCACGTGGTCTGGTTTTCTGGGTTTCTGATAAAATCACCTTGAAAGGCATGTATCATGCATGAACGCTAACTTAGAAGTTCATAGGGAGAAACCTTCCAGAACACGCTTCCCTCTCCCCACAGCCCTCCCCAGGGAGGGGCTGGAGGTAACAGTCCAAGTGTGTCCTTTCAGACCCCGTAGGAAAGTATTTACACACAGAAATGAACATCTACAGATTTCTTTTTTCATATTAATGAGATTCTATCCTACCTATCATCTGGAGCTTGCTTTTACTCCATGATCGTAGATCTTGAGCATCTCTCCCTGTCTGTGTATCCATCCAAGACTCCATTGTAGAGGCGCGCCATGAATTAGTTATTTAACAGCTCCCCTATGGATGGGCATTTAGATCAATTGCAGTTTTCACTCCATCTATCTACCTATCTATCTATCTGCACACACGTATATATATGTATCTGGATACACATGCAAATATATCTACAAGATAGTTTCTCAGGCTGGCTTGGAAGAGGACTCTGTTGGGCCAAAGGCTATGACCATCTAAATGTTGCTAGAAGCCGCCAAATTGCCCTCCAGAATGTCCTTGCCAATTAAAACTCCCATTGCGAGTGTACAGCTGCGCCTGTTCTCCCCCACTCTCCCCAATTCTACATATTGTTGATCCTTCTATCTTTTTAATGTTTGCCAACCTGATGAAGAGCAGTCTCTCATTTCTGGTCATAATTGCACAGTTCTGATTTTTAGTGGGCTGAATAGCCTTCATATTGTCTCTAGCCCTCCCCAAATCTGATGGCTCTGTGGGTTTTTTTTTTTTTTTAACAGAAGGAAGTACGTAGGTGAGAACTGCCCCTCCTGGCCCAGTCATCTGGCTCTTGGTGTGTGGTGCTGAAATCGGGCCAGAATGAAGTTGCTCAAACCTCTGGCAGTGGCTCAGGAAGGTGGGTTTGTTCAGCTGTGCTCAGACCCAAGTAATTAGCTGATGGTTTGGGCAGTTAGCTGCAACACCCCTGCCAAGATGCTATTCTCTTTAAGCTCCCAGGAAGCAAAGGATGCACTTTGGTCCAGCTTACTGTCTGCACGCCTCCTCAGTCCTGGAAGGGGCTCCCTCTTCTGTAAGGACCATCCTCTGGGTGCTTCATCACCTAATGGTGATGAAGACGGTTGATGACCATCGGTTCAGTTGCTAGCTCGAAAACCAGACCCCGAGAGTTGTTCAGAAAACACTTATGAAGACAAAAAATAATAATAATAATAAAAATTTTTTTTAAAGTCGGCTAGGACGGTCTAAACTCTCAACTGAAACCCACTGCCGCTATCCCAATTCAGGCACCTATTCCTCTGGCTGGTTTGAAATCCCGCCCTGCTCCCCCCATCTCCTCCTGCCCTGTGCACCCCCCCTGCCCCTTTCCTGCCCCACCCCCACCATCCTTCTTCCTTCTGCAAGGGAAGGGGTCTTTCCAAACCTCCAATCTAACTGTGGCACTCCTGTAACAGTAACAGACTGTCAAAATGGAGCCCAAGGTGAAGAATTTTTGTTAGCGTTATCATCAAATTTATTTATTTTTTAAAATGTTATTTATTTATTTGAGAGAGAGAGCGTGCATGAGAGAGCATGAGCAGGGGGAGGGGCAGAGGGAGAAGGAGAAGCAGACTCCCTGCTGAGCAGAGAGCCTGATGCCGAGCCTGATGCAGGGCTCCATCCCCGGGACTGCGAGATCGTGACCTGAGCGAAAGGCAGGCGCTTAACCTACTAAGCCACCCTTATCATCAGATTTTTTTTTTTAAAGATTTTATTTATTTATTTGTCAGAGACAGAGGGAGAGAAAGCGAGCGAGCACAGGCAGACAAAGAGGCAGGCAGAGGCAGAGGGAGAAGCAGGCCATAGCTTAACAACTCCAAACACTGCCCTCCTGCTCACACACACCCAACCTGCTCCTGCCTGGGAGCCTTGCTATTGTTCCTTCTGCCTGGAATGTTCTTCCCCAGAGACCCAATACATGGCTCACTCTCTCACTTTTTTTTTTTTAAGATTTTTTTTTTAAGATTTTATTTATTTATTTGACAAAGTAGAGATCACAAGTAAGCAGAGCAGCAGGCAGAGAGAGAGGGAGAGGAAGGCTTTCCACTGAGGAGATAGCCCGATGTGGGGCTCGATCCCAGGACCCTGGGCTCATGACCTGAGCCCAAAACAGACACTTAACCAACTCAGCCACACACTTCTTTCAGACCTCATGTAGAACAGCACCCCTCAGAGGCCTTTTCTGGTGACCTTACCTAAAATAGCATTCCCTGCTTCATTTTCTTTTCTATTCTTTTTTTTTAAAAAAAAGATTTTATTTATTTATTTGAGAGAGAGGGAGAGGGCACACAGACAAGTATGCGGAGGGGGAGAAGCAGACCCTCCGCTGAGCAGGGAGCCTGACATGGGGCTCGATCGTAGGACCCCAGGATCATGACCAGGGATGAAGGCAGACGCTTAACTGACTGCACCACCCAGGGCGCCCCTCATTTCTTCACGGCCCTTCTCACTACGTGGAATTTTATCACGCACGTCTCGATTTGTTGCTTTTCCCCACATTTGACTATCAGCTCCCTGAAAGCAAGGACTTCCTTCCGGACTAACTCCCCGGTGGATGCCTGGCACAAGGTTTGTGCTCAATAAGTGTCCCCTGGGGGCATGCCTCTTGGAAGAAATTTGGCAACATGCCGTAAAACTAAGCATGCGGATGGCCCATCACCAAGCAATCCTGCCAAGGAAAATTCCCGCACACGCCGGTGAGAGGACATATGTGCGGATGTTCTTTATGGAAGAAGATCACTATGAAGGACCCCAGGTGTCCATTATGAAGGGAGACGATAGAGAAATGAGGTGTGTGCACGCCATGGAACCCTAGGCTGCAGCTAGAAGGCAACGCTAAATGCTCATACAGCGAGCGCACACATCTTTACAGAGTGTTGCGTGCATCGTGGGAGAAGGGAAATGATCCAGCATGATACCTTTTATGTAAATTTAAAACACATATGCCTAAAATGACCCTGTGTCTGATATCAGAACAAAAGAGCATTTAAGGACACCACTTATGCACCTTCTGGAAGGCGCCTCTGGGGAAGGGAATGGTACTGGGGGCTTGATGAGTGGAAGGAGGAGAGGGAAAAAGCAAAGGGAGAACTGAGACGTGCTGAAGCAGGTAGGGTTCTCAAAGGCTCGTGGAGTTCCCTAGACCTCGGGAACAAATGGAAGCAAACACAAAGCCCAGCGCCCTTTCTCCTTTGTCTGGCTGACAAAGTGCTACCCATGCTACCCATCCTTCAAGCTGAGCTCACACATAATCTCCATTTTGAAGCTTTCTTTGACCCTTCCCCATCGGATTAATTCCTCCTTTATTGACATTCCCATAGCATTTTAACGATACTTGTATTTTAGCGTTTATAACCTCGTATAATAGCTATTTGCTTACGCATCTGCCTTCTCCATCAGGAGCTAGAGGATGTGACTTATTAATTTTCATACCCCTGGCACCTAGAATTGGTGATGAAACAAATTAATGGTGAGTTTCAACAGACATATGTTGTATGGCCCCGAGAATTACTCTAGTTGGAACCTGATCTATAAATTCAGGGGTTCCAGAATCAGCCAGGGTCTGACCAGGTGGATAAGAGTTTCTGAATTTGGAACTGCTCTCCATTTTGTTATTCATTTCTGGGTAAGAGATGAGTCTGGGGCAGCCCGTGTGGTCTGAGTGGCCTGCTGGACTGGGAGCTCCAGCACTGAATAGAATAGGCTATAGAACGCCCCTCTCCCGGGACTGGGCTGATTCGGGGGGGCGGGGTGCCGGCCCAGCAGCAGGTGCAGCTAGAAGACTTATATCCTGGAAGCAGAGTCTGGCACCAGGAGGTGCAGCCACTTCTGGTCCCCATCCAGGCAAACACCCAGGAATTGGGACAATGTGGCTGACACAGAGCACGGGACCCAAGAAGCCTGGCAGGTTAGGGGAAATAGGATATGTAACCAGAGGCCCAGCGGTGCAGAATGGACTCCTGTCACTGGCAGGGCTTTTGTTCTGGGTCGGGGTGGGGGGTCACGGTATTGATCCTGGCACTAGCCTGGAGCAGAGACCAGTGCGACCAACCCCCCTGCCCTAGTACCTACCCAGTGCCAAGCATCATGCCCAATGCACAAAGGAAAGGGAACAGGGCCTGTGTGGGAAGCTGAGACTTGGGAATTGGGGCGTGGGGGTGTGAAGCTGGGACTGAGGAACGAGGAAAGTATCAGGCTTGAGTCACCTGCAGGAAGTGGATGCCGAAATCCAGGCTCAAGGGCTGGAGCGGTTATGGAGATGGGGCTTCACGGTGAGACTCGCAATGACAGGTGACTCCCCGTGTGTGCCCCAGGAAGGCTGCTGGGCTCGGGGCTGGCCAGCGGCTGCCAGGAACAAGCTCTTTTCTACTGCAGGCCCAACTTGTCTGTGATCTTGTAGGGACTTCTCACCACTTATAGGGTTTTCATGATCTCACAAGCAGAATAAAAAAGGTTGATATCTGCCACGTATTTGCTAGGTGCTCTTACAGTGTTCTAGAGGTTTCTGTAACTTTATCCTTGCACGAGTCCTCTGAGGTGGTATTATGAGAGTGAAGCAGGGCACAGAGAGGTGAAGGGACTTGCATGAGTGGCACACCTGGCTTCTGAATCCAGGCAGTTTAACCCCAAAGGAAGTGTGCGCACACACGTACACTCTCATACACACACGCGCGCGCACGCACGCACACACACACGCTCTCTCTCTCTGTCTTAATCACTGTGCTGCATTGCCTTGCCAAAGCGTGTGTCTCGGGGATGAGAGGAAAGAAGGACTAAGATCCTTACTGTCATTTCACCAGGATGTCCTGACAGTTGAGAAACATCTGCCAAGAGCCGATTGACCCACTTTCTTTGGCCACCAAGTCTCCTCCAGATTGGAGACGGGGCTGCCTAGAAATCAGATCTGACGGCTCTGGCCAGGGGCTCTGGCTTCTGCTATCAGAAGCGGGTGACCTCGGACAGCTTGTGGCTGCGGATGACTGAGTCCCCGGCAAGGCGGCACAGAGCTCCTCCTGCCTCTGCCTTTCTCCGGGTGGACAGCGTGCGATGCTCTCAGGACAGCCAGTGCAGGTGGCACCCTTGGTGGCGGCAAGCTCCCCCTCACAGCGGTCCAGAAGCCTGGGTTCCCTGGGCCCGTGCTCTGAGAGCCAACGGTTGGTGGGAAATCAGTTCAGTGGCTTTGCGGAGATGTGGCAGCAGGTGCCGCCAACACAGGGAGACCCGTGTCCTCCTGTCTTGCCACAGCCGTGCACGAGGGCCCGACCTGCCACCGCCAGTGTCTCTCTCCTGGGGACCCTTTCTCTACCCCTCCCCCCAGGCCCTAGTTCACCACCGTGTAAGCTCAGAATGCTGGAGAATGAATGCCCCCAGGAATAGTTCTCAACTAACGGGGAGCGAGTGGGGAGCTCCCCGTCTCTCCGAGTGTGTGCTCTGTGCTGTCTCCCAGACAGGCATACCCCCACCCCCCCACCGCCGGTGGGAGATGCTCCCGTTTTGCCCTGAGTGGTGACCTGCTTGGTGACACAGTCTTCATTTGCCTCCTTCCCTCTCTGCCCTGCCTCACTGCCCTGCACCCCTCCCTGATGCACTCTCCCCACTGCAGAAACCACGCACAATCAGTTCGTTGTCTCGGGACCTGCCTTTGGGGAACTCAAACAAAGACACCAGAAGGGACTCTTGGGGGCAAAGTGTATCTGGAGAAATGTTCTTCACCTGCACAATCTCTAGATTCTGGGAAGGACGAATGTTCTAACCTTCTCCAAGGACACATAGGTCATAGAAGACGAGCTTTGAGAAGCCTAACAAGGGGCTTTTAAAATCTGACTGAAGACGGGCCTACGCTACTCTGGTCAGCACAGGCCTCCAGCACCCCGCAGCTGGCCTCCTCTGGTCTTAGCTTTACTCCTGGACCAGGGTTCTGCCTTTGGAAATGCAGGCAAAGGTGATTGCCTCTCCGATTGGAGGCTTCCTCATCTGACGCTCTGGTCTTCCTTTGCCACATCCAAATGGAAATTACTTTTCTGCTCCAGTTAGCAACAGTTTCTGCTTTCCAGGTGAAGCAACATAATTCTCTGCAGGGATAAAGGGAACAGCCAAGTGGATTCCCACAGTTGGTGCTGGCTGCCCTCACATTTACCCGGGGCACCCTCTCCTAGCTAGCCAGCTCCACACTCTTTGGTTACCTAAAGCCCCAAATCCACCAATGGCAGGGGGCCTACAGCCTGTCCCACCGCCACAAGGCCCAGGTTCTCACTAAGAAATAAAGAAAAGGTTGAAAAACATGGCATTTCTTTACAGAAATGGCTTTCTAGGTGTGGCATTTGTTTTGATTTGTTTTCACGTCACAGCACCCCAAAACCAATTTATGCTTTTTGTCAAACATGCTGGGGCAGATGGAGGAGGACACCCTTGGCCGGAGGCAATTGACAGAGGCTTTCCTGTACCCTGGCTCCAGGCAGGCTTCCAGAGGTCTGTGAAGACCAGTGACGTTGCCGCATGTCTGTCACCCATTTGGGGCATGCTGCTTTGTACTAGCAACGATCTGGAGCTTATTCCACAGAAAGTCACGGTGTGGGGCCAAAGCACAGGTTGTTCTCCTCCAAAGCCACAGGCTCCTTGTAGACCCCAGTTCTGCCACTTACTGAGATTGCCTGAAGGATAACTCAATTTTTTAAAAAAGAGCTCAGTTTGGGGGCACCTGGATGGCTCAGTCAGTGAAGCGTCTGCCTCCGGCTCAGGTCGTGATCCCTGGGATCCAGCCTCACGTGAGGCTCCTTGCTCAGTGGAGAGCCTGCTTCTCCCTCTCGCTCTGCCCCTGCTCGTGTGCGTGTGCTCTCTCTCTCTCTCTCTCCCTCTCGCTCACTCTCTCTCAAATAAGTAAATAAAATCTTAAAAATTAAATAAATAAAAATAGCTTGATTGAGGGATAATGTACATAGCAGCAATTCATTCGCTTTATATAAATAATCCAATGAATTTTGGTGTATTCACAGAGCTGTGCAACCCACAGGACAATCAAATTCTGGAATATTTCTATCAGTCCTTAGAAGAACTCAGTTGGAACCCACTCCTGCTTGGGAGCTATCTCGGCCACTACAAACAACTATCGTTAGCGGACTCCCCTCCGCAGGCCTTTCCAGGAAGTGTGCAGAGGGAGTTTCCCAGGTGTGTATGAACCTGGCTGCCCCTATCAAACTCTGAAACTTGTGCCAGGTGTTGCCACCAACACATAAGATCCTGAAAGTGCCAAGGTTAAGGTGTGGTCTGCAGCAAAGTGCGAGGCCTCTTGACCATCTGTGTGACAATCTTTCAAGGCACCCCAAATAAGCTCCATGACTCATCAGCTACTGTTTAAGCACCTGCCAGGCACCGGTCCTGGGCTAGCACCAGAGATTTGAGGCCTGGGTGGATTATATGTCCAGGAGGCTCCCTCGTTCCCACTGCAAGTCTGGTAGGAGAATTCTCCCAGGCTTCTAGACCAGCCGCGCTTGGGTGTGCTTGATGCCCAGTGTGGACACACACAAGGACTCTGGTTTCATTCTTATTCCCACCACCTGGAACTGGCCAGTATTCATATTTGTTATGTTGTCTTCAGCTTTTAAAATTTTTAAAAAGATTTTATTTATTTATTTATTTGACAAAGAGAGAGAGAGAGAGAGAAAGAGCACACACATGCTCAAGCAGGGGGAGTGGAAGAGGGAGAAGCAGGCTTCCCGCTGAGCAATGAACTCAACACGGGGCTCCATTCCAAGACCTTGAGATCATGACCTGAGCAGAACACAGACGCTTAGCCAACTGAACCACCCAGGCACCCTTCTCTTCAGCTTTTTTTTTAAATGAGTAAAACTGGGACGCCTGGGTGGCTCGGTGGGTTAAGCCTCTGCCTTCAGCTCTGGTCATAATCCCAGGGTCCTGGGATCAAGTCCCGCATCATGCTCTCTGCCCAGCAGGGAGCCTGCTTTTCCTCTCTCTCTGCCTGCCTCTCTGCCTACTTGTGATCTCTCTCTCTGTCAAATAAATAAATAAAATCTTTAAAAAAAAATAAAGAATGAGCAAAACATTATAGAGCAATAAGGTCCATTCTCTTTCCCACCTCTCAGCGAAAATCATTACTTTATTTCCTATGCATTTTTTCTACCTGTTGGTACTCCATCCAGATCTTCCGGGATTTTGTTTTTCACCAGCTCTGAGTCCCTTGCCAGCTTCTGTGGGCTTTGGCTTCTAACAGCCCGCAGCAAGAACTCCTTAGAAATGACCCAGGATATCCTAGAGCCACCTTGCCTGCTGTCCCAGGGAGTCAGAAGTGCCTGGGGCCCATGGTCAATGACTGGCACGGAGGCATGAAAGCCCAGAGCTCCCCTTCTGGGCCAGCTGAGGCTGTGGGGACCTGGCCTGAAATCCCCCTTGCTTGGCTCTGTCCCTCCTTTATCCTGCTCCCCTCCTTCCTCACTGGCTCCTGGTGGGCGTGGGGAGTACTTTCTTCATGAAACTCTCCAACACTCTGAAACACAGCCATTTAAGGGGCACCTGGGTGGCTCAGTGGGTTAAAGCCTCTGCCTTCGGCTCAGGTCATGATCCCAGAGTCCTGGGATCGAGCCCCACATCAGGCTCTCTGCTCAGCGGGGAGCCTGCTTCCCTTCCTCTCTCTTTGTCTCCCTCTCTGCCTAGTTGTGATCTCTGTCTGTCAAATAAATAAATAAAATCTTAAAAAAATAAAATAAAATAACATATGCTTATTTAAAAATTTAAATAAGGCCAAAGAGGAGAAATTAGAAAGTAAAAGTTGTTTCTAATAATCTCCACTATGGCCTCAGGCTTCAACTCCACCCAATGATAAAAATAACCACCGTTAACAGAGAGGCATATATCCTTCCAGAATGTATAATGCATATAAAAATACACAAAAATAGATTTACATGAATTAATTCACTAAATATTATTAAGCATCTGTCATGAGTCAAGTATAAATGGTAGCAAAATACACAAATCATTAAAAATACATGGAATTTACAAAAAAAACCACACTCCCTAACTAGCTTTTCTCAATACCCAGTCTATTATAGATATCTTTTTATGTTAAAACATATGAATCCCCCTGACTCAGCATAATATTCCATTGAAAAGCAATCTTTCACCAACAGACCTTTTGGCTTCTCCATTATTTATATTTTTTAAAAAGACTCCCTCAGTGGACATCCTTATACATACATCTTTTCGCAGTTGCCCAATTCTCTCCTTAGGATAAATTTCTACAACTCAAACTTTTGGACCCAGAAGAGCCCATTTTAAACTCAATAGTGACTGCCAGATTGCCCTCCAGAAATCTTTTTTATTTTTTAAAGACTTTATTTATTTGACAGACAGAGATCACAAGCAGGCAGAAAGGCAGACAGAGAGAGAGGAGGAAGCAGGTTCCCCGCTGAGCAGAGAGCCCGATGCAGAGCTCGATCCCAGGACCCTGAGATCATGACCTGAGTCGAAGGCAGAGGCTTAACCACTGAGCCACCCAGGCGCCCTGCCCTCCAGAAATCCTATGCCAATTTACACTCTCACCCACAATGTGTACGTATGTCCATCTCTTCCCATTATCAGCTATTCTTTACAAAGAAAACCCTTAATAACTATTTCTAGAACCCAAATACATAATATACATATAATTTTCCTTTCTCTATAGAATTTAGGAAAAAGTAGACAAGAGCAAGTTTTAACAGCTGTAGCATAGCAAGATATTTTAGTCCTTTTAGTAATTCACTGAATCCTCTCTATGGAGCTATTTATCACAAAGTGAAGTATGTTTGAAGGAAGAGATCTGGTTGAAAACCCACCCAAAGGCATTTAGTCATCAAATGTCAAAAGGACTTCTTCCTAAAGTCTCTCAACGACCATGTGTTCCCACAGCAAAGACCCCTATCAGTCATCAAGAGGTTTCTTGGCCTATCTACACCTCCTGTTCTTCTTTTAGCTCTGACTATTTCTGCGGCATATGGACATACAGCACTTGCCTTGATAGGATCTCTTTCTTAGATGCAGATTTTGAGTTTTTCTTGTTTACTGAAATCTGGAGCTAGACAAAAAAAAAAAAATTCACAGGTGAAGGGAGAATTGAACACCTGGCTTTTCACACTACACTTCAGAAGTCACTTAGCATCTCTGAACCAAAGCATTGGCCCACATCCATCTCTCCTCTTGAGTTATATTTCAGAGAACCTTTGTTTAACCAGAGGTCAGCAAAAATCTTTGGAAATGAAATTAACAATGGAAGAAGGCAAGAGTGCTGATTTTCTAATGTGGCAACAAATTGGAACCCAGAAAACCTTTCATGGTCAAGATCTATGTTTTACAGCCTTCCTTCTGGAGGCTTGGATGGAATTAGCCACATGGGAGATTCCTGTTTGCCTCTCTGTGTGGTCCTCCCTGTATCCTCCAGGGCTGATTAATGAAAGATACAAGGAAGATGGCAGGGTGAAGACGGATGGAAATATAGCATGTGATATCATAAAGTAGAGGAGGGAAATGCCTGTGTAGCACTGATTTCCAAAGATGTCCTTGTTTATTTTGGCAGAAGTGTGAATGCTTAATTGATAGGTGTTTTAGAAGAAGTAATAGTTGGGGGCCATTGCAAGAGACAAAAGCCCCTGTCTTATGCAAAAGTAGGAATTTAATGCAGGGAATTCTGGGCTTATGATATCACCGGAAAGCCTGAAGGAGTACCTTATAAACTTCACCTCCAGGAATGACTGTGGAACAATACAGCACTGGCCTACCAGGGTAGCACAAGCCTCTTGGTTTACCACTGGAATCTCGAGTTCAAAAACAGAGCATTCTAAGTGTGACTCGAGCATCAGGAAACCAGAATTAAGAAGGGCCCTCTGCCCCTGAACCTATTGCCATGAGTGCCTCTCAAAATCCAGCAGCCTGGAGAATAGACACAGAACCTCTCATTTCACATTTCTCCAGAGAAGACATACAAGTGGCCAACAAGCACATGAAAAATGCACAACACTACTATTAATCAACAGGGAAATGCATGTCAAAGCCACAATAGAGAATAATACCTCATTCCCACTAAAATGGCCACTAGCAAAACCAAAAACCAAAAACCAAAAAAACTAAAGCAACCAGAAAACCAAAAATCCAGAAAAGTAGCAAGTGTTGGTGAGGATGTGAAGAAATTGGAATGCTTGTGCACTGTCGGTGGGACTGTAAAACGTCTAAGCTGCTATGGAAAACAGTATGGAAGTTTCTTAAAAAATTTAAAATAGACTTACCATATGATCCAGCAATCCCACTTCTGGTTACCCAAAATAATTGAAAACAGAATCTTGAATAGATATTTACACATACGTGTTCGTGGCAGCATTATTCACTGTAGCCAAGATATGAAAACAACCGTATCAATGGATGGATCAAAAAACTGACACACACAGACACACACACAGACACACAGACACACACACAGACACACATGCACAGGCACACACAACTGGAATGTTATTCAGCCTTACAAAAGAAGGAAATCCTGGGATGCCTGGCTGGCTTAGTCGGTGGAGTGTGCGACTCTTGATCTCAGGGTTGTAAATTCAAGCCCCATATTGGGTGGAGAGATTACTTAAAAACAAAATCTTTAAAAAAGAAAAAAAAAGAAGGAAATCCTGTCACATGCTACAACATGGGTGAACATTGAGAACATTGTACAAAGTGAGATAAGCCAGTCATAAAAGATAAACACTGCATGACTCCACTCACATGACGTATCTAAAGTAGTCAAACTCTCAGAAACAGGAAAAGGAGGGAGGTTGCCAGGGACTGGGAGGAGGGTAAAATGGGGAATTTTAGTCAATGAACACACAGTTTCAGTTTTACAAGATGAATCACTTTGAGAGATCTATTGCCCAGGGATGCACATTTGTTAACGCTACTCTACCATACTCTTAAAAATGGTTAGGATGATGAATTTTATGTTATGTGTTTTTTATCACAATAAATAAAAAGGAAAGAAGATTGTCTTGGTTGGATCTGACCTAATACATGAACTCTGTAAGAGTGGAGAGTTTTCTCTGCCTAGAAGGAGAGAAGGCAGAGATTCGAAGCATAAGAATGATTCGATAAGGTGTTGTGGCTTGAAGATGGACAAGGTCATGTCACAAAGAATATAGGTGGCCTCTAGAAGCTAAAAATGGTCCCCAGCTGATAGCCCATGAGGAAACAGTGCCTCAATTCTACCACAACTTCAAGGACTCAAATTCTTCCAACAGCAAGAATGAGGTTGGAAACCAATTTTTCCCCAGAGTTTTCAGATTAGAATTCAGCCTGACAACTTGATGTTAGCCTTGTGATACCCTGACCAAGGAACCCAGCCACATCATGCTGGACTGCTGACCTATAGAACTGTTAAGCTAATAAAAGAGTATTGGTTTTAAGCCCCTAATTGTGTCAATTTGTTATGTAGCAATAGAAAACTAATACAGTTGATTTGTCATGCAGCAAAAGTGAACTGAAACAAGATGGAAGAACTTTGATATGCAACTGTAGAAGAATGCTTTGTGACAGAACTTGATGTATGTTACAAGGACAAAATGTGACAGATTTGGAATCTGAGGGGTGAGTTCATCAAAAGAGATATGAGACTATACTCCTGTCCTTCTTCAGTAACTTTAATTCCCAAACACCCTGTTGTTTAGTGCGATACCATTACCTGAAAACATATTTTCTTTTTTTTAAAGATTTTATTTATTTATTTGCCAGAGAGAGAGGGAGAGAGAGCGAGTGAGCACAGGCAGACAAAGAGGCAGGCAGAGGCAGAGGGAGAAGCAGGCTCCCTGCCGAGCAAGGAGCCCAATGTGGGACTCGATCCCAGGACCCTGGGATCCATGACCTGAGCCGAAGGCAGCTGCTTAACCAACTGAGCCACCCAGGCGTCCCTGAAAACATATTTTCATTTCAAAAAACTTCTTTCATATTTTAAAATATGAAAATAAAGGAAAAGTATCAAGAGACAGAGGAGTAATTGTAGTGATTGACATGACAGCAAGGAATATTAACTTTTTAGTTTGCAATTATTATAGGCTCACAAAAATTGCCAAATACCCAAAATATTTTGAGAGCAAGAAAGAAAATGAAAGAAAGAGAGTATGAGAGGGAGAAGTAGACTCCCTGCTGAACAGGGACCCTGATGCAGGACTCCATCCTGGGACTTCAGGATCATGACCTGAACCAAAGGCAGTCACTTAACCAACTGAGCCATGCAGGCACCCACAAAAGTTTTAAGTTTTGATGAAGTCTACTGAAGTGATTTTTTTCTTTAAGGATGATTTATTTTGGGGTCACGTCTAAGTATTCCTTAGGTAACAAAGGTGTTTTCTTTTGTTCTCTTCTATAAATTTTATATTTTTACATTTACATTGAAATATATAATCCATTTTGAGTTACTTTTATGTAACATGTGAGATTCATTGTTTTGCCTATTGATGGCCAATTGTTCCTATACCATTTGCTGAAAAGACTATTCTTTTTTCCATTGATTGCTTTTGGGCCTTTCCTAAAAGATCATTTGGACATGTTTATGTGAGCCTGTTTTAAAGTTCTCTTTTCTTTTCCACTGATCAATCTCTCTCTCTCTACATCTCTAATCCTACCACTAATACCATACTATTTTAATTACTCTAAGTATATAGTAGACCTTAAAATTCCATAGTGTAATCCGTGATTTTATTTTTCTTCCTCAACGATGTTTTAGCTATTTGTCTATTAGTTATTAGCTATTTAGTTACTTAGTTAATTTGTCTTTCCACATAAATCTTAAAATAAACTTGTCTATATCTACAAAAGATATTGTTGGGATTTTTATTTATTTTTATTTTTTAATTTTTTAAAAAGATTTTATTTATTTATTTATTTAACAGACAGAGATCACAGGTAGGCAGAGAGGCAGGCAGAGAGAGAGGAGGGAAGCAGGATCCCTGCTGAGCAGACAGCCCGATGCAGGGCTCGATCCCAGGACCCTGAGATCATGACCTGAGCCGAAGGTAGAGGCTTTAACCCACTGAGCCACCCAGGCACCCCTTGTTGGGATTTTTATAGAAATGTTGAGTCTTTATACAAATCAACTTCAGGAGAATTAACATCTTTACTATGTTGAATCTCCCAACTGATAAACATTTATTCATATGTTTTGTTAATTTCTCTCATGACAGTTCTACAGTTTTTAGCATATAGAATCTATGTTTTGTTAGATTTCTACTTGGGTGCGCCTTTTTTAAAACAGTTATAAATGGTACTGTATTTTTGTTTTTTAAGAGTTATTGTTTGAATATGAAAAATGTGATTAACTTTTGAATGTTAACCTTGCTAAACTCACTTAGTCTGGAGTTTTCCTATAGATTTATTGGGGCTTTTGTACATAGACAATTATGTCATCTGCAAATAGAAATTTATTTCTTATCTTCTAATTGCTGTGTCTTTTTTATCCTTTTCTTGCTTTATTGCACAGGTTAAGAGTTGCAGTTAAATAAGCATGGTGAGCGTAGACATCCTTGCATTTTCCCTGATCTTAGAGGAAAGGGATTCAGTCTTTCACATTATGTATGATGTTAGCCAATCATTTTTTAAAATACCCTTCATCAGGTTAAGGATGTTAAAATTCCTTTCAATTCCTAGTTTGCTTAAGTGATTCTCAGAAATGGAAGTTGGATTTCATCAACTGCTTTTTCTACATCAGTTCATATAATCATGTGGCATTTCCTGCTCAGCCTGTTAATATATAGTGGATTGCATTGATTCATTTTCAAATACTGAACAATACTTGCATTCCTAGGATAAATCCTTTTACTTTTGGTAGAGGATTTTTTTTATATGTTGCTGTATTTGGTTTGCTAATTTGTTGAGAACTTTTGGGACTGTGTGCATGAGGGATATTCATTTGTAATTTTCCTTTATTATACTATAGTTGAACTTTTGTGCGTAATGCTTTTTGTTTTGTTACCTTATTATTCTTTTAATAACTTTGTTGTCCACAGTGATACTTCCTTTTATTCCCAACATTTATAACTTGTGACTTCTCTTTTTTGGTTGGTCTTGCTAGAGATTTATCAGTTTTATTGACAGTTTTAAAGAACCTGCTCTATTTTGACTAATTTTCTCTATTCTTTTCCTATTTTCAATTTCATTTATTTCTGCTCTTCGTTTTATAATTTGCTTCCATTTGCTTGGTTTGCTGCAGTTATTCTTATTTTTCCACTTCGTTGAGATGAAAGTTTAGATTGTTGATTTGAGATCTTTGTTCTTTGTGAATATAAACATTTAATGTTATAAATTTCCTCCTATGCACTGCTTTAGCTGCACTCTACAGGTTTTGATATGTTGTATTTTCATTTTCATTCAGTTCTATGTAGGTTTTGATTTTCCTTGAAACCACCTTTTTGGCCCATGGATTGCTTAGAATTATGTTATCTAATTTTGTTATTTGGAGAGTCACCAGTTGTCTGTTGATTTTTAGTTTGATTCAGTTATGAGCAGAGCTGATACTCTATATGATTTTCATACTTTTAAAAAACTAAAGTATAGTTGACATACAATAGTCTATTAGCTTCAGGGGTAAGACATAGTGATCTGACAATTCTATACATTACCCAGTGCTCCCCATGATAGGTGTAACCACCATCTGTCACACGTAATATTATTGATTATACTCCCCATGCTGTATTTTCATCCCCTTATTTATTTTATAACTGGAAGCTTGTACCTTTTAATCCCTGCCACATATTTTGCCCATCTTCCCATTCCCCTACCCTCTGGCAATCAACAGTTAGTTTTCTGTATGTATGAGTCTATTTCGCTTTGTTTTTGTGTTTTAGATTCTACATATAAATGAAATCATATGGTATTTGTCTCTTTCTGACTTATTTCACTTAGCATCCATGTTGTTGTAAATGGCAAGATTTCATTCATTTTTTATGACTAATATTCCATTGTTTGGCCATTTTAAAAGAGTGATTTTAGTTCTTCTTAACTTATTGAGGTTTTTCTTGGTTTTGGCTGAGGATATGGTCTGTTTTTGTGACTATTCCATGATGTTTGGAGAAAATTTGAATTCCACTTGGTGGGTAAAATGTTCTAGAAATACCAATTAGATCTTGTGGCTAATAGTATTTTTCACTTCTTCTACATCTTTGCTGATTTTCTGTGTAGTGGTTCTATCAATTATTGAGAGGTGGTACTGAGATCCCATAGTATAATTGTTGATTTTCTATTTTTCCTTTCAATTCTGTTAATTTTTGCTTCATGCATTTTGTAGTATCATTATTTGGCAATACACATTTAGAATTAATGTGTCTTGGTGGATTGATCTTTTTATCATCATGGAGTATCTGTCTTTGTCCCTGATAATTTTCTTTGCTCATAAGTCTAGTCTACTGGATATCAGTATAACATGTATACTAATATTAGTATTAGTATAGCCAGCTCTCTTTTGATTAGTGTTTGCATGGTATATTTCTTCCATTCCACTTATTTTTAACCTGTTTATATCAGCATATTTGAAATAGATTTCCTGTAGAGAGCATATAGTTCAGTCATTTTTTCCCCATTACATCAATTACTATCTTTTACTTGGTGTACCTATACTATTCACAGTTAATACAATTATTGATATGTTAGGAATTACGTCTGACATTTTTTGTTTTCTATTTGTTTTATTTAGCCTTTGCTTGTTTCCCTTTCCCTGCCTTCTTTTAGGTCATCTGAATGTCCTTTAATATTGCATCTTGCTTCATTTCTAGGTTTGAGTATACCTCTTTATAGAGGTTTTTGTTGTTGTTGTTGTTTTGGTTTGTTTTTTTGTTTGTTTGTTTAGTGGTTGCTCAAGGAATTACAATATAAATATGTGATTTACCATAGTCTATTAGTATCAACATTTTACCACTTCAAGTTAAATGTAGGAAACGTACTTTTTCTCCTTTTCTTTTTATAATTTGGTTGTCTTAAATATTTCTCTAGATACCTCCAGAACAACATGAGAAAATGCTGTCATTTTGCTTTTAGCTTTCTAACATAATTTAAAGACTCAAGCAGAAAAAGATTATATTATATTATAATTTACTCTATTATATTATATTATATTATATTTACTATTATATTTACTCATGTTTAACCAGTCTGTTGTTCTCTATTTGGATGTTCTCAGTTTCCTTCTGCTATCATTTCTTTTTTTATTGAAAGAACATCTTTGAGCAAATGGTTTTAAGGCAGATCATGCTGGAAACAAATTATCTTAGTTTGCCTCTACCCAAGAACGTGTTTATTTCACTTCCATTCCTGAAGTCCATTTTCTCTGGGTACAGAATTGTGGGTGGATGGTTCTTTTCTTTCAGTACTAAAAAAATATTGTGCCACTTTCTTGGCATCTTCATGGTTTCTGATGAGAAATCTGCTGTCATTCAAATGGTTTTCCTTTGTAAATAATATGTTATTTCTCTCTGGCTGCTTTCAGGATTCTTTCTTTGTCTTCAGTTTTCAAGAAGTTTATTTCTTCTGTAGAATTGAGGATGTTTTCCACCATTATTTGTATATTTTTTCAATCCCACACTCTCTCCTCTCATTCTGGGGCTCTAATGAAGTGAATATTAGATCTTTTTTTATTGAGCCACAGACCCCTGAAGCATGGTACCTGTTCTTTTTCATTCTATTTTCTCTATTGTTCAAATATCTTGGAAAGTGGGTAATTTCTATTGACATAGGTATAAATTCACTGATTCTTCTGTCACCTACAGTGTGCTCTTGAGCCCCTTCAATGAGCTTTTCTAAAAATAATATTCATTTTTTTCAGTTCTAGAATTTCCATTCAGTTGTATCTTATGTTGCTTTGCTGAGGCTTTTTGATTATTCATTTGTTTCAAGATGCTTATCATTATTCATTGTAACATTTTTGTGATGGTTGTGTGAAAAGCCCTGTCAGATAATTCTGATATCCATGTCACCTAGATGTTGCCATCTGCTGAACCTTTCTTCTTGTTCTAGTATAGATTTTTCCCCCCTGGTTCTTGGTATGGTGATTTTCAGTTGTATCTTGGATAAATTGCATATTTGTTCTGAGACTGTGGTTCCTATTTCATCTCATTACTCATTACTGCCAAGCCACAGTGACAGCCTGGGCTTTGTTCACAACGCAGCCTCTGCAGATTTGCTCTCGTCAGGAGGAGAAGGGATACTGGCTCAGAACTGCTGTGCCAGGATGGGATTGAGGGCTCTGTTAGATACTCCCTCCATAGATGCCCAGTTGCTGATAGAGGGACCTGTCTCATTACTGCTAAACCAGGGTGATAGTCAGGGCTCTGCTCACACAGGTTCTATTAACTACTACCAATCAGGAGACAGAGGGTTGCTGCCATATTACTGTTAGACTGGGTGGCTGACAGGGGTGTGTTCACATGGTCCTGGTGTTGGCGGTCCTGCACAGCGGCATTGGGGATAACACGTGCTTTTTGTGGTGTTCAGGCGGTGTAAGGCTCACATGTCAAAAAGGTTTTATTTTCGAAGGGTTTCCACTCTCCCAGTTTTTCATGTAGAGAGAAAAGTCTCCTCTTGTCTTATTGATTTGATTGGACTTCTCTGTGCTTGGTGTTTCTGGCTTGAGAATTTCTATGATATTCAGGCCGGGGTAGAGATGTCATTCCTCAAATCCAAGATTACTAGACAAACCACTTCTTTTTTTTTTTTTTTCTTTTTTCTGGGTCTATATCTATTATTTATTTATTTATTTATTTTTTATAAACATATAATGTATTTTAATCCCCAAGAGTACAGGTCTGTGAATCGCCAGGTT
This sequence comes from Neogale vison, assembly GCF_020171115.1. Taxonomy (NCBI): domain Eukaryota; kingdom Metazoa; phylum Chordata; class Mammalia; order Carnivora; family Mustelidae; genus Neogale; species Neogale vison. The sequence continues at coordinate 97,317,344 of NC_058105.1, forward strand.
TATACACTTAACAGCACTCACCATAGCACATACCCTCCCCAATGTCCATAACCCCATCCCCTTCTCCCAAACACCCTCCCCCCAGCAACCCTCAGATTGTTTTGTGAGATTAAGAGTCACTTATGGTTTGTCTCCCTGCCAATCCCATCTTGTTTCATTTATTCTTTTCCTACCCCCCAAATCCCCCACGTTGCATCTCTACTTCCTCATATCAGGGAGATCATATGATAGTTGTCTTTCTCCAATTGACTTATTTCGCTAAGCATGATGCCCTCTAGTTCCATCCACATTGTCACAAATGGCAAGATTTCATTTCTTTTGATGGCTGCATAGTATTCCATTGTGTATATATACCACATCTTCTTGATCCATTCATCTGTTGATGGACATCTAGGTTCTTTCCATAGTTTGGCTACTGTAGACATTGCTGCTATAAACATTCGGGTGCACATGCCCTTTCAGATCACTATGTTTGTAGCTATAGGGTAAATACCCAGTAGTGAAATTGCTGGGTCGTAGGGTAGTTCTATTTTCAACATTTTGAGAAACCTCCAAGCTGTTTTCTAGAGTGGTTGCACCAGCTTGCATTCCCACCAACAGTGTGGGAGGGTTCCCCTTTCTCCGCATCCTCGCCAGCATCTGTCATTTCCTGACTTGTTAATTTTAGCCATTCTGACTGGTGTGAGGTGATATCTCATTGTGGTTTTGATTTGTATTTCCCTGATGCCAAGTGATGTGGAGCACTTTTTCATGTGTCTGTTGGCCATCTGGATGTCTTCTTTGCAGAAATGTCTGTTCATGTCTTCTTCCCATTTCTTGATTGGATTATTTGTTCTTTGGGTGTTGAGTTTGCTAAATTTTTTATAAATTTTGGACACTAGCCCTTTATCTGATATGTCATTTGCAAATATCTTCTCCCATTCTGTCAGTTGTCTTTTGGTTTTGTTAACTGTTTCCTTTGCTGTGCAAAAGCTTTTGATCTTGATGAAATCCCAATAGTTCACTTTTGTCCTTGCTTCCCTTGCCTTTGGCAATGTTCCTAGGAAGATGTTGCTGCAGCTGAGGTCGAAGAGGTTGCTGCCTGTGTTCTCCTCAAGGATTTTGATGGATTCCTTTCTCACATTGAGGTCCTTCATTCATTTTGAGTCTATTTTCGTGTGTGGTGTAAGGAAATGGTCCAATTTCATATTTCTGCATGTGGCTGTCCAATTTTCCCAACACCATTTGTTGAAGAGGCTGTCTTTTTTCCATTGGACGTTCTTCCCTGCTTTGTCGAAGATGAGTTGACCATAGAGTTGAGAGTCTATTTCTGGGCTCTCTATTCTGTTCCATTGATCTATGTGTCTGTTTTTGTGCCAGTGCTGTCTTGATTATGACAGCTTTGTAATAGAGCTTGAAGTCCGGAATTGTGATTGCACCAACTTTGGCTTTCTCTTTCAATATTCCTTTGGCTATTCGAGGTCTTTTCTGGTTCCATATAAATTCTAGGGTTACTTGTTCCACTTCTCTGAAAAAAAATGGATGGTATTTTGATAGGAATTGCATTAAGTATGTAGATTTCTTTAAGTAACATAGACATTTTCACAATATTTATTCTTCCAATCCAGGAGCATGGAACATTTTTCCATTTCTTTGTGTCTTCCTCAATTTCTTTCATGAGCACTTTATAGTTTTCTGAGTATAGATTCTTAGCCTCTTTGGTTAGGTTTATTCCTAGGTATCTTATAGTTTTGGGTGCAATTGTAAATGGGATTGACTCCTTAATTTCTCTTTCTTCTGTCTTGTTGTTGGTGTAGAGAAATGCAACTGATTTCTGTGCATTGATTTTATATCCTGACACTTTATTGAATTCCTGTACAAGTTCTAGCAGTTTCGGAGTGGAGTCTTTGGGTTTTCCACATATAGTATCATATCATCTGCGAAGAGTGATAGTTTGACTTCTTCTTTGCTAATTTGGATGCCTTTAATTTCCTTCTGTTGTCTGATTGCTGAGGCTAAGACTTCTAGTACTATGTTGAATAGCAGTGGTGATAATGGACATCCCTGCCGTGTTCTTGACCTTAACGGAAAAACTTTCAGTTTTTCTCCATTGAGAATGATATTTGCGGTGGGTTTTTCATAGATGGCTTTGATAATATTGAGGTATGTGCCCTCTATCCCTACACTTTGAAGAGTTTTGATCAGGAAGGGATGCTGTACTTTGTCAAATGCTTTTTCAGCATCTATTGAGAGTATCATATGGTTCTTGTCTTTCTTTTATTAACATATTGTATCACAATGATTGATTTGCAGATGTTGAACCAACCTTGCAGCCCTGGAATAAATCCCACTTGGTCATGGTGAATAATAATCCTTTTAATGTACTGTTGAATCCTATTGGCTAGTATTTTGGTGAGAATTTTTGCATCTGTGTTCATCCAAGGATATTGGTCTGTAGTTCGCTTTTTTGATGGGATCCTTTTCTGGTTTTGGGATCAAGATGATGCTGGCCTCATAAAATGAGTTTGGAAGTTTTCCTTCCATTTCTATTTTTTGGACCAGTTTCAGGAGAATAGGAATTAGTTCTTCTTTAAACGTTTGGTAGAATTCCCCTGGGAAGCCATCTGGCCCTGGGTGTTTGTTTGGAGATTTTTTATGACTGTTTCAATCTCCTTACTGGTTATGGGTCTGTTCAGGTTTTCTATTTCTTCCTGGTTCAGTTGTGGTAATTTATATGTCTCTAGAAATGCATCCGTTTTTCCAGATTGTCAAATTTGTTGGTGTAGAGTTGCTCATAGTATGCTCTTATAATTGTTTGTATTTCCTTGGTGTTAGTTGTGATCTCTCCTCTTTCATCCATTATTTTATTTATTTAGGTCATTTCTCTTTTCTTTTTGATAAGTCTGGCCAGGAGTTTATCAATCTTATTAATTCTTTCTAAGAACCAGCTCCTAGTTTCATTGATTTGTTCTATTGTGGGTTTTTTTGTTTCTATTTTATTGATTTCTGCTCTGATCTTTATTATTTCTCTTCTGCTGGGTTTAGGGTTTCTTTCTTTTTCTTTCTCCAGCTCCTTTAGGTGCAGGGTTAGGTTGTGTACCTGAGACCTTTCTTGTTTCTTGAGAAAGGCTTGTACTGCTATATATTTTCCTCTCAGGACTGCCTTTGCTGTGTGCCACAGATTTTGAACTGTTGTGTTTTCATTATCATTTGTTTCCATGAATTTTTTCAATTCTTCTTTAATTTCCTGGTTGACCCATTCATTCTTTAGAAGGATGCTGTTTAGTCTCCACGTATTTGGGTTCTTTCCAAATTTCCTCTTGTGATTGAGTTCTAGCTTCAGAGCATTGTGGTCTGAAAACATGCAGGGAATGATCCCAATCTTTTGATACCGGTTGAGACCTGATTTAGGACCCAGGATGTGATCTATTCTGGAGAATGTTCCATGTGCACCAGAGAAGAATGTGTATTCTGTTGCTTTGGGATGGAATGTTCTGAATATATCTGTGATGTCCATCTGGTCCAGTGTGTCATTTAAGGCCTTTATTTCCTGGTTGATCTTTTGCTTGGATGATCTGTCCATTTCAGTGAGAGGAGTGTTAAAGTCCCCTACTATTATCGTATTATTGTTGATGTGTTTCTTTGATTTTGTTATTAATTGGTTTATATAGTTGGCTGCTCCCACGTTTGGGGCATAGATATTTAAAATTGTTAGATCTTCTTGTTGGACAGATTCTTTGAGTATGATATAGGGTCCTTCCTCATCTCTTATTATAGTCTTCAGCTTAAAATCTAATTGATCTAAGGATTGCCACCCCTGCTTTCTTCTGATGTCCATTAATATGGTAAATTCTTTTCCATCCCCTCACTTTAAATCTGGAGGTGTCTTCGGGTCTGAAATGAGTTTCTTGTAGGCAACATATAGATGGGTTTTGCTTTTTTATCCATTCTGATACCCTGTGTCTTTTGATTGGGGCATTTAGCCCATTAACATTCAGGATAACTACTAAGAGATATGAATTTAGTGCCATTGTATTGCCTGTAAGGTGCCTATTATTGTATATTGTCTCTGTTCCTTTCTGCTCTCTCTTTGCTTAGAGGACCCCTTTCAATATTTCCTATAGAACTGGTTTGGTGTTTGTAAATTCTTTCAGTTTTTGTTTGTCCTAGAAGCTTTTTATCTCTCCTTCTATTTTCAATGATAGCCTAGCTAGATATAATATTCTTGGCTGCATGTTGTTCTTGTTTAGTGCTCTAAATACATCATGCCAGTTCTTTCTGGCCTGCCAGGTCTCTGTGGATAAGTCTGCTGCCAATCTAATATTTTTACCATTGTATGTTACAGACTTCTTTTCCCGGGCTGCTTTTAGGATTTTCTTTTGTCACTAAGACTTGTAAATTTTACTATTAGGTGATGGGGTGTGGACCTATTTTTGTTGATTTTGAGGGGGGTTCTCTGCACCTCCTGGATTTTGATGCTTGTTCCCTTTGCCATATTAGGGAAATTCTCTCCAATAATTCTCTCCAATATACCTTCTGCTCCCCTCTCTCTTTCTTCTTCTTCTGGAATCTCAATTATTCTAAAGTTGTTTCGTCTTATGGTGTCACTTATCTCTCAAATTCTCCCCTCGTGGTCCAGTACCTGTTTGTCCCTCTTTTGCTCAGCTTCTTTATTCTCTGTCATTTGGTCTTCTATATCACTAATTCTTTTTTCTGCCTCATTTATCCTAGCAGTGAGAGCCTCCATTTTTTATTACACCTCATTAATAGCTTTTTTAATTTCAACGTGGTTAGATTTTAGTTCTTTTATTTCTCCAGAAAGGGCTTTTATATCTCCCGAGAGGGTTTCTCTAATATCTTCCATGCCTTTTCGAGCCTGGCTAGAACCTTGAGAATCATCATTCTGAACTCTAGATCTGACATATTCCCAATGTCTGTATTGATTAGGTCCCTAGCCTTCGGTACTGCCTCTTGTTCTTTTTTTTTTTTTTTTTTGTGGTGAATTTTTCCACCTTATCATTTTGTCCAGATAAGAGTATATGAAGGAGCAAGTAAAATACTAAAAGGGTGGCAAAGACCCCAAGAAAATACGCTTTAACCAAGTCAGAAGAGACCCCAAATCGTTGGGGGGAGAAAGGGGATAAAAAGATGTTCAGAAAAAAAAAGAAACAATTAAAAAAGAAAACAAATAAAAAATATAAAAAAGATATATATATATATATATATGATAAACTAGTTTAAAACGTTAAAAAATAAAAGGATAAAAGTTAAAAAAAATTTAACAGGAGAAGAAAAAAAATGAAAAAAAAGAAAAATAAATAAATTAACTGCAAGACTAATGAATCATGGGGAGAAAGCCATGAGTTCAGTGCTTTGCTTTCTCCTCCTCTGGAATTCTGCTGCTCTCCTTGGTATTGAACCTGCACTCCTTGGTAGGTGAACTTGGCTGGATTTCTTGTTGATCTTCTGGGGGAGGGGCCTGGTGTAGTGATTCTCAAGTGTCTTTGCCCCAGGTGGAATTGCACCGCCCTCACCAGGGGCTGGGCCGAGTGATCCGCTCGGGTTTGCTTTGGGGAGCTTTTGTTCCCTGAACGCTTTCCATAGAGTTCCAGAGGACAGGAATGAAAATGGCGGCCTCCCAGTCCCCGGCCCGGAGGAGCCGAGAGCTCAGGGCCCCACTCCTCAGTGCACCCTCAGAGAATAGCGCCCAATAACTCCCGTCTCCCTGGCCTCCAGCCGCACTCTGAGCTCACCCAGGTTGCGACCGGTTCAAGGTAACCCCGCGCTGGGAGCTCACTCCTCAGCTCTGTCTCTGTAGCCGGCTTCCCTGTTCTAATACCTGCAAGCTCTGCGACACTCAGACACTCCCGATCCTTCTGTGACCCTGCGGGACCTGAGGCCATGCTGACCCCACGTGGGCTTCACCCCGGTTTAGCCTCTGGCGCGATGTCCCTTAGCAGAACAGACTTTTAAAAGTCCTGATTTTGTGCTCCGCTGCTCCGCCGCTTGCTGGGAGCCGGCCCCTCCCCCTGGGGTCTATCTTCCCGTCGCTTTGGATTCACTTCTCCGCCGGTCCTACCTTTCAGAAAGTGGTTGATTTTCTGTTTCTAGAATTGCTGTTCTTCTTTTCAATCTCCTGTTGGATTTGTAGGTGTTTGCAATGTTTAGATAAGCTCTCTAGCTGATCTCCTGCTACCTGGTGTAGCCTCAGCCTGCTACTTCTCCGCCATCTTGACTCCTCCCCTGACAAACTTCTAAAAAAAAAAAAAATCAGTGTCTTCTGAGGTTTGCTTCATGTAGTTTTTCCAGGGTTTTTAGTAATAAGTGAAATATGTTTACTCCATTTTGTCCAAAAGTTCAATGCCAGAAATCCCACTTATTTTTATGTATTTATTTATTTGACAGAAAGAGAGAGAGATCACAAAGAGGCAGAGAGGCAGGCAGAGAGAGAGGGGGAAGCAGGCTCCCCACTGAGCAAAGAGCCCGATGTGGGGCTTGGTCCCAGGACGCTGAGACCTGAGCTGAAGGCAGAGGCTTAACCCACTGACCCACCCAGGTGCCCCAAAGTGTCTTAAAAATAATGTTATGGCACAGAAAAAACACCTCTAGGACAAAAATAAAGACTAAGCAAAGGAATGCTTTAGGAATGTGTAAGGAGTACACATGAACAACAGAGAAAGGTCACAGAAGATGCTGTCCCTTCATCCTTCTACGTAGGTCTGCATAGGCAAGGCCAAACATTTTGGGCTGATCCAAACATTATACACAGTGCAAATCCATGCCATATCATACGCTCTGCCTAAAAGCTGATATGTCAGTTAATTTGGCACATTCCCTGGAATTGTAATGTCAAAATATCACTTCTATTTAGTATGTTTTGGGGTGAGAAAATTCTATCAAAATAAAATGAAATAGAGGAATAATGAGAAAAGAAAAAGTGGCACCCTCAAAGTGGTATAACTTTCTAAAAGCTGTTATGACAAAAATTCATTAACTGGACTGTCATTAGGAGAAGCAGATTTATGTATTTCACACCCAAATCATGCCGAAGTGGCTAGAAATCTGTTAATGAGGCAAAGAAATTTGATACAACCTCATTGGTATTCCTTGAGGTTGTCTTCAGAGGAAAAGAAGACAGGCTCCAGTTTGACCATATTCTTGGAGGAAAGCAGTCTTTCTGAGTATAGCTAGGGGCTCGCACTTAAATTCATCCCATCCCAACTCTAAGATCGATACTGTTTCTAGGGAGAGAAGGGTCATAAGTGAAAACCCTTTTATCAGGGTTTCTTAAAGACTCAGGGTTACAAGCATCCATGTCACAGATTATAATAAAGAAGGGAGCCCTGCATTCCCCTCTCCTCCCCTACAGCTGGAGGCCTTGACATGAGTCTGGTGCCTCCACAGTGGTGGTACCCAGCAGGACTTTCCAGTGCCTGATGAAAGAGAGAGAGCAGCATCTCTTGGCAAGTGTGATACATGGCATCAATGATCAAATTACTGCAGCATTCCTTCCATCTGCACCTTTTGCCATCAAGAGGCACAGTGTACTTCTTGATTCTGGGTTCAGCCGTCGATTGCTTTGTCTGACAGAAGGAGGTGGAAGTGATGCTGTGCCAGCTCCAAGTCTCTTTTCTCCTTCTTTTGCCATTGCCATGAGATGTCTTGAGGGATGCCTGGGTGGCTCAGGCAGTTAAACTTCTGACTCCTGGCTTCCACTCAGGTAGTGATCTCAGGGTCCTGGGATCGAGCCCTGTGTCAGGCTCTAAGCTCAGCATGGAGTCTGCTTAAGTTTCACTCTCCCTATGCCCTTCCCCACCTTTAAGATAAATAAATCTTTTTTTTTTTTTTTAAATAAAAACGTGCCTGGAATAGCCACTGGGCTCACATGGAATGAAGTCATTATCCCTGCTGGATGGAGCCTAGATCAGCAAATGCTCATCATATCCCCCACCCCAAGTTGCATGGCCAGTAAACATAGTTGAAAACCACGGAGGTTTTTGAGTTAATGTATTATGCAGCAATGTTGTTGGAGATAGTAGCTGATTCAGTAAGAAAGACTCCTTCCTGAGCATATAAAGAACACCTCCTGAAGGACCAATTGCCAGAGGCGCCATATATCAGTGATGAGACAAAAGCCAGTGGAACTTGATTCACCACAGTGACGGTGATTCCCATTAGTATATCCACTGTGCTATAAGCTTTGGTGATATGCTGTCTGTAGGGTTGGTAAAGAGACTCAAAATCCTATGGCAGGTTGCATATGTATGTATATACAAATTTGTCACACCTGAGATTTATTCTTTCATTACATGTCAGGTCTATCTCATTATAAAAAGTAAACTACAGAGGAAAAGAAAAGAGCCTCTGCCAGCATAACCCAGGATGTACTTTTAAACCCAAACCCAGCAAGAATGAAGGAGTCATGTGCACCTCTCGAATATTCCAAGCCCTGCCTCTCACTAGTCTTTGGCACCCTGTTCCAGGAGTATGAGGGTCACCCATGGTTCTACAGCATTCTCATTCCAGAGCAAGTGGCATTCCACAAAGGGAGAGAACGGGGCTAACTCAGAAATCCATCAACATCAGGGATGGCCCCACGTCTGGACAGCCAGTCAGCACGCAGGCTGAGACAGCCAGGCCCGCAAGACAAGGACTCCGTGATGCAAATAAGTAATCATCAGGCTTCGTGGGCAGAGGCACTGCTCAGCCCTCTACCCTCTACCGGAGTAGCTGTGCCTTGCTCCCAACCAGGAAGCATCAGCAGCATGCTTGTAACTCCCTTGTTATTGTAGTCATGCCCCTGCAGACCCCAGAAGGAATTCAGACATTTCCTCCCCCCCCACCTCCATCCTCTTCCAGTTGCCACGCATTGGCTTACCCCAGCCCATTCCCTCCTCTCTTCCCTTCTCCTGCCAGGGGCCCCAGCGAAGTCCGCAACTGGCTTATCAGCCTCAACACACTATTTTTTTAAAAGTTCGATCCTGAAGCACAATGCACCTGTGGTTAAATCTACTAGGGATTAGACAGGTATCCAGAGCTGACTGTGAAAACGGGTGCTTTCTGGGCTCTGTGGCACGGCGCCGCGCTTGGGAACTGGCAGCCCGTAATTAACTGCTGCGATGCCTTCCATCAAACTGCAGCAGGAGGGGGAAAAAAAATCTCTAGAGATAGCAGTAGTGGAATAGAAAGAATACCGGGCTCTGTCTCCGACGACCAGAATTCGCACCCCGGTCTGGATTTACAAGGTGGGGCACATTAGCCCCTGGCTACTCAAAGTCTAGTCTAGGGACCAGTGGCCTTGGCAACCCGTGGAGAATTTCAGGATGCATCCACCACCTCTTGCATTTGAACTTGCATTTTAACAAGGTCCCCAGGTGGAGTTTGAGAAACACTGGCATAGGCAAATCCCTGGGTCTTATTTTCCACGTGAGTTACTACATAGTGACACCTTAAAACATGGTCTGGCATAGTGCAAGTCCGATCTGAGCAGTGCTAATACTGTGTTAATGATTAGTATCCTGTTCTTTTTCCATTTTATTGTTTAGAATCACATAAATCCAAGTCGATCATGGGGGAGGCATGCATTAAAATGCATTTCTAGGCATTTTAACACATATTTTGATTCATGTAACCACTACCTGTATCAGCATACAGAGGACTTCCATGACAGGAAAAAACTCTCACCAAGTCCCTTCATAGGTGTCCCCACCCCTACCTCTACCTTCTGGCAAAGTCCCATCTCTTCTCTGCCACCACAGTCTTATCTTTCAGAGCATGTCATAGAAACAATATCATGCAGCATGTGACCTTTTGGGACCAGATTCTTTCACTCACCCTTTGAGAGCTGAACAAGTTGTGTTTATCAATAGTACACTCCTTTTTATTCCTGCATAATACTCTACTATACGGAAGGACCAGTTTGTTTATCCATTCACTTGCGGCTTTTTTTTTTTTTCAGCTTTCTTGAGGTGTAATGGACAAATCAAATTTAAAGTATACAATGACTTGACGTATGTACACATCATGAAAGGATTCCTACTATTGCAATAATTAACACCTCCATCACCCCATATATTTATTTTTTGTGCGTGAACCCTCTGTTCTATTCCCTTAGCAAACTTCAATTATACAATGCAGAGCTATCAATTGTAGTCACCAGGTCATACATTAGATCCTTGGAATTTACTCATTTTTAAAGATTTCTTTTTATTTATGTGAGAGAGGTAGAGAGAGCGAGAGAGCGAGCGAGCGTAAGTGGGAGGAGGGCAGAGGCAGAGGGAGAAGCAGACTCCTCACTGAGCAGGGACCCCCAACATGGGGCTCGATCCCAGGACCCTGGACAGAAGGCAGACGCTTAACTGACTGAGCTGCCCAGGCATCCAGGACTTACTCATCTTATAACTGAAATTTTCTACCCTTTTACCAACCTGGCCCTATTTCTCCCACCCTCCAACCCCTGGCATTCTTTATTCTACTCTCTGAGTTTCACTTTTTTTTCTTCAGGTTCCACATGTAAGTGATATCATGCAGTATTTATCTTTCTGTCCAGCTTATATCACTCAGCACAATGGCCTCAAGTTCATCCAAGGGGGAAATAACAGAATTTCCTTCTTTTTCAAGGTTGAATAATATTCCACTGTGTGTGTGTGTGTGTACATTTGCTTTATTCATTCATCCATCCACAGACACATAGGTTGTTTCCACACCTTAGATATTGCTCTTGTGTTGTAATGCGTATATTGGTTGGCTTGATGGCATCCCATAATTCCTTTAGGCTATCTTCACTTTTTCATTCTTTTTTTCTGTTTGTCCTGCTGATTAGATGAATTCCACTGCCCCATCTTTGAGTTCACTGATTCTGTCTTCTATTGGATCTAGTCTTCTGTTGAACCCCTCTACTGAATTTTTTTCATTTGTTAACTGTACTCTTTAGTTCTATGATTTCTGTTTGGTACTTTCTTCTATTTTCTGCCTCTTTGTTGAAATTCTCACTTTGTTCACATGTTGTTCTCATGACCTCAGTGACCATCTTTATGATCATTATTGTGAACTCTTTATCGGGTAAATAATTTATTCCCATTTCATTTAGACCAGTTTCTGGAGGTTCATTGTGTTCTTTTGTTTGGCACACATTCTTTGGCATTGTCCTTTATTCCCTGTGTTGGTTTCTACACATTAGATAAAATAGCCACCTCTCCCAGTCTTGCCAGACTGGTCTCATGTCAGACACAAGCCTCATCAGTCTTCCTGGCCTGAGCTCCTGGTAGCTCCTCAAACCTTTGTGATGGTCCAAGCTGCTGTTTTTGTTCTTAGTGGCTTCCAGTAGTTGAGGGTGTTCCAGGACTCATTAGTGTCCCAAAGGGGAGGATAACAATCAGTATCTAGATGTATGGTAATTGGAAGCTGGACCCTCAGACAGCAGCTGAGATGGGCATATTTGCTTTCTTACTCTGCGCCCAGCCTGGGTCCATAACCACAGAGGCTGCTCCTGGGCTCATTTAAAAATTGCTTCTCTGTTTGTGATGATCCTGTAGGACTCCTGAACACTCCTGAACAAGTCCCATTGGCTCTCAAAACTACGTGATTTGGGGACCCGTCCCTCAGGTGGCGGCTAGATGTGTGCACAAGCTCCTTCTGGGGACATTCTGCCAACTCGATTTTATTGTTGGAGTGAGGCAGAGGGAGAATATGGAGGAAGTGAGGCAGAGGGAGAATATGGAGGAAGTGCCCATCAGTTCTTTAGGGATATTGGAATGACTGCAGTCAGCACTGCCAGATCCAATTTTCTATTTTGTTGAGGATGTTTGTGTGTTTATGAAAGATATTGGTCTGTAGTTTTCTATTCTTACAATACTTTTGTCTGATTTTGGTATCAGGTAATGCTGGCCTCACAAAATGAATTTGGAAATGTTCTATACTCTTCTATATTTTAGAGGAGATTGCATAGAATTGATGTTATTTTTTCTCTAAGTGTTTGGTAGAATTATCCAGTGAAACCATCTAGGCCTTGATATTTCTGGTTTTTTTTTTAAGATTTTTTTATTTTATTTATTTGAAAGAGCAAGAGAGCACAAGTAGGGGGTGGGACAGAGGGAGGGGGGAGGCAGGCTCTACGCTGAGCAGGGAGCCCAATGTGGGGCTCCATCCCAGGACCCTGGGATCATGACCTGAGCAGAAGGCAGCTGCTTTACTGACTGAGCCACCCAGGTGCTCCTCGATACTTCTTTTTTTTGAAAGGTTTTTCACCAATATTTTTATCTGTTACAGGATGATACAAGTTATTTACTTCATCTTAGGTGCACTTTGGTTATTTGGGTTTACAGGGAATTGGTCCATTTCAACTAACTTGTCAAATCCATGTGGGTAGAACTGTTCAAAGTATCCTCTTATTATCCTATCATTGACCATGGGTTTTGTATTGGTATCCCTGTATTCATTCCCCACATTGGTAATCTGGTTTCTTTTTCTCCTTCCTTGTCAATATTGGTAGAAATTTATCAATTTTATTAATCTTTTCAAAGTATAGCGCCTTGTTTCATTGATGTTGTCTATTGTTTTTCTATTCTCAGGTTCATCATGTTGTCTTACCTTTATTACTTTCCCCTGTCCTTTGCATTGCTCTTTTTTTTTATTTTATTTTTATTTGAGAGAGAGACAGAGAGAACACAAGCAGTAGAGAGGGGCAGAGGAGGAGGAAGCAGACTCCCCAGTGAGCAGGAAGCCCAATGCAGGGTTCTATCCCAGGACGCCAACATCATGACCTGAGCTGAAGTCAGACACTTAACCGACTAACCCACCGAGGTGCCCCTGCATTACTCTTACTGTGTTCTTTTTCTAGGTTCTGAAGGTTTAAGCTTAGATTAGTTTAGGCCCTTTTTCTTAACAAATATAAGAAATGAATGCTACAAATTTCTCTCAAAGCATTGTTTTGAATATTTTATTTTCATTTATGTCTAGTTAAAATATTTTCTCATTTCTCTTGGGACTTCCATTTTGGATTAATAAGATTATTTACAAGTGTGTGTTTAATTTTCAAATGTTTGGAAAGTTCCTGTTATCATTCTGTTGAGTTATAGTTTAATTCCATTATGGTCAGAGAGCATACTCTGTCAGATCGTAAATCTTTTAAATTTGTTAAGATTTGTTTTATGACCTAGGAGGTTGTCTGGGTTGGTGAATGTTCCATGTTGACTTCAAAATTTGTATTCTGATGGTTTTCCACAAAATTTTCTAAAAATGTCAATTAAATCCAGTTGGTTGATGTTGTTCACTTCTTCTACAGCCATATTTTCTGTGTACTAGGTCTACCAATTTTGGAGACAAGAGTGTTGAAGTCTCTAGCTGTAATTGTGGATTTGTCTATTTCTCCTTTTAGTCAATTTTTGCTTCAAGTACTATGGTGTTCTGTCATTAGATTCACTCATTAGAGTTGTCATATCTTCTCAGCAACGGACTTTTATCAGTATGTGCTTTCTTCCTTTATCTTTGATAATTTTCTTTGCTCTGAAGTCTGTCTAATATTAGTGTAGCCACTCCAGCTTTCTTTTAATTAGTTTGTATATTTTTCCATCATTTTACTTTAAAAAAATATATTTATTTATTTTTTTATTTATGAGAACATTCAAGCATCCAAGTAGTAGGAGGAAAAGAAGGAGAGGGAGAGGCAGAGAATCTCCAGCAGACTCCATGATGAGCCTGGAGCCTGATGTGGGGCTGGTTCTCAGGGCCCTGAAAACATGACGTGAGCTGAACTGAGCCACCCTGGTGCCTCCTCATCCTTTTATTTCCAACCTAGCCATATCTTTATATTTGAAGTTAGTTTCTTATAAATAACTTATAGTTCAGTCATTTGAGAAAAATCCATTCTGACCATCTCTTGGTCTAAATATCGAAAGTTTAGACCGTTTTTATTTACTGTAATTATGAATGTTTTGATTTCTACAATATCATTTTCTGTTTGTTCCCTCTCTTTTTTACTATTTTGTTTCTCCTTGCCTGCCTTCTCTTGGTTATTTTGAACATTTTAAAGTATATGTTTTCTTAAGATTTCATTTATTAGAGTGAGAGAGTGAGACTGAGCAGGGGGAGGGGCAGAGGGACAGGCAGAGAGAGAAGCAGACTCCCTGCTGAGTGTGGGGCCTGACTTGGGGATTGATCTCAGGACCCCAAGATCATAAGCTGAGCTGAAGTCAGACACTTAACTGACTGAGCTACCCAGGCAACCCAATATATGTTTCAATTCATCTGTTGTTTTTTCACTATTTCTCTTCTTGCTGATCTTTGGTTGGTTTCTCTAGGTATTAGAATATGCATATTTAGGTTTTTCCATTCTATTTAGAATTGAGTGGAATGAAGAAACTTAATACTATATAGGTCCCTTCACCCTCTTACATTTATGTTGTAACTGTCTTACCTATTACATCTAAAAACATTGAAAACCCTATCAAACAATGATATAAATTTCCTTCCAACTGTCAAACATATCTGTAAAAACTCAAGAGGAGAGAAATAGTCAATTTTACTCAGTAAATATTTTTAGGAACAGTAAATAAATATTTATTATTTACATTACCATTTATGTTGCCTGTCCTCATTCCTCATCTTCCAAGCTTCCACTTGGTATCATTTCTCCTATGGCTGAAGAAATTTCTTTAGCAATTATTTTAGAATAGGCCTGCTGGCTATGAATTCTCTTACTTTTCCTTTACCTATGAGTATCTTTAGTTTATCTTTACTCCTGAAGAATACTTTCAGTATATGCAGAATTCTCATTTAACTATTCTTTTTTTTCCAGCACTTGAGAAATACCATCATTTTCTTCCACCCTCCATGGTTTCTGAAGGGAAATTCAGAGTCATTGAAATAATTGTTCTCTTACAAATAAATCATGGCTTTTGTTTTTAATTTTCAGTAGTTTGATTATGCTGTGTCTGGTTATAGATTTATTTAAATTTATCTTACTTGGAGTTCACTCTTCTTCTGGAATCTATAGATTTATATATTTTACCAAATGGGGGAAATTTTCAACCATAATTTTTTCAAATATTTTTTCAAAATAAAGTTCTTTTCCTCTTCTTCTGGGATTCTGATGACACAATTATTAGGCCTCTTGGTATTTTTCCAGAGGTTTCCAAGGCTCTGTTCATTTATTTTCTCAATCTTTTTTATGTTATTCAGATTGGTTAATTTCTATTGATCATTTCCATCACCATCTGCATTCTGTTATTGAGCCTATCCAATGAAGTGTGGGATTTTTAAAAAAAATTTGAGTTATTGTACTGTTTTGTTCTAAACCCCCCACTAGTTTTTCACACATCTTTTTTTGATGCTGTTGAGACTTTGTCTTTCCATGAATGTCAAGAGTGTTTACCCTTATTTCTTAGAATATTTTTGTAATAGGTACTTTAAAGTCTTAGTTTGACAATTCTCACATTTGTGCCATCTTACCATTGCATCCTGGTTCTTTGTATACTGAATAAGTTTGGATTGCATCTAGATGTTTTGACTATTCTGTTTTTAGATTCTGGTTCTTGTTTAAACCTTACGGAGAATGTCACTATGTTTTGTTTTAGCAGGCAGTAAACGAAGTTGCATTCAGGCTGCAAATTTTAACCAGCCTTCTGTGGGTTGCGGTTTTGATTCAGTTGTTTTCAAAGCCTTTGTTACACAATTTGGATCTGTCTCATATGTGCATGACCCAGTGGTCAGTCTTTGACCAGCACATTGGTCAATTTCTTGGTACAGGTCTCAAAATCTGTCCTATGCTGTTCAGGATCACATCCATGCATGCACAAGTTTGAGATGATCACAGAAATTCATGAAAAACTTTACGGGCTTACTTTCACAAGCCTCTCTTTCTCTGTAATATCCCCAGATTTTTTTCATTTCCCTGGGCAATTATGTTACAGAATAATTCCTCCAGAATAGCATTTACCAAGTACCTACCATGTGTGAGACTCTCTTCTAAGCAATGAATGTATATTATCTCGCTTAACTCTCACAACAACCTTATGAAGATGGTATTATTGTCATTCCTGTTTCACAGATTGGGAAACTGAGGCCCAGAAAGGTTAAGCAATTTACCCAAAGTTGCACAGCTATATATGGTGGAGCAAGTAGTGGGCCAGGATTTGAACACAAGAAGTCCTCTAAGCCACCATATAGTTCTACATCTATAATATGACCCCATTGCATGAACCATTCTTCTTTGCCCTCATTTCACTTTGCACACACTTCAATTAACACAGCTATTATGTGTTAATTACTTAAAGTAAATGATAAATTTATGCCACTACCTCCAGAGCAATGACACTTCCTTTTCAAATTTGAATTGTTGGCAAGCAACAAGTGTATTAGTTCCCTATGTCTGCCATAAGAAATTACCACAAATTAGGTGGCTTAAAATAACAGAAATGTATTCTCCTAAAGTGTGGAGACCAGAAGTATGAAATCCAAGTGTCAGCAGGTCTGTATTCCCTCTGGAGGCTCTGGAGAGCAATCCTTCCTCGCCTCTTCCAGCATTTGGGGCTGCCAGTTTTCTTTGTGGCTACATCACTACAATCTCTGCCTCTGTCTTCAGATGGCTTTCTCTTCTGTGTGTCTGTATCTTCTCCTTTGGTGTCTGTGTGTTTCTAATCTGTGTGTTTCTTATAGGGACACTCATCATTGCATTTAGGGCCCATCCCAATAATCCAAGAGATCTCATCTTGAGATCCCTAATGTAATTATGTCTGCAAAGACCATGTTCCACATAAATCATATTCACTGCTTCTGGACAGGGACATAGCTTTTGGGGACCAACACTCAGCTCACTATACCTAGCAGAGAGTACATTATGTGCTCAGCCAACACTGTCTTAGTCAGACATCTTCTCCATTGGAAATGACAGAAATTCAAGTCAGACTAGCTTAAGCAAAAAGGGAATTTATTTGTTCATGTAACTGGCAAGTTGGAAGAGATGCTGGTGTCAGACATGGATGCATACAGAACTCAACAGGATCTTTCAGTCTCCTCATCTTTCAACTTTTCTTCCCTCTTGGTGCCACTTTATTTTCAAGAAGCTTCACCAACAAACAGATGAGAAACCCTCATTCTGCAGGCATCCATATATCAAATCTCAGGGAACACTTTCATTATTCCTGTTTTAAGTCACGCATTCATCCTTGAAGGAATTGCTGTGCCCAGAGTAATGGGGGTATTCGATCGGCCCTCCCTTCTATGACCCATATATGGCTGGGGTTTGTGGTGGCGGAGGTCGGTAGACAGCAAGGCACTGTGATTACCATCCTACCAGAACCACACGGAGGGGATGTGAGATCAGTTCTCCAAAGGTGGGACACTGAAAAAGCCAATCAGATACGGCCACTGTAACTTCAAAGACTGTGGTATTTGGAGGCCCAAGTACATTGCCGATTGCCGGTGGATGACTTACTAGGACTTTGCTATATGAATCTTATCTGATCCTTTCATAATATTTAATTAGCTCAACCAGACAGACTTCATCCTGCTCATCTCAGAGGCTTGCAATCTTTGGACTCTCTCTCGAAGCATTTCTGACACAGGCGCACAGGGGAGGCTTCCTTTCTCTTTACAAGTTTGAGTACGCTGTGCCCCAGAGACTCTCAACTCTTCCCAAGGTGCTTTGTGGCAGGTCGGAGCGGCAATGTCTAGACTCCGGCTTTGTAGGGCAAATAGCTCCCAGAGTCTCATCAAGATTCTGGCCCAAGCCTTCCCTGTTTCCCAACACCCCATCCCTTGCACTGCAAGCTTTCTGAATATTCTCACAAAGGCATGACCCTGCCATAGCCCCGAAATCAATACGATGTAGGCCGTCTTGGTCCCTACCCACAGAGGTTTATTAAGGTTGGAACCAGAAAATCTCATTACAGTCTGGTCTCACCTCCTTTATGACCTCATGTTGAGGGACTCTGCTGGGTCAGGGCTCAAGTGCATTCTAATGCATGGGATGCTGGGTATCCAGAAGGACTTCTGCCCTTTTCTCTGACAGACTCCCCCACCCAGCTCCCAGGAACCCTCCCCAGCTGTTCTTTGAAGCCCTCCTTATTTCTATCAGTTTGAGTCATCCCAGATCAGCCCCTTTGCTGAGAGGACTTTTGTCTAAGTTCCTTTCATTTTTTGGCTCCCCTGTGGTAGCCTAAGGTCGTTTCCTTGTTGTGCAGACTTTCTTCCTATAGTGGGTATGGCCGGTGCCCTGTCACACACCCTACTGGTCACATATCTGTGATGGCAGCTGGGCTGGACAGCTCTATGTCAGCTTAGGCTTATGAGCCACACCGGAAGTGAGCACCATGCCTTTGTCCTCTGCCCCACAGCGCTCACAAGTGTCAGGCCACTGCAGGCACAGATCAGAAGTTCAGGAATGTCAACACACACCAGGCTAGCCTGCAGCCTGTGGGAGATCGGAGCCAGGGAATTAAGCTGACTGCCTCCTGTCTTTTAGGGGAATATTTTTGGGAGGTATTCTGTATGTGTCTTAGGAGGCCCTTGCCGAACTAGGCCCTGATAACCCCCCCTTCTATTGGCTTTCTCTCCATCCCTATCTCCACTCTCTCCTCCCCTACTCTTGCTCTTTGGAATCACTTCCCAAGCAAACTACCTGTTCTCAGATACTTATTTCTGGCTCTGCTTTGGGTAATCCACACAAGACACAGCCTCACTTGCCAAGCAAATAGGCTATGATCCCAGCGGCGGGGTCAATGACAGCCCCCCAGGAACTAGTGTTAGCTGTGGCTGGCAGAATACAGAAGGAAAAAGCACAGAGGGGAGGCTGGGAGTCAAAGCAAAGAGGCGGTATGGGATGGCAGAAGGGGTCCGGGATGTGTTCTATCACTACTGTTACTGAGGGCATCATCTCACTGCCTCCCATGGGCTGGATCTCAAATCCTAGCTCTGCCATTTCCTGATGGTGGCAACTAGGTTATTCTAAATCTGCTCGCTCACCTTTCCAGGGCTTATATTCTGACCTGGTGGAATACACCATCCCCATCTGAGACAAACCACACTCTGTCGATGAGCCACAAAGCTAACGGCCTAGGTGTTGAGGGTTGTTGATACTACCAGTAGTAGCAGAGTTCATTATGGGACTTGCTTTTCCTTACAGCCACTGCCCTTTAAGAACCCAGAATGCTGCTCCAAATTGTTTCCTTACTCCCCCAACCAAGTTCACATCTCCAGACAAAATTCATCTTCTGGGGGCATTCTACTGCATGGCATGTGAGTGGGAGTCCATAGTCCCTCCTTAGTGATCCCTATCCTGAGCCAGAGACACCTTCTTGTGACCAATGACCCAACTATGAACAGGAGCGCTACTTGGGCTCTTGCTGGAAGGGCTTTCCTGCACCTTTGCGGTGTTCACACCACTTGCCCCATCTGACAATCCCCTATCATCCACGAAATGAGCTGTAGAAACAGGGACCCAGCCCAACATTCAGGGATGATTCCTGCTATCTTTCATCTCCCAGGCCCAGAGGACAAACTCTTTTCCTTTGTGTTCTATTTTGACATTATTCTGCCTCTTTGTTCCCATTTTAGGGCAGTGTGAGGGGAGCTGTGTGTTAGCTTTTGTGGGCTTTAATGAAGCAGGATTTGACAGCATTTCCTATCAGGTATCATCTTTTGTGTGCATGGGGAGAAGGGCTGAGAAATGTTCCTTTAACTGGTGCCGGAAGAGAAGGCAGAGAAAGACAAGAAAAAAAATCTGATAACTACTTTTTTTCCATTAAAGTTCTGGCCCCTTTCTAAAACATGCTATTCGTCTATATTTCAAATCAGTTGGGAATCATATCTTTCCACAACTGCATTTCCTCACTTCCTGAAAACATATATCACAGGATGTATAATAAATGTTTATGCTAGCCGTAAAGAGGAAAGTCACATTTAATAAAATTTACCATAGACCCCAAGGTGAATTTAATATAGGAGTCTGAGTGACGAATCCCAAAGCAAGTGAATTCGGGCTTAAAGCCCGTCCTGAACTGACTTCATTATGCACAGTTGATGTTCAGGGGGGAAAAATTCAACAACAAAACTTCCTGAGGTCCCCTCATGAATGAATTGGAATGAGGCTCTCCCATTAACCCTGCCCTTCCCCGTGTGTCTCTCGAATGCCGCACATGAAGGATTATTACCGAGCAGCTGGTGGCTGGCTCCTCCCCGAATCTTTGAAGGATGGAACAGGAAGAAACAGCTGAAGATAGCCAGTAGGCAAGGTACACCAGCAGGGGCAATTGTACTCAACGGGGAGGACTGCTTCTTCTTGGGGGTGAAGATGCTATCGTGGGCCCCACGTCGGGTGACCAGACATAGACAGAGATGGTATCTCTCCTACGGCTAAGTGTGGATGGTTTGTTTTGCCCTTTGAGGATGTCCAGTTCCAGGGATGTGTTTCCCTCCTCTCAGCGTGCTGGTGTGCTGGAATTGGGACAGAGAGGAGGCACCGTGCACTGTCCACATGGGTCCAGGGAAGCAAAGAGCCTCTTTCATCATCTTGGCTGTGTTGGTCGCAGGCTGCTGAGCAAAGAGCTAGCAAGCCTCAGACCCCCTCCCCCCCCCCCCATCCAGGAAGCCTCCAGTGAGGTAGCAAGTGATCATGGGAGCTTCTCTGGGATCCCCAATCCATCAGCCAGTCCTTTGGTGTGCCTTGTCCTCTCCATGTCTTCGAGAGCTGGTGAGCCCTGCCCTGCAGGGCAGCCCTAGCCCAGAGCTGCCCATCAGGGCTGCACTGGCCCTCCTGGCTGCGGGCACCAGGCTGGAACAGGGAAGTGCACGGAAATCATGGGTTTATTTCATCTACTAAAGCGAGGGAGTGATAGAACCCAACCTGGAAATCTGGGGGCTTGAGGGGTCAGGAATTAGTACAGTCAATGACCTGCATGGGGTCTGTTTCTTCTTACACATCTGTTTGAGAACCACTGCCCTGAAATAACCCCAGATCATCAGGACCTACTAAACAGACCAGCTGGTGAAACACATGCTGAGAGCTTGTTAAACATTCAGACTCCTCCGCCCCTCTAAGGGTAACCTGCATCCGCAAGGCAGACATGGCAATGCCCTGTGGCAGGTGGATGGGAGGACTGAGATTCCAAGAAAAACTGTGTGGATCCCAGTGGGGCTAGGCTTGTGCGTTGAGAACCATGACCTCAGGAAGGGACTGTATGTTGTGGGCACAGGCTCTGGAGCCAAGTCGTGTTTGAATCCTGCCTCTACCTCTTATTTGCTGTGCTGCTTTGAGTAAGTTACTCAGCCTCTCCAGGCCTGTCTGACCTCATCTGTAAAAAGTGGATGCTGAGAGCACCTCCTAAGTCGGGAAGGTGTGCAGATTCAAGGACAGAACAGACGCCCGGTGCTGGGAACGGTGCCTGGCGCTCAGTCAGAACTGTGAAAGTGCAGGCTCTCAGCTCCAGAGGAGGCCGCTCAGACCTTGTCATGATGCTGGGGCGCTGATGCCAGGGGAAGAGCCGCTGACCGCATGGCGGATGAGAAGCCAGGCAGCAGGAAGCAGCTCCAGCCTCTGGGCAAACCTCAACCACTCAGCGCCCACAGCTCAGCCAGCCTCGGAGGACCAGGTGGAAAGCAGCCTTGTCTGTGGGAGCCAGACAACCCACTCCCAGCCCTGGGAAGTGCTGTACATGGTCCCTCCTGGGCCAGGCTGGGGCGGAGGAGGGGGTCCCCGAGGCAGGAGCCTCTTTCCCTGGACCTGACTTCTCAATCCTTCCAGCTCCCTCTGTGCTCCAGAGCTGTGACTATCCCACCCCCCACCAACCCCCCCACCCGCCCCTGCAGGGCTGGGAGAACTGCCAGGAAGAATCCGCGCAGCAGTGAGCTCCAATAATGCTAAACAATGGATTAATTACATTGCTCGCCTGTTTAGCTGCAGCTCCCGGGGTCGCCTGCACGTGTGGTCACGGCAGACAACAGGTGTGAGACGCCAGGGAACACGTCCGCTGCCCCGTGCCGCCCTCTGTCCCCTCTCCCCTCCGCAGCCCCTCGGCCTCCTGATCCCTGGTCATGTCCTCCAGCCTCTGACACTACCCTGCCCCCGCCGCCAGGCCCCCAGAGACATGAAAGCCTTTTGTTTTTTCTCCTTCTTCCCGCCCTTTTTAAGGGTTTTCCGTGCTGGGACTGTGCCTTGTTTGCACAGCCCCTCAGAGCCAGAGGATGGAGAGCCCTGGAGGGTGAGGTGAGACTTCTTTCCAGAAGGGCATCTGGCATGGGGGGACGGCTGGGCTGGCACCGTTCTGAGTCCACCTGGCCAGGCAGGGAAGGGGCGACAGCTGCTTTATGCTCCTGTGACTGCCAGCTTTCCCGAAAGGAGGTCAGCCTTGGAGACCAAACTGCTAATTAGGTCGCATTCTGCTTCCTGCTGCCACTTTAATTTCCACCCCAGAAAACCCTCAGCTGCGAGTCCAAGACCATCAGCTCCTTTCACCCAAATGCAAATGTCTCCGAGGCGTCTCTGGCTGGCCAGCCTTCCAGCTGGCGTGGCCACCGGCTGTAGAACTCTGCACAGAAGATGAGCTTCCAAGACAGAGCACTGCCTTAGAGAAAACTGGCTTCGAAAATCCCAAGTCTGCCAGAGTTTGGGGTTGCTTTGAAGGCCGGGAGCCCCGCAAAGACTATAGAAGCCGAGTGTTCTGAACTAGCACTGAGCCACAAGTCAGAGACCTTGGGCCTCTTTTTGACTTTGACGCTAAAGACCTGGTGACCTTGGGTTGGTCACTTCTGCTCCCTTAACCAGTCTCCTCATCTGTAAGATGAGGGGGTTGAACGACCAGCTCTGAGCCTCTGTGATTCTGGCGAGTCTTATTTCCAACTCATAAAGAGCTCATTTTGACCTCCCTGTCCCTTGAGCAGCCATGGAAATGTATGTTGCCTTTCTTTCCTGTAAAGACTAAAGCCCTCCCCCACCCAGATTATGGAACCCTCACTCGTCCTCATGTGCCAAGTGGAAGAGTAGGAGCGGAGAGATTCTTCTCTGCCCAGGGTCTCTGTGGGGACAAGGCCTGACTCCAGAGTCTTTGCACTCCTCGGAGAGATGCTGCCAGCAGAACTGCACAAGCAAGGAGTCCCTAGGGCTCCCAAGTCCCCTTTGTTGGCCTTCTTCACACCCCTTCTCCTCTTCCTTGACCCTGGTCCTCTTCACCTCAACCTCAAATTCACTCCCCTGACCCTTATCCAAAACCTTATCAGAAAAGGCTCTGGCATCTGTCATCTACGCCTTGGTGGCCATGGAAAAACAGTTTGTTGCTTGCCTTGGGTGGCTTTGTGTTTTCAACCCCATGTGGCAGGTGCCACGGTGGCCAGATCCGCCCCCTCCAAGGCACTCCGGCCCCTGGCCACCAAGACTGCTGGTATTTGAGTCCCCCTCTGGGGACTGCTCTTGGCTGATGGGAAGCCTTGTTGTCCAAGGTCACAGCACCTTCCAGGGTGAGTGGGAGACGGTACCAAGGCCCAGTCCCTTTGCCTTAGTTTGGGACAGTTGTACAAGTTGATCCCAGCCCTGCATGGCACACATTCTGACTTCTCCCTCTGCCTTGTCCTGCTTCCCGCCCTCCAGAATGGCTGTTGCTCCAGAGTGCCCCAGGGTGCTCCCAGTACACTTCCTGCATGCCCATCTGTGACTCAAAGGGTCTTTCCCAGACAACCCAAACCAAGAGGCTTCACGTCTGCATCCCTAGGTCAAAACTGTGTGTTCGGCAGCTGGGGAAGAGTTTCCTTCCTGAATTCCTGTAACGGAGGCAGCTGCCTTCTGGCAAAGGGAAAGGGCGATCCTTTGGGTCCGGTCTCACATCTGCCCCAATACTGTGCAGCATTTGAGCTCCTTTGCAGATGGGATGCACAGGTTTATGATGCCCGCTAGATGCAGAAGCACCCAGGTGGACTCCCTGGAGTGGGTCGAGGCATCCACCTTGTTTCCTCTCGTGTCACTTCCTCCTTGCTTTGTGTTGCAGGACGGCGCCTGCATCGTGCTCTGATCCCTGATCCGGTAACACAGCAGCACAACCTAACCAGTTACCTGACCAGTGGCTCCAGCAACCCTCAGAAGGAGCTTGTGGCATCCTTCCCTCAATAACGCTGAGAGAAGGCAGGACAAGCTTCCTGTGGTCAGAACAGGTTGCTGGCAGCCACTCGTCACTGCCACTCCTGACTCGTCTCCAACAGAGAACAGTATACCACTGGGCTATTCCTCCAGTGCTCTCTGGACCAGCCCCCGTGCCCCCACCTGAGACCCGACAGAGGTGTGAAAGCCAGTCTCTGCCAAGCTCCCAGAGTCAGAAGTCTAAAGAAATAACTACAAACCAGTGTGACAAATGTCATGGGTGCGTGAACTGTCCCCTAAGG
Organism: Neogale vison; assembly: GCF_020171115.1. Lineage (NCBI taxonomy): Eukaryota > Metazoa > Chordata > Mammalia > Carnivora > Mustelidae > Neogale > Neogale vison. The sequence continues at coordinate 97,341,683 of NC_058105.1, forward strand.
GACTTAACGCAGGAAGGGGGTTCCAGACTCCACAGACAAGGGTTTGGAAACAGGTGCTATCTACTCACTTTACTCCTGGCTGAAGACGACTGAGCCAAACAGGACCATGTCTCATTAGGGCACGTTCCTTTATAACTTCCTGGGTAATGGGGGCCACCAGCCCACAAGAGTCACCTGGCCCCATGAAGGGAGTGTGGAGGTACGGCGGGAGTCCCTGCCCACTCTTCTTGCCTCCCTGTACTGATGCCGGACAGAGCACAGAGAAAAAGCCCACTGAGATAACTGCTTCTGCCCCTGCACTGAGGGCTCTAGACCCCAGACCAGTCCCAGATCTGGTTTAGATGTCTGCTGGACAAAAGCTTCTCCATCTTGTCCACCTACGTGCCCCTACGTCCCAGACACTGCTGAGACTCAACGGCCAAGGGGCAAGCCAGCAAAGGGGGATGGTGGTGGGCTAGTGGAAATGCAAGTGTTACCAAGAGAGGAAGTAACACAAGGAGTGACTGCATAGCTGAAGCTTAGAGAAGGAGAAGGGGAAGGGGAATTCATGGATCTGGAGCCACTTCATAGAAGGAGACTTGGTGAGTCATCAGATCTGGGAGGGAGAAGGAGGAGGCAGGTGAGAACAGGGTATGGGTGTCAGGCTTGAGGGACTGGAGCACATTTTTAGCAGGCCACGTTTGAGAGGGCCATGGAACTCCAAGGTAACATACGGTCTAAAATTCGGGAAAGAGGTCGGGGCCGGGGTTGGAGATTGGGACACATGAGAATACAGGCAGACATGACTGAAAACCTGGGGATGGATAAGACCACCAGAGAGAAGAAGGCCCAGATCAGAATCCCAAACAGTATCAACCCTTACAAATCAGCCACAAAGGGAGGGGCCTCCTAGCAGCCAGGGAGGTCAGAAGTGGATCAGAGGTCACGAATACCAAAGGGAACCTAATTTTCCAAGTGGAGGGTGTTCATCAGTGCCAAAAGCTACTGAGACGTCAGATAGGCAGAGACATGGAAAGTGACTCTGATAGGAGCAGCGCCAATGGCCTGTGGCCAACCTCAAAGGTGGGTGAGGCAGAAAGCCTTGAAGAGAAGTCGAGGCACTTCAAGACTATCCGGCCAGTCACAGAGACCCTACCCAGAGCACAGAAGGCCACCCAGGCCACAGCAATGTGCATTTGAAGCTTTAGATTGGGAAAAAGTTTTTCCTTGACACTGAACTCAATTCCACTTCAAGAGACAAGGCAGGCCTCCTGCTTCCCCAGGTGTTCCTGGGCACGGTGGGACCCACATGTGTGTAAGCATCTTGCCATTACTCCAAGGAACTGGAACTAATGGATCAGCCAATTAGAAGTCCCACAGCTGCCTGCCGGAGCATGGGGACTGAGGGATCAGAAAGCCTGCCTCAGCCCAGACCGGGAGGCTGCTCCAGCAACCGCCAGAAGCAGGCACACCACGCTGGAAATGTTGCCTAACAGACCGTAAAATTCCCAACTCTAAGACCTTCTTTTAAAGACATGCTTTTTTTGTTGTTTCGTTTTGCAGGGGAGGAAAAGAGGCCTCTTTTATAAAAGTAAAGCTTCTGGTCTGCAAGGTTTGAGGTCAGTCCAGGGTGCAGAAGGAGTATCTTTCAACTAGGTTGTGGGGTGGGGGAGTGATCCCCACCGGGAGGTCCCCAAGCACCTCTACCCCAGCATCCAGTCTCGGGAGTAGTCTCCCTTTGAAACTTTGGCCCTGGTGTGCATAAAAGGCCTTTCCCTTTAAACTGTTCAGACCAGGTCGCCTGGGTGGCTCAGCTGGTTAAGCGTCTGCCTTTAGCTCAAGTGATGATCTCAGAGTCCCTGAGATTGAGCCCAACCTCGGGTTCCCTGTTCAGCGAGAAGTCTGTTTCTCCCTCTCCCTCTGCCCCTGCCCCCTCTCTTGCTGTCTCCCAAGTTGTCTCTCAAATAAATAACATCTTTAAAATAAAAAATAAATAAACTCTTCAGACCATTGAGAAGGCTATGAATTCCAAAAGTAAAATCTAAAATGTTAAGGGCAGACAAAGGAAAACGAACCACGTGCAAGTACAAACAAAGCCACCTTTACCAAGTAAAGGGTCCTAATTCTACTCTAGCTGATACTTCACTTAGCTCTGGCCCCCATCTCCAAGGGCCCCAACACCCCAAACAATACCCTTTTTCGATTCCTAATTTCTCTCCCCGCTTCCCATCTTCCTTTTCCCTTCCTAAGTATGTGGCTCTTGTCACACACACCTTCTGGGGCATGATGGTCCATTCCTGGGGGATGTAGCAGCTTCCTTTGGATTCCCAACCGCAGAGAAACACATCAAGCCAGTGGCTGTCACACTCAAGCATGTGTGAGGATCACCTAGAAAGTAAGTCAAAACACAGAGCACTCAGCCCGGTTCCAGTTTCTGATTCGGCAGGTCAGAGGTGGGACCCAAGATCTTGCATTTGTAGCAAATTCTCAGCTTCTGCTGCTGGTCCCCAGACCACACTTTGGGAACCACTGGTGTAGGCCCAGGTTGTTAAGTATTTAGGATTTAAGCCACCTCGCCCTGCTTCTGTGCCCATGGCATGACTCATCAGTCAGCATTCACTTTTCTGCTCACCCTGATCATGGCCTCTCGACCCTTATCCTCTCAAGGCAGTGTTCCAGATAGTCCCTGAATGGAGTCGAAGGTCAAGATGCTCCCGCTATGTGGCTGCTGCCGCTAATATGCAATATGCTGGATAGAAGAAAGGACACCACCACTGACCGAGTTGCCCAGGCCAAAAGCCTGGGCATCATCCTGGATTCCGTTCTTTACAATCTACTCTTAGCTCCTCAGCAAACGATGCCAGCTCAAACTGTAAACCAGATGCTGAGTCTGACCCCTCCTTGCCCGGGTCCAGGCCACCACCGCTCCCGCCAGGCCCCTGAGACAGTCACCTATGAGGTGTCCCCATTCCCTTCTTGCCCACTCTGCAATCTGCTCTCCCCACAGAGGCCAAAAGGCTCACTTCAGAGCACGCCATCTTTCTCTGTTCTCACCACCCAGCGGCTTTTAACAGTTTCAGCATAAAATTGGATCAAAAGTTCTTACGGACGCTGCTAAGATTCAAACGACCTAGCTTCCGCTCTCCACTCTGATCTCATCCCCTTTCGCTCATGCGCACGCCTGCACAAACACAAGCACGCACTCAGGCACGCACGCACGCACGCACGCACTCGCGCAGGCGCACGGGGTCTCCCGGTGCTCTCCTGGTGAGCTCCCACTGGAGGTCACTTGCGCTTGCTTCTCCCTGTGCCTGGAGCGTCCGGCCCCCATTGCCCTGGGCTCACAGTCTGGCCTCAGAGGAGGTCTTTCCAGGCCCCCACCTCCAGTCACACTTCCCCTCGTTCCCTGTGCCCCCTTTCTTGCTTTCCCTTCTCAGGACTCATTAGCTGACAGCATGTTAGACATTTGTCTGCTTCCTCTTTCTCTTCCTCACTAGAGAGCAGGCTCCCTGAGAGCAAGGTCTGGATTCTTTCTCCCCCACCCCACCCCCGCCCCCAGATCCCCGGTGCCTGGAACAATGCCTGGCCCCAGACACAGGCTCAATGCATAGTTAGTGAATGGATACATCTATGAACAGGTTTACTGTGACATGCTGAGAACCTTTTTGAAAATTACTTAAGTGAATTCTCATAATGACCTGTAGGCTAGATATTATTATCAGCATTGTCCCCATTTTATGGGTGAGGAAACGGTATGGCAGACTTCAGTACTTGCTCCAGGCCTCACATAATAGGAACCAACAGAACCCAGATGCGAACCAAAGCCTCTTTGACCCATGAACACGGGCCCTTTCCCTGACTCCTCACCTGAGGCAGGGCCAAAGCTCATTTCCGGGATGCACACAAGCAAGCACAACTTCTAGTGTCCATAATTTTCCTATTATCATCTGGCAGAGGACAATGCTGACAGAGGAAATAGATGGAGAGGTCTAGAGTGAAAGATTCTGTATGGTGGGAGAATCAGAGAAAGGGCCAGCTGGGGCACAGAAGAGGACCGCATGCCCCAGAATGGGAGTGACACTTCAACAGGACGGGAAAGGACCCGAGATGGGAGGCAGGCTGTGCTAAAGATGGAAGCAAGTCTGTCACAGGTTTGCTGCAGGCCGGTCTGGGCTACATAAGGTCCCACTGGAATCCTTCAGACCAGGTCCATCCACGATAGAGGATGATTGAAAGTCATTGCTAGTTGGCGAGTACTGAGGGCACACCTGCTCTGTGCCTGGCCCTGTGCTGTCAGAACACATGCTCACTGTGCATTTGTGCTGCCCTCAGCTCTCAGCTCCGGCAGGTTGGACTTCCACAGCCCTTTTCTCTCGAAGCCTTTGGGCTATTACACAGGCCTCTCCAAACTCCACACAGCGTCATAGCATCATCCCCACTTCACAGCGGTGGCCATTTGTTGCAGCAGCTAAAAGGACTGTGGCACCAGCTGGTTCCACATACTCTCTGGCCTCTCTCCTTCCCTTCACACAGTTCTCGAGTTGTCCTTACTTTCTGCACCACAATCCATCAGCACTGTGATGGCCGCCATATTGCCAAATTGAATGGAGACATTTTCGACCTCTTTTCCTCAGCTCTCGTCAGTATTTGGAACTGCTGCCATGTCCACCATTCTGTGTGTTTTGATAACATCACTCTCCCAAGGTTTTCTCCCACTTCTTGGCCAGCTTTCTCTTAGTCTCCTTTCTAGGTGTCTGTTCTAGTCCTTTTCTCGTGTCCTGAAGGTTGAAGCTTCCCTATGCTTCCATTCTAGACCCTAAGTTCTTATTCTGTAAACACCTTCCAGTTGACTTCTTTCAACCCATAGCTTCAACTACAATTATACCAAGGTTCTCTAAATATTTTTGTTCATGCTCTTATTTTAAGAATTGAGCGTAGACCTCTCTGTATGTGTAGTTATTTATCTACAGGTGAATTTATGCATTCTTATACTTTATTATGCACTTCTTATACTCCATATATTGTAAAGCATATATAATGGAAGTGTGACAAATAGATACAAATAAATCTAAATAGAAGGTCTAATCATTTCATCTCCCACCCAATGGACTATCTTGCATCACATTCTCACAGACTACTGGTTGGCAAACCAATTACTCCCTAAGGCAGAGACAGCCAGCAGTCTGCCACCAGTTCATGCTTCCCTTTCCATAATAGTGGCACAGCTGGGAGGGGCTATCTGGAATTTCAAGAGGAAAAAAACCACCATTTGAACACATTGGAAACAAAAGTGAAGATATAAATTGGAGTGTATGTGCGCATGTGTGTGTGCACACATACACGATTGCCTACCAGACAGGGATGCCATAGATGTACGCCAAATTTAAATGCAGTGTGTACAAAACTAAACTCATCACCTTTCTTCCCAAAACTCTGACCTTCAGGAAATTACCAGATGATGTTGGAAAATAGTAAGTCAGAAAGCAAAGAAGTGCTCAAAGGCTATGGGGAATATGCCAAAAGGACACAATAGCTGGTTTAAAGGGGCTCCCACTAGCCAGATTTGGGACAGTTAGAACATCAAAAAGAATGACCATAGTAGTATATATAATACATATTTCATGTATTATATATAACACAATATATATTATGCATATTATACATAATATATAATGTATATTGTATTATATTGTATATAATTATATATATGTATTCTATATGTGTAATATGTATGTATGATATACATGTGCATAAACATACATATGTATACACATAATGTACACATATACATAATATAAATTTAATATATAGTATATAATAAATATGTTGTCATATATATGTATACATTATATATTATAATGTATTATATGTATTATAATTATATGTATTATATGTATATGTAATATAGTTATATGTATTATAATGTATATATGTGTTATAATACTATTATATATATGTACACATATATACACATATACATACATATATTATACATATAATATTGGATTTATTATGTATATTTTATATATATATATATTTTTTTTAAAGGAATCCAGGAGTCCAGGGGCACCTGGGTTGCTTAGTTGGCTAAATATCTGACTTAGGCTCAGGTCATGATCCCAGAGTCCTGGGATCAAGCCCTACATTGGGCTCCTTACTTAGTGGTGAGTCTGCTTGTCACTCTCCCTCGGCCTCTGCCCCTCCTCCTGCTTATGCTCTTTCTCTCTCAAATAAATAAATAAAATCTTATTTAAAAAAAAAAAGGTATCCAGGAGTCCGTAGTAATACCTTTTTAAAAATGGCGAGGGGGTGGGGGGAAGTGGAGAGGTAAAGCTCTTCTTTACACATGAAAGCCAGCTAATGAATGTATAAGGTATGGAAAATTTAGGAAATCGGTATTTTACAACTGACAATGGAGTAACTGATTGAGGCAAAGGTCATTCCTGGATTATAACTGGTGAGACATTCAAAACAAGATATTTACACATTCACATAGCTTCACCCCGACAGATTACTGATTGATTACAAAAGGAGAAATGTGCTTTTTCAGGGGAGAGATCAAACTTAGCATCATTAAAAAAGAAAAACCTTAGCATCATTAATAACGGGTCAAACAGCTATTATGTATATCCTGATGAGACACAGAAAGAAAGATACAACATCATCCATGTAGAATGCTCGAGCACAATGCACAACCCGAATCTTATCCTGAGGAAATAATCAGCCATACTCATATTGTGGCTCATTCTACAAGGCAACCAGCCTAGGCTCTGAGAAAAGATCATGTTATAAAAGACACAAAATGGCAGAGAGGACTGTGGTAAATGACATGAGACTAAAAAGATGGGACCACCACATGCAATCCACAATCTTTGAGTCCTAGATTTTTTTAAAAGCTATTAAGCACATACGTGGGGACATCTGGGGAGATTTAAATATGCACTGTGGATTAGATTGGATGTAAACGAGGTTACATTTCTTGAGAATTGCAGGTTTGTAGGAGAATGTCTTTGCTCTTAGGAGATACATGCTGATGTATCGAGCTGTAAGGTATCACGATGTCTGCATCTTACAAACGATTTGGGGAAAACATGTTTCTGCATGTCACTGTGGACACATTGCAGACCAGAGAGGGAGGGAGCGAGAGAGAGAGAGAGAGAGAGGGAGGGAGTAGGGGAGGGAGTGGGGGAGGGAAGGCAGGCACAGTGTACTGTTAGCAAGGGATGCGTCTAGATGAAGCACAGAGAGGCATTCCTGACCATTTGGGCAGCTTTCCTGCAATTTACAAATTTTCCAAGTACAACCTGGGAAACCAGTGAACAAACTTTGTCCCTGCTCCTGCTAAAGCAAAGGTTATCAGGGACCCGATTAGAAAAAGCTTTATTTGATTAATCTAAAGGTTGGAATATTTTCCTGAAAGCTAAGGAAAATCATGGAAAGCATTTAACCAGAAAGAAATGACATGATCCGATTAGATGTGGGAGGTGAGAGAGAAGGAAGGGCACAGTAGGACTCCAGCTTCTGGTTTGTTCTTTGTTGTCCCCCATCCATCTAGATGAATATATTGTGAAGAGTCTACTATCTAAATGTCTCTCTCCTCAGGTTGAGCCTTACACCCGGATTCCCATGACAAGTGACTTGGTTCGGACCCCTATCCTTGCCCCCTGGATCACTGGTCTCTCCACCTAGGTCTCTCCCAAGTCAGCCTGCGGTTGGGGCTGGAGGAGCCTTTCTAACATACAAGCATGGCTAAAGCATTCCCTGTTGAAAAGTTTTTTAGCAGCAACTCTGGGGTAACCTTCAGTGTCTTTGGCTAATCCCCAGTAGACATCCTGGTCTGGTGGCGGCCTGCCAGCCTCTCCAGCGGCCCCTTCCACCACATTCCAGGTCTGTCCTATGTCCCACTAACTGCAGGCAGTGCCTCACCTGTGCCCTGCTTCTGAGCACCTTTGGGCTTTCACGCAATGCTTTCTGGTCCAAAGGGAGCACCCCTTTGCCCGTTCTCTCTGCTTGGGCCACCTCTGCCTGCCCATCAGAGCTAACTGAAGCAACCTCTCTTCTGGAAGACTTCCCACCCCATGGAGTCTCAGCCACTTTCCCTTACGATGCCTCTCCAGCACCCACTTACTGACTCTGCGGCTGCCTTTCTTCTTACTTGCATCTCTTCCCCTCAACTCTAAGGTCCTTGAGGATGGGGGCCATATTTCATCTGTTCCCTAGAACGATGCTCCGGATTGAGCAGCAGAACATGGTCAAGGGTTTCTCGCAAAGGGACGGCCATTGGACGAGTTCCACCAATAAGGTTATTACACACTGAACACACAACTGCTGTTTGGTTCTCTACGCGTATCCTCACAAGCACCCTACGAAGTAGAGCAGACATAAGGGAGCAGTGGAAAGATGGCCTGGATTCCAAAAGCTGAGAACGGGGCTCCCCACCCTCCAAGCTGGTCAGACACAGACATTGAGCCCAAGGTCCCCTAAGGACTCCCTAAGATGACCATTGTTCAGTTTATGTGGTTGCCAGACAATATTTTCAGTGTCGAACCTTCTAGGAGTCATCTGTCTCTTTGGGGCCAGCTGCTGAGAGCTCTGAATAGCTCAAGTGGATGGAAACAGGCCATCCTCGCCCTTGCTAGGACTGTCCCTTGCCTCCATCCTTTCTGAGAAGCACTGCCTGGGGTGTTTGGCCCACTTCTGAGGGGAGGGGGAACCTCAATCGTGGTGAACCGGTCATTTCCCTCCCGTGTGCCCACCAGAAGCTGAAGTTCTTTCAAAGGGCAAAAGGCCTGATTGCTGCTCCGGCTGTTACCCCTCACGACCTCACACGGCCCTGGCTACTCAGCTGGTGACGAAGGGGCACTGTGGTGTGGCGACAGACCATGGGTCCAGAAAAGGGACACCTTATCACAGTCACAGACAGATTGAACTCACACCTGAGAAGCCCCAGATGGTTCCACCCGGCCCAAAGAGACAGAAGGTCCTGTTTTTTCCCCCTTCACCATCGACAGCCTGTGGCCTTTTCTGCCTCAGGACAGTCCCTCCTTTGTAAACCCTCTGCCAAGAGGCTGCAGACAGAGGCCTGGGGCCAAATGCACCACAGCTACCCCTGCCACTGAGAACAAGGTGCCTTTTGTATCACAGACACCGAAGAAGGGCTGGATTTACTTCTAGCACCTTCGGAAACAAGGCTAACCTACTTCTGTCCCCCTAAGGAGTTCAATTTCGAACCGGGGAGAGAAAGAGCCAACAGACAGCTACACTCATACTCTCACAGGAGCCCCTTCAAGGGGTCATGTTAAATACCACCTCTCCCCTTGAGGCAGGGTCTCTCTGCTATTTCTGCCAAAAAAGCGACATGAAGAGTCACCCCAGACAGGGCCTGCCCCCAAATCTGTGGGCCTGAGGCTCCGGATACCTCATCTGCCCACACAGCCACCCAGCCCCAGTGGCGACCCTTGTAACCAGGGCCTCCCATGGTGTTTCACACAGGGGGGCTCAGCCTTTATGCATCTGGAATGTGCTTTCGCCTCCTGGAGCTCCAGAGGGCATGCATCTCAAGCCCATAAATATTGTAAGACTCCACCTCCGTGTACTCGTGCAGCTGGGGGCTCATCCCAGAGCGGGCCCAGGGCTTTCTGGCATAAAGCTGCTTGCTCGCTGTTCAGATATGTGACCCGAAACCAACAGCCCACAAACACGCTCAGCTCTCCTTACTGCTCAGGGCCTAGGTCCCACCCGGCTTCTCCCCCTTCCCCTTCCTTTGCTGCTCTGCTGGCCTCTGCCCCCACTGACGGTCAGCTACTGCTTTATTTCTGGCTTCTTGGTCTGAATTCCCCACCTGAATACTCGAGCATGTCTGCCTCTCTTCCCTGCCCCACACTGCCTTTGCTTCTCCGGTGTCTGGCTTCTTCTCTCTACTTGATTAGCGGCAGCCTCACCAAGACCACGTCCCGTGGCTTTTTCCCCGGCGACCTTCGTGCCCTCGAATGCTCCTGCTTGAAGCGGTCACCTACTGGCTGTCCCCGGTGCTACGATAACCCCTAGTATGGGGGTCATCCTTACCACCATCACCAGCAAGCGACAAATAATTATTTGCATAGCACTTAGTTGCCTTTTGATCACTTCCACGTGCTTTTGCTCCTTAGGAGGATCTTACAGTTTATGTAAATCAGCATGAGCGTTCCCATTCTACCAATGGAACAGGGCGTCCAACCGAGTAAGTGACTTGGTCGAGAAGACAGGAGTGGTAGAACTGACCTTGAATGCAGGCCTCGCTCCTGATCCACAAGTGTCTGAGAAAGGTTTGGGTTCCAATCCCAACTGGGGTTGGAATTTTGCCAGGGTTTCCATTTGAGAAAATATGGCCCCATATGCTTGGGCCACCCTTGAGAGGGTTCTGTGGGGAGAGACCTGGTGTAGGAAGGCATAAAACCCCTCCTCCCGCCCCCTTGGAAACCTTCGGCCACCTTCCCTCCTGATCAACGCACCCTTCACACATTCCCCCCGTTGGACTCAGGGCACAGCTAATTGTATAACCAGCCCATCAATGTTCTGCTCTGATTTGAGAATGTTTTGCTCACCCACAGGGGAAACCCTAAGCTCCAAGGCCTCCCTCCAGGGCTGCTGGGCCTTGCTAAAGACCAAACTGCCCTTGGCCAGAAGCACAAATTCTTCCTGCCCTCGAAGCAACGTGCACATCCCACGTGCTTACAGGTTGTAAAAATGGAGTTATTACACATTCAATACCAAGGAAACCTTCTTTTCCTTCCTTCTTCATGAGTTTAACCTGATTCCAAGCTATTAAAATTCATTTGGTGAAATGCCTCCCCAGACAGATCTTGGCAGCTTCACCTTTCACAAATGGGGCTGACCCCCCATTAGGTGCAGTAAGGTGCGAGAACCAGCAGGCCGAGAAGGGGAGCTAGACCTGTCTCGGAGTCCCGGGCTTCTGAAGGCTGCTTTACAGAGACACAAAGCCTTGCATGGATTCAGGAACAGCTGAGGACAGGAGGAGAGGGGCCAGGAGGGAGTCACATGTCTGCACACCGGCAGGGGTACCCCTGTGCCCAGAAGGAAGCTCTGCCACCTCACTCAAGGGTGAGCCAAGCAGCACCCTCCACGAGGAACTCCTGCTTTTCATTCAGATAGCTCTGTAGAGCTGAAAACCCTTTGCTCTGATGGATGAAAATCAGCTTTGGAATGGGAAAGTACTTGGAGTCACTGGGGAATGAATATAATCTCCAAAACACATTTACTGCTCACATTCAAATGAAGATGAAATGATTCCTTTAATACTCATCAACTCTATTAAACTTCATAGAAGCAAAACCTTTTGAAATAAATTAGCCAGATACTTGCTGGTAACAACAGGTTTTTGAGGCTGCGTTCTCTTCCACTGTTACCCATCTTCCTGGCAGCCCAGCCAATGGGCATGATGAAGAGGAGGATGGGGTGACGGGGAGGCCAACTTGCACATGCACAGGGCATGGCCCATGGGCCTGGCACGGGTACAAAACGCTGTGAAGTTACCATGCCACTTAATTGTCCTAACGACTCTGGAAAGTAGCTACTACTACTATGGCCAATAGACAGGGAAGATAGTAGAGGGTCAGACCAAGAAGAAAGTAAGTTGGAATCTCAAAAACCCTGTCCTACTCTCCTTTTGGAATCTACGCCCAAGCGAAGCATGACCATCAGCATCACATATCATGCAATTACAGCTCAATAATCGACCATTTGGGTTCTGGAGTCTGAGCCGTGATTCAAATCCTGTCTCTGCTGCTCTATAGTTGGGGATGCTCAGGGAGGTGATCTGGTTTCACTGAGCGTTGGTTTCCTCATCTGTTAAACTGAGATGATAATGGTCACATGCAGAGAACAGCACCGGATATGCCATAAGCTATCAAAATCGATGTAACTGGAAGCAGACAACTGTCTTAGGTTGGCTGCCCCAGCAGGAGACCCCAAGAAAAAGATGTGGGTACAAGGAGTTCACTCTGGAAATATACCAGGAAAATATCCCAGGAAACAGAATGGAGAAGTGTGCCAGGGGATGGAAGGATGCTAACAAAGGGTGCATGAATGATCAGGTTGACATTGCAGACCACTGGGACTCCATCTTGTCAGGCACCTCTGGGAGAGACTGTAGGGCTAAATGCCTCCGAATGATTCTACTAGAGGAATGAGGCAGCTGGTGTCTTCACCCTGCAGCTCCCCCATCAGTGGCTGAGCAGTGCTCCCAAAAGCATTAACCCCTTGGCCCTTCTGGGCTGCCCATGCTCCCATGTGGAAATTTTATCAGGTGGCGAGTTTCGGTTGCACACAAAATGACATTGTTGGCAAGAACTGTAATGGGAAGCACTGAAGGAATCTGGGCAGGGGAGTGACAACATCTGTTAAAATAACTCTGAAGGCTGGCCCCTTAGTGGGGCCTTAGGGAGCTAGGGGCCCAGAACCAGAAAACACCCACATCCCAGGGGCTTCCCGACAAGCAACTTCCACATTCAACAATGGCTCCATGTGAGGACAGATTTCTTTTTGCTATAGACAGCATTTGCAAGACATAGACTATGGTACGTGTGGTGACTGGAGCAACAGTCATAATGACAGAGGTCACCCCATCTTACTTGTGACCCAGCACCCTCAGTCACTGGCAGTCCCTCTCCTGGCCCAGATAAGAGGTGCCCTGCCCTGGGCCCTGTGCTTTACAGGATCCCGCTCTGGCCTTTCTCATGGGGTGGGAAGTTCTGAGGGGCAAGAAAATATACCTAAGGCTTACACAGGGCCTTCCCCCTGAGGATGGATGACCACTGATGTGTCCCCCTAACCCTCCAAAGTGGCCAAAGAATGGGTATTTCCAAAGTGAGGCGATGGATCTTGGACTTGGAGCATAATGGACCTTCGTAATGTGGGCTGGAACCAGGGGTGAGAAGAGAAGGACAGTGGTCTGAGGGCCAGAGGCCCCCCCTCTTCCCTGCCACCACATTCCAGTGAACAACTCTGAGTCCAGAGATCCTAAAAGCAACACCGAATTTCCAGATTGGTATGAAGTTATATTTGTCAAGGTAGGAGAGTGGATGTATTTCACTTAACAATGTACAAGCTTCATTATACTTTGTAAATAGTCAGATATAGGGTCTGCAGGCCTCCATTGGTAGGTGTGCTCTGAGTTTTTGCACATGTTAAGGATGGGCTTGGGCCTGGGGATGGTGCTTCTGAGTCTCACCAAAGAGCCCCTGAGTCCAATCCACCTTAGTCTTAAGGAATCTGCCCCAAAGTGATCATTAAGTCAATGAGAATGGAATCTTCTATAAAGATCCTCCCTCAATAAAAAAAAGCATCCAAAGTATGAATCAAAGGCTGCTCATTGTGGAGAAAGTGAGAATACACACGGGCATAAAGAAGGAAATAAAACACTCATAATTCCACTACTTTATAGGAATATAAAGTTGTCATTTGTTTGCTTGGTTTTATGAATGTTCTATAAGGTGCCTACAGAGTAACACAGCTAACTCTATCTGTATCTCCGTGGTCTAAAACTTTCCAGAGAGAGAATGTTCCAAAGTTTTCATTCAGTGAGCAATGCGATTGCTGCAAAAATCACATAATATTATTAATACCACCATTAGTCTGGTGTCTTATTAGATTAGCAATAATCTAATCACATTGTGGAAAATCCTTCAAGAATATTAGCAAGAAATAATTTCTTTCTGTGGCTTCTTGAACAAAAGCAATTCAATCATGACCCATCAAAGTTATGTTGGCTAGAGCTTAGGAGGAAGAAAAGTGGAGGAAGACACCAACTGTTTAAGCCCCAATTCCAGAAAGACTGATGGCTTGCCATGGCCAGGGTGGGCAATGGATGAGGGTGGAGTGGAAAGAAGGCAGTGGGAACAGGCTGTATTCATTCTCTTCCTAATTCAGGAATGCAGTAAGCACCTACTGTATGTGACACGGTGCTATGCCCTGAAAAGCTCACAGTATAGGGACAAACACTTGCTATTTTTAGAGTCCAGCCTCCACTACTAGACACTAAGGGTAGTATAGGTGACCTCTTTTAAACCAATCAGAGACTTCTGTCCTCCAGACCACTGTGATTGGTGAGAGAGGGGCACATGATCGAAGCCAGGCCAATCAGCATCAAAAAGACTCATGTCCCACATTTTTACTGTAGCTTCAGGGAAGAGAAGTTTCTGTCTCATCTTGGCTGGAGTTCTGAAGTTATTTAAATTCGAAGTTCAGGAGGAACAACATATAAATCCAGAGAACACAGGAGATCTGAGAATGAAGCTCACCCAGACAGATCCTGGAAAATTTGTCGGGCAACTGAATTCAGCTGCAAAGGAAGGTGAGTTTTTCAGTGACACAAACCAATAAATCCTCATTTTTGGTTTAAGCTGGTTTTTTAAATTTTGTTTTGTTTTCCGATACTTGTAACCAAAACATGCTAACTGATACAAAAAGCAGGAGAGATCCTTAGGACATGACACAATCTGGTCTGTAACAGAGGGGTGGGTTATGGTGAGATGTCAGTGCTTGGGAGTGGGGGGAAGACTACCTCTTAAAATTCTTCTTCCTGTCTCTGGACCTGGGGAATTTCGGGGAGTGGAACATTGAGTGAGGTATTGGTAGATGAATGGGAAGTGATCAAGGAGAAGAATGGACAGAGGGCTTTTAAATATAATTTTTTGATTTTTTTAAAATATTTTTATTTATTTATGAGAGAGCGAGAGAGAGCACACAAGTTGGGGACAGGGGCAGATGGAGAGGGAGCAACAGACTCCCCTCTTAGCAGAAAGCCCAATGCGGGACTCGATCCCACGATCCTGAGATCATGGCCTGAGCAGAAGGCAGACACTTAACTGACTGAGCCACCCAGACACCTAAAATATTATATATATATATATTTTTAAAGATTTTATTTATTTATTTATTTGACGGAGAGAGAGAGAGAGGGAGAGATCACAAGTAGGCAGAGAGGCAGGCAGAGAGAGAAGGGGAAGCAAGCTCCCTGCTGAGCAGAGAGCCCGGCATGGGCCTCAATCCCAGGACCCTGACACCATGACCTGAACTGAAGGCAGAGGCTTAACCCACTGAGCCACCCAGGAGCCCTAATATATATTTTTTTAATGTAGGGCCTGGCAGACCTAGATGGTTTGGGTGCTCGTTATGGAGTTGAGATCCTTTTTTGAGCAAGACCCTTTATTGTAAAACCCTAGACTTCTTGAAGAAAGAGCGGATCTCTGGTTTGTACTCCGAGACTGTTTCTGAAGCCTGTAAACCCAGAACTGGATCACTCATCACCAGAGTGGACCCTTTGTCCTTCACCTCCACCTGCTGGCCCTTCCCTTCTGGGGACTTGGGATCCAGGTGCAAGGTGCGTGGCCACTGGCTGCATTCAGGTCTTCTCATTAGTAATTCACTGCCTTCTTATCTGGTCCTGTTGACAGTTTCAATAAAACCTTTGCCACAGAGGCATTTTACTCAGGCTTTTAGCCCCAGAAGGTTCAAATCAACCACTCTTTTATTCATACTTTCAGGGACTTTCCTTTTTTAAAAAAATTTTATTTATTTACTTGACAGAGAGAGAGAGATCACGAGTAGGCAGAGGGGGGAGGGGAAGCAGGCTTTCTGCTCAGCTCTCTGCTGAGCAGAGAGCCCGATGTGAGGCTCTATCCCAGGACCCTGAGATCATGACCTGACCTGAAGGCAGAGGCTTAACCCATTGAGCCACCCAGGTGCCCCCAGGGACATTCACTTCTGGAATCCAAGCTCTTGCCTCCTCCTTACAGATTACCTGCATTCTCTTTGCTCAGACTCTTTAAAAGATAGCTTAAGCCCAGTTATTTTTTTCTGGTTTTATCTATTAAGACTTACAGAGACGCAGGCAACCAATGGATCCCAAGTTCCAGGATGCTGCAGGGTCCCCCATTAGACACTCAGAACTTTCTGCACTTTCTGCATGAGTCCATTTAACAATTTGTCAGCTCCCCTCTGGGGAAGTTCACAGGAGACTTGAGGGGGGGTGATTGTGCAGGCATCTCACAACTCTGATCACTTTGCATAATTCACAAGTTCATGGAAGCATGGCGTGTTAGTACTGCAAAGTCTGAGACTGCCTTGTCTAAGCCTCTGGAAAACACGAGGGACTGATGCTCAGGAAGGGGGAGGCATTAGCCATCTCAAACCTGAAAAGAAAGAAAGAAAAGAAAGAAGAGAAGGGAAATAGGGAGGGAGGGGGAGGAAGGAAACAGCAACTGTGATATCCTAATGGCCTGCACTCCACATTTTTTTGTTCAGTATTTTGTGATGGATTCAAGTGCATGCAATGAGCTACTTTAGCAATTCTGTGCTAGTGCCAGCCCCTCTCTGTCTCAATCTCTCTCTCTCAGACCCTTCACCAATGATCTTCCTATATAGCCCGTGCAACAAGCTCTATCAGAGTACACAAAGTTCAGACTTGGATCCTTATAGTGAATGAAGTCTGGTGACTTCCTTCCTCCCCACTATTCTACTTCTACACACACACGCGCGTGTGCACACATGCACACACACACACACACACACACACACACACTACATATATGTCCACTATTTTAACAGGAGCTAGGAAGTGTTTTCTGGGTAAAAAAGAACCTTGGGGTACAGACCCATGGATAGATCTGATACTTCTCTAGAAGGTCACTGATAGAAACATGGTCTCATGGAAGAAACAGAGCCCCTGGGAGGGAAATCCCCATAAGGAAAGAAGCGAGGACTGTTCAACAACCGTACCTACATCTTTGAGGCAAAGGGTGGTTTATGGATTAAACATGATGGCGAACAGTGGTAAGACCCTGCCACCCTGTGGATGTGAGTACCCCCCACCCCCTGTCCCAGACTGCTGAAACAACAACACTCAACTCTAGAGCCCTCTGTGGGACCCTCACCCCAACCGGCCATGGCACTCGTTACTTTGCAAGACATATGACATGGCGTTTCTGCTTATCATCTCAAGGCTCAGTGGAGTCCCAGCATCCCTGGCACCTACATAGCCCCTTGGACATAGGCTGGGGGGGGGCGGCATGGAGCGACGCTGCTCTGAAACTCGGAGTGGGAGACGACAAAGTTAGGGACATCTGGCTTGGCTTAAAAACAGACCACATTTTTGCTTTTGTTTCCTTCTGCACAGCAAAGGAAAGAGTCAACAAAACAAAGAGGCAACCCACGGAATGGGAGAAGATATTCATAAATGACAGTACAGACAAAGGGCTGATATCCAGGATCTATAAAGAACTCCTCAAACTCAACCCACACAAAACAGATAATCGTGTCAAAAAATGGGCAGAAGACATAAGCAGACACTTCTCCAAAGAAGACATACAAATGGCTAACAGACACATGAAAAAATGCTCATCATCATTAGCCATCAGGGAGATTCAAATCAAAACCACATTGAGATACCACCTCACACCAGTTAGAATGGCCAAAATTAGCAAGACACTAAACAAGTGTTGGAGAGGATGTGGAGAAAGGGGAACCCTCTTAACACTGTTGGTGGGAATGCAAGTTGCTGCAGCACTTTGGAAAACACTGTGGAGATTCCTTAAGAAATTAAAAATAGAGCTACCCTAGACCCTGCAATTGCACTACTGGGTATTTACCCCAAAGATACAGATGTAGTGAAAAGAAGGACCATCTGTACCCCAGTGTTCATAGCAGCAATGACCACAGTCACGAAACTGTGGAAAGAACCAAGATGCCCTTCAGTGGACGAATGGATAAAGAAGATATGGTCCAGGGGCACCTGGGTGGCTCAGTAGGTTAAGCCTCTGCCTTGACTCAGGTCATGATCTCAGGGTCCTGGGATCGAGCCTCACATCAGGCTCTCTGCTCAGTGGGGAGCCTGCTTCTCCTTTTCTCTCTGCCTGTCTCTCTGCCTACTTAAGATCTCTGTCAAATAAATAAATAAAATCTTTTTTTAAAAAAAAAGATATGGTCCATATATATAATGGAGTATTATGCCTCCATCAGAAAGGATGAACACCCAACTTTTGTATCAACATGGACAGGACTGGAAGAGATTATGCTGACTGAAGTAAGTCAAGCAGAGAGAGTCAATTATCATATGATTTCACTTACTTGTGGAGCATAACGAATAACACGGAGGACACTGGGAGTTGAAGAGGCGAAGTGAGTTGGGGGAAATCGAAGGGGGAGATGAACCATGAGAGACTGTGGACTCTGAGAAACAAACTGAGGGTTTGGGAGGGGAGGGGAGTGGGGGGTTGGGTGAGCCTGGTGGTGGGTATTAAGGAGGGCACATATGGCATGGAGCACTGGGTGTGGTGCATAAACAATGAATTCTGGAACACTGAAAAGAAATTTTAAAAAATAAATAAAAATTAAAAAAAAGACCACATGTTTTGTCTTTAATCCTCTCAGAAAAAATAAGTAATTGAATGTATAAATAACAGAGCCTAAGTTACTAAGTTGACTTTCTCTGCAAAACGTTGTTATACCTATCTCGTGTCCCCAGGTTTCTTTAGGAATGTGAATTGCTGTTAGTAGTCTTTATGACTCTGAAGTGTAGCAATAGAATACACAAGATAAGGACTCCAAAGATAGGGTCTGAATATCAGCATTGTTATTAATTAACCACATGACCTTGGGTTAGTCACTAATCCCAGAATTTCTCAGCAGAAGTGTCTCCAGCATTCGAGGGTATTATCATCACCGGGAGGTGTGCCTCGAGTAATTAGCTTTCAATAATAGCCAAGTCCTGAGACTTGAAAGCAACTTAAAGTACATAAATTAGAGTGAATCCAAAGTAATGCCAATAATTCCATCATTCTGATTTACCTGCATTATTATGTGTTTCCTCAAAGGAGAGAGAAAGTGTTGGGGAAATTATAACCAGCATATCATGGGGACTGGGCATTCCATTGCCCGTTGAACTGATAAGGGGGTATGCAGAGGAGCTTGAAGCCACGTGACAGATACGGCCATCTGAAGTTAACTGATAGTATCTAAAACATCTTTTATATATGAAGATAAAAACACCAATGCCCGGGCGCCTGGGTGGGTCAGTGGGTTAAGCCTCTGCTTTCGGCTCAGGTCATGATCCCAGGGTCCTGGCATGGAGCCCCGCATCGGGCTCTCTGCTCTGCAGGTCTGCTTCCCCCTCTCTTTCTCTGCCTGCCTCTCTGCCTACTTGTGATATCTGTCAAATAAATAAATAAAATCTTTAAAAAAAACCAAACACCAATGCCTTACAAAAGAGAGAGTGAAATGTGCATGAAATTTCAAGAGTGCTCATAGACGTGGGGCTCCTTGGGGCTATGGACCCCAAGAACTCAGAGTTATATGTTCTTTGTCCTTGGACAATATGGGTCTTGAGGTGGAAATTTCATGAAACTCTTAAGCCATGTCTCTGCCAAACCAGACAGTTACCACTCCATCAGTAGGAGTTAGTTACAATGATTATAGAAGTTGTGTACCCATGAGTTGTGATTCGACAGTTGCTTCCATTTCTTTTGAAATTTCACCCCCCACGATAAATTTTTAATAACAAAACTGCAAGGAGAGACAAGAGAAGAAAAAAAAGGGCTTGGGTTTCTATATTGCACATGATTGAAAAGTGTCTTAGGAACATTTTTGTCTATGATACAACAGTCACCTTCCAAATAAAAGGCAGACAGAGTGAGAACACAAGAAAAATTATAAATGTTCTTCATGTTTATAATAAGATGCTATCTCTATAAATTCTACCTTTTGTGATATTCAACAACAAAATAAGAATTATTTATATTTTCCTTTTCAATTTGCATGCTTACTGCTTTATTACATTTATCTATGGAATGGGAGTCTGGAAAAATTCAAGATTCATTTTTTCCAAAATAAGTTCCCTTCAGGAAAATTTGATTGAGCACATTTTTTTTTCCTTGTGCAGACCTCGAAGGCATAAAATAAGATTCATCATAATCCTTAGTTCAAGCTATGCTCTGCCAGATTTTATTCGCTGAAGATGGCTGGAGTGGTCACTCCCTCTCACATGTTCAGAAACAATGTGATCTGGACACTCCTCCCATAGAGGGGGGAGCTGTCTGTCCTCTCCCCCTTGAAACTAGGCAGGACCTGTGACTCACTCGTGACCATAGATTAGGCTAGGTCTTCTGCCTTGCTTGCTGGAACACTCAAGCTGGAACCTCGAGCTGCCATGCTGTAAGGAACCTCAAACTAGCCCATGGGGTGAGACCACATGGGGAAGTCCCAAGATTACAGACAGAGAGAGAGACCTTAACTGCACCAGCCCCCACCACTATCTGATTGCAAACACATGAGAGATCCCAAGCCAGAATCACCCTAGAAACAGTGAAAGATAATTGCTGTTGTATCAAACTATTAAGTTTGGGGGTAATTTGTCCAATAACAACTTTAATGGTGCATACACTATTGTCACTGATCCATGAATGGTTCCATGGCTTGCTTGGGGGAGTCAAAATAATATAGTACTTATATGAGCCCTGACTGGCCATGTCTCTAGAGTTTCTCTTGCTAAAATCTTGTACTTTTAAACATTGATTTCATTATTCATGTATTTGCAAAAATTTGTGAATGCAATGCCTATTTCTGCCTTGCTCCCTCCCTTGCCAAAAATGTTTATAGTACTATTTATTTACCCTAGAAATATGAGTTTCTTCTAAACTTGGCTATGGCCTTGACAGCGCATCATGCATGGGAACTCTACTCGTCCTTGCACCCCCATAGCTAAAAGATTAGAAATTCCTGACTCAGTCTCTAGGAAGCTTCAGTTTCCACATGTAAGATGGCGGATCTATCCTCACCCTGCCTGTCTCGTGGGGTTGCTGTGAACACCTATTTAGAAAATGCTGAAGAAAGCATTTATAAATAGTAAGGATTTGTTATCATAAAGCTGTATCTTTTTTCCACTTTCATGATGAATCTTTCATCATCCTGTCTCCTCGTTCATCTGGAAAGCACAGGCTTCAACCTCTTTCCCACTGTGTGAACTTGAAAAGTTTCTCTGTAAATGACCCATTGTCTATATGGCAGACATTTGTATGTTTCTTAAGGGCAGTGACCAGGTCTTCTGTTCCTTTGATTTCCTTCACATTAGGGGTGTAGTAATGCTTTGGGTTTAATAATTTTTCCCCCGCCCACGAGTCCCGAACTCTGGCCTGGCATTCCCACACAGACTGTAAAGCAGAACCTTGTATGGCTACGGCATGCCCAGCTCGGATCCCACTCTAGGAGGGGTCATTACTAAAAGACCGAGAGGGTCTCATTAGAAAGTGGCTTTGCCCTCAAGGCAGCGCCATGGCATGGCCCCCGAGGACAGCTTTAGAAAGATTCTGTAGTGCCAGTCCCTGAGATTTCTCGAACGAACATCCAGATGTCCGTCTGCTGCACAGACACTGAGAGGGTTGTTTTTGATGATGTGATGTTCCTAATTTCTATTCACAGGTCACGTATGTTCCCAGTTTCCTTTGGGAATTAAAGCTGGGGTCTTGGGTGTGGAAATCTCCAAAGA
The DNA here is from genome assembly GCF_020171115.1 of Neogale vison. Taxonomy (NCBI): domain Eukaryota; kingdom Metazoa; phylum Chordata; class Mammalia; order Carnivora; family Mustelidae; genus Neogale; species Neogale vison. Next base: position 97,363,197 of record NC_058105.1, read on the forward strand.
GTTGGCGACAGAATTCCCAGTCTTCAAATCTCACATTCAGCTCAGCCCCTAATTGCCCACAGAACTTCTGTTTACCATGCAAGGAAAAGGGACCACATGAGCCTTTTTTACCTATAGGCTGAGACCTCCTTGCAGAAGACTGGCAATCTCGCCTTGGGGGATATTTCGCAGCTCATTATTTTTTCTCTCTAGGTACGGTAGCCTCACTTCTGCTCATTAGGCTCCTTTCACTACATCATTGCTTTTCTTTAATGTGGCTGGTCTATTAAATAGCCCTCACCTGGCAAAGCCCCCCAGTGTCCCGAATGTAGCTCTGCTCCCCCGCTTTCCTGACTCAGTTTGGATGTTGCTTTAATAAGAGTGGCCCTGGGGCCACAGAGCCCCTCTGCAGCAATGGCGGGGGGTGGGGGTATCAGACAACTCAGAGGACATGCCACTTAGTGTTCAGAGGTTCCTGAAGGCTTTCACAGACACGGAATGAGGGACACCAGAGGAGCAGCTCTGAGCAGAAATATCGGCATCCCATTTATTCAGCGCTACCAAATATCAAAAGGCAATTGATTAAATATTGATCTGACAACTGCTTGAAAAGGAGCAGGTGCTTCTCACAGTCTGGCCAGAAAACAGGGTCAGGAACACTAAATGTGGGTACTGCAAAAGCATGTTTGCAAAATCTCCGTGTCTTCTTGCCATGATTAAAAGGCTTATTAGTCACGGGTGAAATCCTATAGAGGGAATGTGCTTTGGCGTCAGCTCCTATTAAGCTGCATGAAATTCATGTTTCTTCTTTAGTCAGAATCCCTCAAACTGACCCAACCGATGCAGTTCCCTTTGTGGTCAGATCAGCCGCTTTGGACTTTTTCTGAAGGTCACCCCTTGAACTGAAACAGATCTTAAAAGGCCAGTGTTCTAGTCTTTGTTTGTTTCCAAGTACAAAAATCCACTTGTGCTAGCTTGGGCAAGAAGGAAAACAGAAACGTGTGTGCATGCATGTCTAGGTGTGGAGGCGTGTGTATGTGTGCACACACACACGGATGTATGTATCACCGACCTGAAGCCGAGGAGTCTACAGGAAACAACTCTCCTTCTTGTCTTCCCTCCCTCTCTCCCTCCTTCTCTAGGCTCTCACAGACTCTCATTTTCACCTCTCTGCCCCTATGTGGGTTTTTCTTCTATTTCCCCACAGGCCAGAATCCTCTTAGCTCACCCGCCACTAGCTTGGCTTTGGCTTTGGTTTGTCTCAGCACTGACTCCTGGGTACCCCCCCCACCCTCCCCCGCCATCAATGGCATGTCACCATTGCTGCAGGCTGGATGGCAATCGCGAAATGGTTGTCATTGCCCCGGTCCACACAATGCTGGTCATAGCTATTCACATCGTCATCGCGCCAGCTGAGATCTGTGCATTGTCAGTGTTATACGTGCTAAATTGAACTGCTGCTTAAAATGTCTTCAGAAAGATTATACTATGATTTCTCATTGAGATGAAAAGATATCGTGTACACAGAAAGGCAGGTAAACAGAGCGGTGGGGCATACATTTGATATTAGCAAAGCAAATATTCATTATTGGAGGAATGGTAGCAATTTCGTAATTTTTTTTTCAAAGCAACAACCAAGTGTTTACAAGACCTAAGGCAGGAAGACATCTACAAGTAGATGAAGCTGTGTTACATTGTGCTTCCCAGATACAAACAAAAGGACAGCCTATCTCCTGTGGAGTAATGCAATTGAAAGCAGGAGAAATTGCCAAATCCTTCAGAACAGACAAAAGAAATTTCAAAGCAGCGAGAGGCTGACGTGACCAATTCACAGGTTGAGCAAGATCATTGTTAAGACAATGAATATCCATTTGTCCCAAACTGGCCAACTTCTAGCAACATTTGTTTCAACCAAGGGAAAAACAGTACCCTCCATTTGATCAAACAGTAAAGCACCAGAGTCAAAAGTTGCCAACTGGGTGTCAGTTTCTTGGAAGGAAATCCTGGATACAAGAGTAGAGCACACTGGGAAGAAAGGCCGTATCACTGATGTTTTGGGGGCATGGAGAAAAATCACCTGTGGAAAAGCACATGCATCAGCAAGTGTGAGTTGAAAAATATTTCAGGAGAGTTAGACTCAATGCAAAGAAGTTTTTAGGAACTTATTTCACTTGCGTATTACTCTGTGTGCATACTTAGTACATCTGAAAGGCCCTTTCAATATGTATAAAATCACAAGTGGATGTGATTTTTTAAATGCATTATAACAGCTTAATTGGCAGCTTTTTTTTTCTCCCTTAGCAACACATAGGACCATGATCCAACTTACAACTGATGTCAACTTAGATGCAATGAAACACAGTAGGCCCAATACAATGTGAGCAGAATCTCTGGGTATAAATTTGGCCTCACCTGCTTAAGAGGAGACACCAGGTCCCAGAATTCCCCTTTTTCTCCCAACCCCCCGGCTGGAGAGGCAACGAGGCCACACTATCCAATATGGTAGCCGCTAATTCGCTGCATGTCATGATTTTAAATTCAGATTTTATTTTTTTTTTCAGATTTTATTTATTTGACAGAGAGAGAGATCACAAGTAGCAGAGAGGCAGGCAGAGAGAGAGGGAGAAGCAGGCTCCCCGCTGAGCAGAGAGCCCGATGCAGAGCTTGATCCCAGGACCCTGAGACCATGACCTGAGCCGAAGGCAGAGGCTTAACCACTGAGCAACCTAAGCACACCTAAATTCAGATTTTAATTAATTAAAATTCAAAATTCTGTTCCTTAGTGACACTAGCCACAATGTTAAGGATTCAGTAGCCACATGTGGCTAGGGGTTACTATATTGGACAACAGAGATACTAATAGAAACTTTCTATCATCATCGAATATTCTATCAGAGAGCAGTGGACTAGAGGGACTTGACTTTGGAAGCCATGCAATGACGATGGCAGAGCCATTCACAGTCAAGCACAACTGCTTGAAGCTGAGCGTCTCACTGACCTGGAACACTCATCTCTGGCTGTTGAAAGAGAATGCGTGTCTTTGTTCTTTGCACTACTTTATTGTTGGGTATTTTGGTATAGGAGTCCACTTTTCACACTAATTAATACCGTTGGTTGACTCATTTATTCTCCCTTTCCCCCAGTAGGTTCTACTGGGGCAGACTTGTATTGTTGTAATTTAGCACATGGTCTGACCTCTGATAGGCTCTTAAAAACATGTACTGGAGGATTTAATTAATAAATAGGAGCACATGGGAGGGACAGTTACAATTCAGATTAGTGAAGGTTTCCTGAAGGAAGATGCATCTCAGGTAAGGCTTGAAGGATGAGTCAAAGGCAAGAGGGATAAGGGCAGGAGGAAGAGGGTTCCAGATAGAGAGAAGCCCCAAGGGGAGAGAGTGTGGAGATTTGGAGAGAGTGAAAACTCAAAATGTTTGAGCTTAAGGGAGGTAGGTGGTGAGAGTCAAGCAGGGAAGAGATGATGACAGGCTGTGTGAGCCAGGCCAAGATTTTATGTCATCCCAGAGGCAGTGAAAGAACCACCAAACTATGTTGATGCTTTCACTAAGTTATCTTAAAATTTTTCCAGTAAAACAAATGTTTGTACTTTTCTAGGAGCATTTGAGGGAGGGGATTCCCTGACACTTGAGGTAAACCATTTCCATACTTAGCCAAGATCCTCGTGGAAGATTCTGTTGTGTCTAACCTAAACCAAAGTATATTTCTTTTTTGGCCATGTGGGCCTAAGACATACTGCTTACCATTCCTTATGGTTTTTGCATATGGTAGGAAGCTCTTGGGGAATAGGTCAGAGCCCTGTGTTGTAAGTTCCCCGGTCGGATGGCGGGCATTTTGCTACATGTGGTAGCTTGAATGAGGAGGGACCTGGCACAGCTATAGAGAGGGACAAGGGAATAATGGAAGTGCACTGCATTCCAAGAGAGATAGCAGGACCATTGCACATCTTTTCTTCCTGGAAATAATGATTCCAGGTCCTATCACCTTCTTTTCTCAGTAATAGGGTCAATCTAGGATCTTTTCTTTGTGAGAACGATGATACATGGAAAACAGACAAACATTCTACATTAGCCTTTATCGATGAGGTGATTCTAACCACTCATCTATGGGCAAAGAGCCTGAATTATAACAGCTTCCTCCACGTAACTCTAACAGCTCTCTTGTGAGTTTTAGATCTTCACTTCTAACCTACTGTTCACATCTTCCTCTGTGAAAGTCACAAGCTCCTAGAATTCAACATGTCTCAACCCCTATTTATTATCACTCCCATATCCTCCCCATAAATCTGTTCCTCCTTCTTATTGCCAACAACATCTTATCCACCTAAATCACAGATTCCCACACTTGATGATTGTCCTTGCCTCCTACCTTTTCTCAGACCCCTCAGCCTCTCCACTACCAAGCTCAATCATGTCTGCCTCCCAAGCATCTCTGCCCACTATGCCATCCTGTCTTGCATTTCTCGTTGTTTCCAGAACCCATATCCTCATCATTTCCTGCATCTAACCCCAAGTTCCTACAATCTGGAATGGCATGCCTAAAATCCACATCTAACCATGCCATTCCCCCACTTAACATGTCTAAATTACTCCCTCCCACTTTGGAATGAAATCACATTCAAGAAGGGCGTGTACGAGGCCCTTAAAGACCTACTCCCTGCCTACCTCCCCAGTGTCATCTCCCACGCCTCCCCCAGATCTTCTCCTGCCACTTCTCCATCTACTGACAGGCACAGTAGTTCCTGCTCCTCTTTTTATAGTTGTTCTCTTTGACAGCCCGTGCTTTCACTTTCTTATGCACCTGGCAAAGTCTACCTGGCTTGTCAGGTTCAGTGTAGATAGCTTTCATCTAAGGTGGCCCCTTCTGATTTTTAGGTAGCCAGCCTCAGTACTTGCAATATCAAAGCTTCGCCGTAACACTTCAGACACCATGTGAGATTGCTTCTTACTTTGCATCTCTTCCTGACAACAGAAGGAATTTGTCAAAAGTAGGGCCCTAACTCATTCATCTGTAAGAGTACAGTGCCTACTATAGCACCTGACATATAATAAAGCATGCAGCAAATGTTTGTTGAGTGAATGATGAACCTAATCAAAGAGAAAATTAGTGAATTGGATGATAGTCTTGCATAATTTATAAGATACACTACAAAGAGGTAAAAGGATATAAAGAAAGAACAGTTGAGAGACTGAGGGGGGGCTCTAATATACATCTAATTGGAGTTCAAAATGAGGGAACATAATTATCCAGAATTATGCTGGTTAGAGAAGGCTAGGACTCAGATTCAAAGTCACACAAATTCTAAAGAGTATGAATAAAAATAAATCTAAACTCAAAGAAAACTTCAGAATATCAAGGGCAAAGAGAAAATGTCAAAGACAAATTCCTGTCAAAAGAAAAAGTACTAACAGCAAAAGATGATAGAAGACAATGGTATCTTTCAATTACTAAAGAAAAATCATTGTCAACCTAGGTCTTAATTTTCAGCAAAAATAACATTTAAAGGTGAGGACAAATAAAGACATTTTCAAAAATAAAGACTCACAGATATTTACTAAGTAAACAATTAGAAGATATACTTTAATAAGCAGAAAAGTGAACCCAGAAAAAGTAGGCTACCAGAAACTATGATGAAGAAATATATATAGAATAATATAGAAAAATAATTTTAATTAACCAATGACCAATAAAAAATAGAGCCATAAATTGTGTCTTTTTCTTTCAGAGGGAGAGGGAGAGAGGGAATCTTAAGCACGCCCCACACCCACATGGAGCTAGACACAGGGCTTGATCTCAAGACCCCAAGATCATGACCTGAGCTGAAATCAAGAATTGGATGCTTAACCAACTGAGCCACCCAGGCACCCCCATAAATTGTCTTTTTAAACAGGTGGGATTAATGTTCTAGACAAAATAACAAAGAAATTGAGGAGGCTAGTGGAGCTAGTTAAAGGTCGGAGTATGAGAACAGATATATTAAATAGCTTTAGACTTTGAAAAAAATTCATAATTAAATATGCATGTTTAGAATGTAAGAATAACTAGTAAAATTGGAGAGAAATATAACACACAGTTTCCAAACTGGCAATGAATAAAAAGGACAATTAATTTTTTTCCAGTCTATTAGACAGTTCGAAAGGAAAACAAGTGTGGTAAGCAGAAAACACAAAATAGGAATATAAAAATAATTTCAAATATATCAGTATTACAGAATATATGCAGCATGACTTCATTTATGCAATGTTTTAAAATTCGTAAGATAATTCCAAGTGTTGTTTTCAGATATATATCTGTGTTGTAAGTTATAATAGACAGTCATGTAAATGAATATCAATCTCTGGGGGAAGGAAGAAGGGAATGGTATAGAAGTAGGGTACACAGAGAACTTTCATTGGAGACTTTGTTCCTTTTTAAAAATTATGTGGTAAATATGACCAGAGGTTAATATTCCATAATCTGGGTAGTAGACACACAACTGTAGTTTTCTGGGCATTTGAAATACTAAAATAACTATATATAAATCTATACCAAATGCAACGTAGCCTCCACATTTCCAAATGAAAAGATCTTTTAGGAAGATTTCTTAATTGCTTGGATGGCTCATTTTGTTGAGCGCCTGACTCTTGATTTTCGGCTGAGATCATCATCTTGAGGTTGTGAGATCATGCCCTGTGTTGGGCTTCATGCTGGGTGTGGAGCCTGTTTGGGATTCTCTCTCTGTCTGTCTCTCCCCCGCTGCTCATGTGCGCTCTCTAAAAAAAGAATTTTTTATCACCTTGAATACACAAACTTTCAAAGATACAGATGGAATAGTGAAAGGTTTACTTTATTTAATTTTCTAATAAAATTAGATATCCATATTTATAAACATGTTTTACATAAAAAGAAGTATTAATTGGAAACACTGTCCTTTTGCCTTGTGAAACAGTTGTTTTAAACTAATCATGCATCTTTGATGTCAGTGACTTTCTTAGAACACGTTTAGGGATATGTTCATGACATTGAACATAGGTTTTGAGGTCACATGCTATCCTCACTTCCCTCGAAGTTGAGATACAGCCCTCTTTAGTCTATGTTTAATGGTGTCACTGGAAATATCTGAAGGATTAAGTTTTCATCCCCATATTAGGATAGTTGTTTTTTTTTTAATTCACCCTATAGGTTTATGTTTACCATCTCCAAAGGTAACCACTTACAAGTAATCCTTAAAAGGCTTGGTTACATCATGATCTAACTCTTGCAGTTGTGAAGCCATGTTCCCATGCATGGTCACTACATTTGCACTAAATTTATTTGTCTCATTTTTAACTCTATTCTGTCAGATGGTCATCCAAAATTAGTATTTTGGATGCAACTGAAATCATTTCTAGCTAATGTGTCTTGACCAAACAAGTATTTTGTTAATCAAATTAATACAATAAACTACAATAGGAGACAAAGTGCAATGTCAATGGGAAACTGATTACCTTACACCTGGTACCACCTTACAAACAACTATTTCTAATACTTCAAATCCATGGGAATGTATAAATAATAAACTAAAGCAAACACCTGCATACCCACCACACTGAATGGACTCCTTTTCTGAGCAGTAATTTTAATTTGTTAAAAATTGGTTTCTGTTTCTGGGATAAGATAGGATAGACTCAATATTCCCTCTTTTTTCCTCAAAGTATGACTAAAACCCTGGAAATAATTCAGCAGACAATGATAAAAGAACTCAGAATGTTGGGTAGAAGAAGACAGACTAGTTAGGGACCTCAGGACTTGAAGACCAATACTGTCATAAATCCCTGGGTTTTCATTTTTTTTTCCAGGAAAAGGGAATCTCATCAGGGACTTAACTGGAAGACACACCCAGGGACATGGCAGGCCAATATACTCACAGCAGTGGTACCAGCAGAGCTCAGGAGGCTGTACCATCCCCTGTCCACATCCAACAAGAGCAGCAGGCTCAATCTGTCCACAGCATGGGCAAGAGTGGGTCCAGAGTGGACCCGTTTACTCCATCCCCACATAGACCAGCAACATTTAAACAATGGAGCTAGTATGCTCCATGTTTTCTATCTATCTACTCAGTGGCTGCAGGTGACCCAAGGTTAATGTCACTCAACCCTTCACCTAATGGTAAAGAATCACCCAAATCCATGGCTCCTGATCCTCCAATCAATGGCAGAAGGAAGCTCTAGTAGCCTCTTCACTCCCCCAGAAGCACCTACGAAAATAGGAAAATAGGACAGGAAGCCAAATGACACAGGTGGCCAGTGAACAGGCCAAGGGTAGTGTTTTCCCTCTCATAGGTCTAGAAACCCTCATATTCTACTTAAGAATACTGAGAGGCCCAGGGAAACACTGTTCATCCTCACAAATGGCACTAGCAGGGATCTAACAGAAGCTCAGGCAGAGCTACATAAATCAAACAGACCAGAATACCATTGCAAGGGCTCAGGAAACTAAATTCCCATTGGAACTGAGAGCTAAAAAAAGGTAGGACAGAATGTGCAAGTGAAACCAAAACAGGACAAATGCCAGATACAATAAAAGATTCAAATACAGAGTCTTCTAAATAAAAATTAAAAGGTCCAAAATACAATTAAAAAATTACTCATCATTCTCATAACCAGGAAAATCACAACGTGGATTAGAAATATGACCAACTTGGGGCACCTGGATGGCTCAGTCATTTGGGCACCTGACTCTTGATTTCACCTCAGGTTGTAATATTAGGGTTGTGTCATCAGGCCCACATCAGGTTCTACATTCAGCATGGAGTCTGCTTGGGACTCTCCTTCTTCCTCTCCCTCTGTCCCTCTCCCCTCCCCACCCTGTAAAATAAATAAATAAATAAATAAATAAATAAATAAAATCTTTAAAAAGATAATCAACAGATTCCAATAAGAAGATGAATCAGATTTTAGAATATGAGACATACTCTAAAGCAGTCACCATAAAATTGCTCCAACAAATAATTATGAATTCTCTTAAAACAAATAAAAAAAATAAAACCACAGCAAAGAAAGAGAAAATATTTTAAAAAATACTAAATGGAAATTATAGAACTGAAATATACAGTAGTAACTGGACAAAAAACTTACTTGATGGGCTCATGGTAGAGTGGAGATGGCAGAAGACAGAATCAGTGAACTTAATAAAAGCTCAATAAAATTTACTCAATCTGACCAACACATTAACAATAGACTTAAAAAAAAAAGAACAGAATTCCCAGGACAATATGGACAATAAAAAAAAAATCTTTCATTTGTCTCATCAGAGTCTCAGAAGGAGAAAATAATGTGGGGCTGAAAATGTATTTGGAGAAATAATGGCTGAAAAATTCTCAAAGTGGCAGAAGACCTAACCCCACAGAATCAAGAAGCCTATGAACCCCAACTAAGTAGACACAAAGAAATTCATGCAAAGACAAATAATAGCTAAACATAGGAAAACTCAAGATGAAGAAAACAATTTCTTTAAACAACCAGGGGAAAATGACAAATGAACTGGAGGGAATAACAATTCAAAGGATAGCGGATTTCTCATCAGAAACAATGGTGGCCTAAAGAAGGGGGCCCATGTTTCAAGTACAGAAGTGTAACAACAGTCAACCATGAATTCTGTACCTGGTGAAACTATCTATTAGAAATGAAGGGGAAATAAAGACATTTCTTAGACAAGGAAAAACTGAGAGAATGTGCTGCTAGTAAACCTACATTTAAAGAATGGCTAAAGGGTCATGAAGCAAACCTCAATACAGAATATGTTCTGTGGGAACACATAGGGAATCACAGTAGATATCAGTAACAGAAAGACAAAAATAAAACAACTGGAAATTAAACAGTACACTACTAAGCAACCCATGGGCCCAAAAGGAAGTCTCCAAAAGATTTAAAAACACATAGAGATAAATTAAAATGCAACCTACTGCAGTTGGTAGGATTCAGCTAAAGAGTTACTGAGAGGGAAATGTATAGCACTCAGTCTTTCCATTAAAAAAGAGGAAAGATCTCAAATCAATAATCCAAGTTCCAAAAGGCTAGAAAAAGAAGAGCAAAGTAGAGCCAAAGCAGGCAGACGGAAGGAAGTCATAAAAATAAGAGCAGACATAAATGACACTGAAAACAGCAAAACAGAAAAAAAAATCAATGAAACAAAAAGCTGGTTCTTGGGGCGCCTGGGTGGCTCAGTGGGTTAAGCCGCTGCCTTCGGCTCAGGTCATGATCTCAGGGTCCTGGGATCGAGTCCTACATCGGGTTCTCTGCTCAGCAGGGGGCCTGCTTCCCTTCCTCTCTCTCTGCCTGCCTCTCTGCCTACTTGTGATCTCTCTCTCTCTCTCTGTCTCTGTCAAATAAATAAATAAATCTTTTAAAAAAAAAAAAAAAGCTGGTTCTTTGGGAAAAAAAAAAATCAATAGCGTTCCAGTGAAATGGGCATATAAATTGAGAGGGGACACAAATCACTAATACTGGGAACAAAATAGGGGATATTGCTATAGATTCTGTAGCCATTAAAAGGATAATAAAGGAATACAACAAACAACTTTACTCTCGTAGTTTGACCACTTAGAAGAAATAGACCAGTTTCTCAAAAACCCTGAAATAATAAACTTCAGTGGGGATAGAATAGATACCATAACCATTAAAGAAATAGAATTTGTAATTTAAACTCCAAAAGAGATTCCTTGGCCCCAGTGGATTTACTGGAGAATTTTACCAAACATTTAAATAAGATTAACATCAATTTTACTCAATCTCTTCCAGAAAATAGAAGAGGCAGCAACACTTGCCAACTCTTATTATGAGGCATGTATTATATTGACCAAAACCAGGAAAAGACAGTACAAAAAAAGAAAACCACACATCCAATATCTCTCAGAAATTTAAAAACAAAAATCCTCAACAAAATATTACCCAACACAATCCAACAATGTATACAAATAATTCCTTTTTTAAGGATTTTATCTTATTTATTATTTTTTACTGGGGCAGAGGCACAGAGAGAGAGAGGAAGAGAAAGAATTTTAATGCCCAGTGTGGGACCCAATGGAGGGCTCCATTTCACAACCCTGAGATGATGACCTGAGCCAAAAATCAAGAATCAGATGCTTAACTGACTGAGCCACCCATGCGCCCTATACGGTAAGTCTATACACCACGATGAATTGGGGATTTATTCCAAGAATGCAAAGGTGGTTCAACATTCAAAAATCATTCAATGTAATCCATCATATCAACAAGTTAAACAAGAAGAATCATTTGATCATATCAATGAAAATAGAAAAAAACACATTTGAAAATGCAGCATGCTTCATGATAAAAACTCTCAGCAAATTAGAAACAGACAGAACTACCACAACTTCATAAAGAGCACTTATAAGAAACCCACCAACACCGTACTTAATTGAGCAACTGGATGCATTGTCCCAAGAACAGGCACCAAATGAGGATGGATGGTCACTCATACTGACCAGAGTACAGGAAGTTCTAGCCAGTGCCATAGGCGACAAAAAGAAATAAAAGATACAAAGAGAAGAAATAGAGAAATAAAATTGTGCCAATTTTCAGATTGTCTATGTAAAAAATCCCAAGGAATCTATTTAAAAAACAGAACAAAACAAAACACCCAACATTCCGGAACCAAAAAGTGAGTTCCACAAGCTTATGGAACATAACACCGACACACAAAGATCAACTGCATTTTACAGACTATTCATGAGCATGTGGAAACTAAAATTGAAAGACATGATAGAATTTACCTTCATGCCAGAGAAAGTAAAATATTTTGGTATATACTTAACAAAACATATCCAAGATTTGTATGCTGAAAATTATTTTTAAAAACTGGTAAAAGAAGTCAAAGAAGATCTCTAATACATGGAGAGACATTCCATTAAAGGGATTAGAAGACTCAACATAGTTAGAATGTCAATTCCCTCCAATTTGATATATATATGTTTAATGCAATTCCTATTAAAATCCCAGCAAGGTTGTTTGTGGACATGGACAAATTTATTCTAAAATGTATATGGAAAAGCAAAAGCCCTTGAATAGCCAAATAATCTAGAAAAAGAAGGAAGGAATCATTCTACCTAATACTAAGGTTTGTTACTTAGTTATAATAATCAAGGCAGTGGTATTGTTGGATAAATAGACACATGGGTTAATGAAACAGGATAGACCAGAGATAGCCCTCCACAAATATGTCCGATTAATGTTTGACAAAGATGCAAAAGTAATTCAGTGGAGAAAAATGGCCTTTTTAACAAATACTGCCAGAGCAATTAGATATCTGTAAGGGGGAAAAAAAAAAAGAAACTGAACCCAGACCTTATAAGTTACAGAAAAATTAACTAAAACTGGATCATGGGCTTAAATGTAAAACATAAAACTATGAAACATTTAGGGGAAGAAAAGATGAAAAATCTTGTGATCTCCAGCTAAGCAGAGATTTTAGACTTGACACCAAATGTGCAGTCAGTAAAAGAAAATTGGTGAATAGGACTTCACCAAAATTAAAAATGTTTGCTCTGCAAAACACCCTGTTAAGAGGATGAAAAGACAAGCTATGTACTGGAGAGAAATGTCTGCAAACCACGTATCTGATACAAAGGACAAGTATGTGGCATATACAAAGAACTTGCAAAACTCAACAGTAACAAAACCTAACAGTCCGATCAGAAAATGAGCCAAAGACATGAAGAGCTATTTCACTGCAGAGGATACGCAGATGACAAATAAGCACACGAAGAGACATTCAGCTTCATTAGCCATTAGGGAAAGGCAAAGAAAAAAACCACAATGAATATGATGACACACCTATCAGGACCGCTGAAATAAAGAAGAGTGACAATGTCAAATGCTGGCCAGGACTGCTGGAAGAATGTAAAATGGTACGGTTGCTCTGGAAAACAATTTGGTAGTTTCTTATCAAAGTAAACAGGCAACTACCATACAAGCCAACAATCACACCCCTGGGCAGAGGGCAGAATTTCCAAAGAAATGGAAACCTGACATTCACACAAACACCTGGGCATGAATATTTATAGTCGCTTTATACATCATAGCCAAAATGTGCAGATGACCTAGATGTCCCTTAATAGGTAACTGGTTGAACAAACTCATACATCCATACTGTGGACTCCTGCTCAGCAATAAAACAGAATTGAACTACTCATACATATAAAAACTTGAATCAAATTTGATGGAATTATGCCGAGTGGGGGGAAAAAAAGCCAATCCCCAAGGTTATATACTACATGATTCTATTTATAGGAGATTTGGAAATGACAAGATTTTTGGAACAGAGGACAGAGTAGAGGTTGTCAGGGGCTAAGGACAGGGTGGAGCAGGAGGGAGTAAAGATAACAACAGGGGGGCCCTGTGGTGACAGCACTGCTCTGTCTTGACTGTGTGCTATCTCCACATGCCCACACGCGGGAGGCGACTGCGCAGGTCCAAGTACACACATGGGCAAATGAGTGCAAGTCAAACTGGGAAAACACAAAGACTGCTGGATGATATCATGTCAATATCCTGGCTGTGAGATTGCCCGGCAGTGTTCTGAGATGTTATCACTGGGGGAAACCGGATAAAAGGTACAGGGGAATCTTGCTGTATTATTTCTCACAACTGTGTGTGAATCTACGATTATCTCCAAATAAAAGTCAACAACCTTGCAAGTCAGAACTTCCTCCCTCCCCCTTCTTTCCCCCTCCCCACCACCCCCAGCTAGTTGTTGAACATTTACCTGCACAGAATTGCTTGTCTTTGGAGAATGGACTTTGTGTTAGGCTTCTTCCCTGAGTGCCTCACAGGGAGATGAAGTTGGTGGCTGGAGACAGTGGCTTTACCATCCTTGACTTCAGGTTTCCTCCCCTGTAAAATGGAGACAGGACTAGAGTGAAGGAAAATGAATGATTATGCAGAACCTACTTTTAGCTACGTTACCTTCCCCCATCCTCTCGGCTAGCCCAGTGAGCCAGGCATTAGGAGTGTCCAAGTTTCAGATGATGAGACAGGCTGAGGAACATGCCTATCATAGAAGATGGCCAGGTTGGAGTCCACAGTCCAGGCATGTTTGGTTACTTATGGCTGTCTGGGAGCTTATCGACTCTCTGACCCTAAACCATACAAGGCGACATCTCCCAGTGGAAAGTGAGCTAGGCAGAGAATGCCTGAGCCTCTAAGTGTGAGTTGTGGGGTGGGGAGGAGGGCTAGGAGGGACGCAGCCTGCTCCTACCAGGTAGATACAGTTGCATCAGGAGCCACAGACCTCACTGGGCCAGCATCTCTCCACTGTGGAGCTAGAAGAGAGAGCTACTCGTTTCCCCCTGGCTGGTTGTCTGTTCCCTACCACTGCCTGCAGTACGTAGACAAAGCAACCCCAAAGGCCCAGCACTCTCTGCTTAGAGACCAGGCAGGGGATCAAGGTCAGCAGCTGAGAGCCATGGGGACATGGGTATGTACAACCCCAGAGGACACCGGGGCGGGGTTGGGGGGGATAACCCTGGCCCTGAGGCCAGGCCCAGCCCATGAACAAAGGAAGGAAATATCTGCTTAGGTTGGAGATCACATTGCCCAACAGAGGCTTACCTTCCAACCCTTGGCGATCTCCTTGGTGCTTTCCTCACAAACTCTAGAGAATGGACAAAAGCAAGGCAGTTCAGTGGTTCAGTGGTTAGAGACTGGGCTGGAGGTCAGGAGAGGTAGATTTCATCCAGCCCTGCAACTTCCTCCAAGTCTTTGGATCAGTCATGCTCCCCCCTTCTGGGATTCCGTGTCCTCGCCCATAAAATGAAGGGGTTCGGATCTGGTGGTCCCCAAGGCCTCTCCAGGTCCTGCCAGTCCTCATATCCGAGGTTAGCTCCAGGGCCTGCACACAGGGCCCGCCTGATTCCACCACAGCTCACAAACATGATTGGAACAGAAGCCTTAGTCCGATTTCATTTTTCTTCCAAGGCTGTTTATTGCCTAACAAAATGTACTTAGTGGTAAATTCGTGACCATGATGTTAAGTGTAGGCTACAAAGCCAGAGACCAAAAAAATATTAAAAATAAAATAGTGAGGGGGAGGGGTGGGGAGTACAGAGCCGGAAGAGGGAGGGCCATCCAGAGGGTCGGGAAACCTTGGATTCACAGGAACGGCTCATACACACGGGCACTATTCCTTATTTATTCACATCCTCTGCCCTGTCTGGGTTCCGCGTGGTCTCCACTTCTTGTTAGCTTTTCAGCTGCACACCAGGCCCCAGCTGGCAGTGGCTAATTGCAATCAGCAGGTGAGAAATGTAGGTTCTCCGAAAAGGAATTATCTCCAGCGCTGGGAACCATTCTGGGAAATGTAACAGACCTGGGAAGAGAGGGGGAGATGTTTAAAACCTGAACTTCTGTGAAAAGCATTAATTGAAAAAGACAGAACCGCGCACCAGGAACCCATGACTCGCTCGCCTGAAAATATAATGAAGCGACTTCATGTGGAAGGAAAGATGGGGGAGCATTTCCATTTCTGCAAAAGCAGCTCTTGCCTCGTGCACACAGGCCCTGCCTGGCCTCTTTTCCCAGGAGAGCCAGAGAGCACAAAGGTTTGTTCTGGGGGGGTTCGTCTTTATCTTTACATTTTTCTGCATCAGTAAAACCACAACGCCAAGCTAAGGACTTTTTATTTATTTATATTTATTTATTTATTTTTAGAGAAAGATGTAAGGCAATCTACTGTGAAGTGGAATGACTTGAGAAAGCAAGCTCAAAATCAGGGCGCGATCTCGAGCTCGCTCAAGTCTCGTGCCAAGGGAGGTGTTGGGGGGACAGGAGGCGGGTACAGCCAGAGACTGACCCTAGAAGGTTGTCCCACTCCTTGGGGAAGCAAGCAAGCCGCAAGGCAAGGAGCAAAGTCCTGGAGTGGACTGTGACCTCCGCTCAGGCGGCTGGCCATCGGTCCCATTGTAAGCACCTGGGGACACGAGAAAGGCCCTCTAAGCACCTACCTGCTCTCCTAGAGAATCGGCTTCTTTCTGTGCGTTATCAGGAAAGGGAATGAAAAGCGTACCAAAGGGGTGATTTGAATTTCATTTTCTCAATATGTGCCCCCGTGGGGAAAGCTGCGTGGTGTCGCATGCTGATTCAAGGAAAACGGTCTCTCTGCTCGCTGAGGTTGAAGGCTCGTCGTGGGTAGCTCGCCTTGCACCAGGCAGTGGGGGCACCCCGAGTACAGACTGGGGGTATCCCACAGCCAGGGCCTGGTCTGGCCACCTTTACAGACAGCTCCCCCCCACACACAGCTCCTGCGGCCCGCTAGGTTCCGTGTTAGAGGTGGGAGTGAATTGCGCTGCGACCCTTCCCCAGATTTGGTAGAAGGCAAGGGCTAAGATGTGGCATAAAACACAAAAGCCTCGCTCCCCTGAATAAATGTTGACAGGGCTTTGTCGGGGGGTGGGGGGGAGGTTAGGCTCTGGGGCTTGGCTCTGAAGGAACCACAGTTCCTGGTGGGAGGTCAGGCGAAGGACAGCTACGCGGGGCAGGGGCAGGCACGGGGGCAGGGGGCAGGCAGCTAGGGGATTTTGTCCACCTACAGGAGCCCCTCCCACAGTCCCCAGCCACCCCAGGGGCCCAAGGAATGTCAGAGGAGAGATTCAAGTCTCCAGGGGAGGAGATAAAGAGGTCTCTAGAACTTTGGCCTCGGAGCCAAACCCCAGGCTTTGTGATCAAAAGACAAATAAACAGCCATTCCCACAGGGTCTCTCAAACCTGCTGAGCGGCACAAATGTTTCCTCCTTATAAACAAGCTTACCTGAAGAAGGCGAAGAAAACCAGACCCTGAAATCCCACAGTTTTTGGCAGACCCCTTAGGAGAAACGCCTGCCGGCAGCTTATCAAGTGCCTTTCTCACATCGCTCTGAAATAAGATGTCAAAGTTTGAACATAAACCATGAACAAACAAAATCAGTCCCGTTCTTCATGCCGGCTTCCCCATCCTGACACAGGGAAGGTTGAAACAGAACTGCAGAATTCAAAGCCACTGGAATGAACTGAGAGAGGCCAGTGGGTGGCGGAGGTAAGCAGGGAGAGGTGGCCTCCTTTCAATGAAAGCAGGCCCTGTACCGCTGATCTGTGCAGGCCTAGGGAGCCCTCTTCCCACAGATACCCATGGAGTTCTTTCCAGAGGTGTCACTGGCCAAGACGAATGCCCTAAGGAGCACCCATTATGAACCACCAATTGGGATAGGCCAATGTCCACACAGAGCTGGTCTCTGTCCCGAAGCTTCCATTCTTATTAGTAAATTAAGCAGCATGTTAGTAGGGGATACGTGCCAGAGCAAGAACATATCCAGGAGAGGAGAGCCTGGGTGGCCCAGTTGGTGAAGCATCCAACTTTTGATTGCAGCTCAGGTCATGGTCTCCAGATCGTGAGATTGAACGACACGTCAGGATCCGTTCTCAGTGGGGAGTCTGCTTGAGATTCTCTGTCTCCCTGAGATTCTCTGTCTCCCTCTTCCTTTGCCTGCCCCCCACATAAATAAACAAATAAATAAAATCTTTAAAAAGGGAGAAACAATACATCCAGGAGAGGGGTGGAGAATGGAGGAGGCGACTTTTGAGCAAAGATGAAGGAGTGAGCCCCTCTAGGAGGCACTCTGAGGGAAGAAGGACCCAAGTAGAGGGCTCCTTCTAAGTAAGTGCCAATGACCTGAGGTCGAAGCAGGCCTGGCAGAGGCCAAGGGCACCGTGGGAGCCAGTGGAGCTGAAATGGAAACATGAAGGCTGTCGCTGCAGATTCTGAGCGCGGTAGAGAGTCACCGAACATCATAGCCAGTGCCCAGGTTACCTCATCAGCCTGTTCTGCTGCGCTGGCCTCTTTAGAGCCGCCTCTAGGGGCCTATACTCCCTGATTCTCTATCAGCTACCACCTAGTCCCTGAGAGGGTCCTGATTAGTTACTAACTAAAGGGGAAGCCCCACCCCCAACTTCCTGGACAGACGTCATAGCTCCCAATGCTTCAACTCGCAGATGGAGGCATCCTAGAGACAGACGTGTAGGAAGAGGGAGGCTGATCTGAAAGTGTCCCTCTCCACTCCCCACCCCCGGGTCCCTACAAAAGCTGTCACCATACACTGAATGATTCAATAAAAGTTTGGCTGACCCTTCCCCACAGAAAGCATGGAGATGCCTCTGAAGAGACTTGGTTGTGTCCTAGACTCATCTGATTTGGTCTGAGTCTCTGACGCAAGCACCCAGGATTGATTTAGGGTCTACCATGCTGACAGACTCTGGCCAGGCTCAGAGAGGGATGCAAGCAGGGTC
The DNA here is from genome assembly GCF_020171115.1 of Neogale vison. Taxonomy (NCBI): domain Eukaryota; kingdom Metazoa; phylum Chordata; class Mammalia; order Carnivora; family Mustelidae; genus Neogale; species Neogale vison. The sequence continues at coordinate 97,381,487 of NC_058105.1, forward strand.
TAGCTTATACTGGGAAGCTGCAGCTCAGGGCTAGCCCAAGCACTTTGAAGACAAATTCTTGGCTCAATGCCCCAAGGATTTCCTTGGTCAGAACCTCCCTGTTTACTTTTCAGCATTTAGCAACACAGGCATTGCAACACTCACACAGAGCCTCGAAGTGGGGTGACCTTGGAAGCAAGGAGGTTGTTCCGGAAGCCCAGGGACCCGGGTTCTGCAGCAAGGCTATGTGACTGGATGTTGCAGTTCGGCCAGAAGTGGGTCAGAAGGGCCGCAGCTGTGGAGTAAGTGCCCTGTGATAGGGCAGAACATTCCACAGCTGGGGACCTGTTGAGCAGTCTGAAGGTCCGCAGTGTGGCCCCTGAAAACAGCAGCACAGGCAGTCAGGAGGGAGAGATGGACGTGAAGTGGAGGAAGGCAAGGACAAACTGGAGGCCAGTTGAACAGAAGGGAGCTTTCCCAGTTTCTCACAGCCTCCAACTTCATAGATGCAGGTGACCTACAGGCCAGGTGGGGGGTCTTCCAGCATGCACTCCCAGTGGTCCCGGCACTCAGAGAAGCCCAGGGAGGGGGGCCAGTGGCTGTGGGCCCGCTGCCACCCACACCAATGATGTGAGAAGGCGGATGGGTGACATGTGTGAGCTGGGACCGTGCCTGTCCTGCTCTGATGGTCGGACCACAGAAACTTCACACAAGTTTCTCTTCGGGCCAACCCTGGCCATGGAGGGAAAAGGCGAGAATTCTGTGAAACATAGTTCCCGTTTAGCGACTATGATAAACCCACCACTGTGACTTTGACCTCAGGCCTCAGCTTCCTCACCCCTGACATCTAGTTGTTGGCCTGAAGGAAACTTTGGGAGCATCCATGTTACAGTAACAATTCCATTTTCCCCCTCAGTGGCAAGCCAGCAAGGGCAGCGCATCCCACCAGGTCAACTTGCATTACACAAGGAGGTGCCAGGACAGCCCAGATGCTATTGCAACATTGGGAGGCCCCACTGGCTGGACTGAGTCCAGAGTCTCAGCCTTAATCCTCAGAGGAACTCCACATTCCATGGGCATACACACTGCCTCATTTCCCACCTTATCGTAGGTCTGTAGGAGTGAGACATTATCATCTGTCTTCCCTGGTAGTAAAGTTCAGATCCAGCATGTGGCTGGACTGATGCCAGTCACCTGCTGAGGCGGGGGCAGCAGGTGATGAAGCCCATGCTCTGTCTCTAGCACTCAGGCTGAGAAGTCCCAGAAGGCTGCAGGGAGATTTTTAGGCTGCACACAGTTCAATTAACAATCCAGACCCAAACATGTTCTCTAGGAGTTCAGCTTCCAGGTGATTCCAGAAAACTCTAACACAACCTAATGAAAATTTTTCTCAGCAAATAAGGTGAGCTACTGTGATCCACGAAGAGCTTTCGACAAAATACGCTCTTTGTAGACTTGGTTCTTAGGTACTGCAGGGGGTGGGAGGAGACAAAGAGGTAGAAATGCAGAATGGAAATGGAAAAAAAAATTATATTGTATAGAGAGACTCATTTATGACCAAAGAAAAGAAGAGGCGTAAAAATGTGGCCGTTCAAGAGAAGGGAGGCTGGATGGATCTTCTTTGAAATTCCATGAGTTTAGGAGATCATCAATAAATCTAAAACTAGAGGTTCCTGTCTCAGCACATGTAAGGTGCAAAGAAAGGAAGAAAAGGAAAATGCCAGAAGGAATACCTGAGTTCAGAGTACCTCATGAAAGAAAGAACTTTTATTTATTATGGGGCAGAGTGGGTACAACACTAAATGAGACTATGGTCCTGAAGTTACACCCTCTAGACTTGCTCCTTGTGTGATGTCTGTCTGTTGGGGGAGGAAAAGTCACTTTCCCTCTACCCTTCTAGGTTCTTGGCTCAGACAGCCCCCCCCCCCATATAAAAGACTAACAGGAGAAAAACAAACAGATGTTTAATGATACCTTCCATGTACATGAAAGACACCCAGGAAAATAGACTAGCTCCAAACTGGCCCAAGCCACCCCCTTAAATACCATCTCCAGCTAAAGGCCAGAGAAGACATCGGGGGAGGAGAGGCTGGTTCTGGGAGGTTTCCAGGCAAAGCACAGTAATCAAGACTAAAGGTGTTATGCAGATTTAGGTCATTGCCTTCTCCAATGATCAGAGTTTCTACAGACTGAGTCATCCTGGTACAGAGAGGGAGACACCCTTACAAAAGGAGAGCTCCCTTATACATGTAATTTTCTCTTACAAAATGGTAACTTGTGCTCCGTTTTCAGGGTTTTTTTTTTTTAAGGTTTTATTTATTTATTTGACAGACAGAGATCACAAGTAGGCAGAGAGAGAGAGAGAGAGGAGGAAGCAGGCTCCCGCTGAGCAGAGAGCCCGATGCGGGGCTCGATCCCAGAACCCTGGGATCATGACCGGACCCGAAGGCAGAGGCTTTAACCCGCTGAGCCATCCAGGCGCCCCCGTTTTCAGAGTTTTTCCCAAGTCTGCTGTTCCTTAAAAATAATCAGCCTAAAATTATCTTTATGCCAAAGAGACATATTTTGGGGTGACAAATTCTGCTGAAGTATATGTATGTCTCGCCTAGAGCAAGGCGGTTCAGACCACAGCCAGGAAGCATCCAAGGTGCAAAAGCCAGCCAGCAGGAGGGGCCGGCACAGCTATAAGGGTCTGACCTATGGAAGAAGAGACACTGAAGACTTAAAAGTGGGAAAGGACTTATGTCCACACAAAAACTGGCATGTAGATGTTTACAGTAGCTTTATTCATGATTGCCCAAGCTTGGAAACAAACAAGATGTCTTCAGTAGGTGAATGGGTCAATCAACTGTGGTAATCCAGACAATGCAATATGATTTAGCACTAACAAGAAATGAGCTATCAAGTCATGAAAACATAAGGAGGAACCTCAAATGCATGTTACTAAGTAAAAGAACCCAATCTAAAAAGGCTACATACGATTCCAACTATACGACATTCTAGAAAAGGCAGAAGTCTGGAGATAGCAAAAAGATGAGTGGTTGTGGGCAGCTGGGGAGATAGGGGAGGGAAGCACAAGTGAAGCCCAGAAGATTTTTAGGACAGTGAAAATTGTCTGTATGATATTATAACGGTGGATACACCTCACTACATTTATCTAAACCCATAGAATGTTCAATGGCAAGGGTCAACCCTAACATAACCTATGGACTCTGGGTGATAATGATGTACCAGTAATAGGTTCATCAACTTTTAAAAATGTACACGCCAGTGGGGATGCTGATAACGGGGAAGTTGTGCATGTGTTGGGGGCAGGGGTTATCTGGGAAATCTCCATACCTTCTTCTCCATTTTACTGTGACTCTAAAACCTAGAGGACAACACAGGCAGCAACCTCTCTGACTTCGGCCACAGCGACTTCTTGCTAGACATTTCTCCAAAGGCAAGAAGAGAAACAAGAGCAAAAATGAACTATTAGGACTTCATCATGATAAAACACTTCTGTACAGTGAAGGAAACAGTCAAAAAAACTAAAAGGCAATCTATGGAATGGGAGAAGATATTGCAAATGACTTACCATTTAAAGAGCTAGTATCCAAAATCTATAAAGAACTTATCAAACTCAATGCCCAAAACAACAACAACAACAACAAAAATAGTCAAGAAATGGGCAGAAGATATGAACAGACATTTCTCCAAAGAAGACAACCAAATGGCCAATAGAAACATGAAAAAATACTCACCATCACTTGGTATCAGGGATATACAAATCAAAACCACTGTGAGCTACCACCTGACACCAGTCAGAATGGCTAAAATTAACAAGTTAGGAAACAACAAATGTTGGCATGGATTTGGAGAAAGGGGAACCCTCTTACACTATTGGTGGGAATGCAAACTGGTGCAGCCACTCTGGAAAACCGTATGGAGGTTCCTTGATAAGTTGACAATAGAGCTACCCTACAATCCAGCAATCACACTACTGGGTATTTATCCAAAGGATACAAACATAGTGATCTGAAGGAGCAAATGCACCCCAAAGTTTATAGCAGCAATGTTCACAATAACCAAAATATGGCAAGAGCCCAGATGTCCATTGAGAGAAAAATGGATAAAGAAGATGTGGTATATATATGCAATAGAATACTGGTTGGCCAACCAAAAGAATGAAATCTTGCCATTTGCAGTGCCGTGGATGGAGCTAGAGGGTATTATGCTAAGTGAAATAAGTCAGTCAGAGAAAGACAAATACTGTATGATTTCACTCCTATATGGAATTTAAGAAACAAAACAGATGAATATAGGGAAAGGGAAGGAAACATAAAATAAGACAAAAACAGAGAGGGAGGCAAACCATAAGAGACTCAATCTCAGGAAACACTGAGGGTTGCTGGAGGGGAGGGGGTTGAGGGGATGGGGTCACTGGGTGATGGAGATTAAGGAGAGCACTTGAAGGAATGAGCACTGGGTGTTATATACAATTGATGAATCGCTCAATTCTACCCCTGAAATTAATAATATACTATAAGTTAACTCAACTGAATTTAAATAAGAAATAAAACATTTTTAAAAACTGCTCTAAAAAATTAGAGTTTTTTTTAAAAAGTGGGAGAGGAAACTGAATCTGAGGTTCCTTAATGTTCAGCATATCAAAAATGAAAGTTTAAAAACGAAATTGTACTTTGGTTAGTGAACCACAACATTCTTCCTGAATCCTCTTGACAGTTCAGTGCAAACATGGCTCAGGTCTCCCATATTCTGCAGACATAAAAGTTATGCCCAGGACTCTCTAGAGGCAAGAATGATCTAAATTGGAATTTAGCTTGTAATACCTTTGTCTAGTGCAGGGGTTGGCAAACTTTTTCTGTAAAGGGCCAGATAGTAAATATTTTAGGCGTTGCGGGCCATACGGTCTCTATTTCAATTACTACTCTGCTGCTGTAGCGTGGCTTTGTCCAATAAACTTTATTTACAAAAACAGGCACAAGCTGGACTTGTCCCGGGGGCTGTAATTTGCTGGTCTAGTACATTCCTAGAAAGTTGGGCTTGCCTATGTTCAAAGTATGGGCAAAGTGAGTATTGAAATTATGTGTTACATATAAATTACATGTGTTCTAACACAGAGAAGGAGGAATTAAGGAAAACAGTGATACAAGAGAAGAAAGGAAGCTGACTTGTTTCATAAGCCAGGGGGAGAAGAATGTAGACACGAGCCACGAGGAAGAGGAGGCAAAGCGTGTCTTGGTGGGGACAGCGCACACTCGGAGGCACACAAGACAGAGAACACGAGATCAGAGCTCAATGGACTCTGATTCCAGGCCATTGTCTGCCCTTCTGTCATTCTGTCCAGTCCCCAAACCCTCACAGTCCATATCCAGGCAGGAAAGGAAAGCACAGAAGACTGTGGTGAGTGAGCAGACGTGGGGATGATGGCCACGCTGGCGGTGTCTCCCTGTGAGGACAGATTCCTATCTTCTTCCAACAACACATTATGCCAAAAACATAGCTAAACTTGAGCTTAAATAAACAATTTAATCAGCAGCCCAGTTTCCTTTTATCACCCAATCTCCCGGCTAGACGGACTAATTATTTTCCATCTCCTAACTGCTGGACTGTTAAGTATCATCTGAAGCAAACAGAATACCAGGCATTGCCGAATGCTGTCACAGCCCAGGCCCTGCACTAACGTGATTCCCATGGTGGCTGCGTTTTTAAAGACCCTGCAACTAAATAAACATGGCTTTTGGAATGACTGCTTGCAGAAGTACTTTGTTGTGTGGGAGGCAGGGAAGGCTTTTCCATCAGAAAATGTGGCCAGTGTTCATTAGCAAAGAAAACAAGATACAGGTCAGATTGTAAGCACAGCCATCACCATGTTGGAGAGGAAGGCTATTTTTAGACAGTTCCCGATGAGCGCGCATTTCGAACTCTCTCAGCCTTACTTCTCCACCTTTAAAATGGAGCTTGTGAGGTTTACCATGGGGAGGTATTCTGCAGAAAAAAAATCAGATAGTGTAGCTGACCCAGCTCTCAGCCTATAGTGGGTGCTTTCTAAACAGAAGGTCACCTGATATTATCAATGACTGATATCTGTAACACAATTCTGGCACAAAGAAGATCACGCCAATCCTGAGGGGAGAATTGCAGTCCTGAAAGAAGATGTTTTCCTTGCTCTTTATCAACCTTCCCGTGGTCTGTGCCTTCTACAGAGCAGCTTCCCTGAAATGCCACCCCTTGGCTGCCATCCCAGCTCGGAGGCCCTGTGGAATTACGGAAGTAGATAGGATTCAGGATAAGTGGAGACTTAAAGCCTTCTGGGTAATGAGACAATGCCATCCACTGAATCACATGTTTCTTTTGGCAGGTGTACAGAGGGAACACCCTTCCTGTCGCTGTAGCCCTTCCCAAATCAATGGCCTCTCCTGGCCTGGGCTCCAGCCTCCCTGCAGGCTGATGTCCCTCACACGCTGTCCCACCCATGTGGCTGGCAGGGAGGGGAATGACTTACCTCCCAACCAAGACCTTTTCTGGTCCCAGCATCACCAGGTGTCCATCCCTGCAGCCCCTCAGCAGGCTCATCAGGACTCACAGGAACTCTGGAAGCTGCCTCCCAGCTGGTCCCTGTGACCTTAACCTTGGCCCCCTCCATTCCATCCTCTGCATGTGGCCAGGAGGCTTGCTCTGAAGCCCCAGATCTGCTCCTGGCACTGCCCTGCCGAACAGCCAGGACACGAAGAACAAAGTTCACTCTCCACAACAGGATCTAGAAGGCCTTTCCCAACCTGGCGCCAGCCTACTCCAGGCTGCTTCACCTTCAGGCCCTGCACTCTTGCCGTTCTCTCTGCTGTGCGTGCCCACCCCCACCCCTTTCTGAGCTTGTCCAACTTCTGCTTGACCTTCAGCCTCTAGCTCGAGTGCGACGCTTTTTCTGACAACCCCACGTCAGACAAGCACCAACAGCCCCCTCTTCTGTATTCCTGTAGTGACTTGTTTGATCCTCCCTTCTGGTACTTTCCAAATGTTAGTATAACTAGTCATAGTTTGCGTTTGGCTGTAGCCTCGATAAGGGCATAAGCTATAACTTACTCATTTTGGTCTTTCTAACACTCGACCCAGTACCTGACATGGGGTAGTCAGTGCTCTTGTTTACTAGAACAGAACCTATTCAAAGAACAAATGCTGTGGGTTTGGCAGGGCAGGAGTGGCTGGTGCAGGCAAGACACAAGAAATCCAGAGGCACTACCAAGGGATTCTATTATATTTCTTCATTAATGGTTTTTAAATTTTTCTTAGGATCGCCTTTGGAGAATTAGCCAAACTTTACTGCTACTTGCTCCCTCTTCCACCAAATCAATAACCCTCTCTATTCTCCGAGCTGTCAGTCATCCTGTATTTTATGATTTTAAACCCGAGGTATAACCCATCCCTTGACCATGGTTTGCTCAGCATCCACAAAGCTCAGGAGGCTCTGTCTTTTCAGCCTCTGCCTTGCCAGCCCTTGCTACCCTCCATCATCTGCAAAAGCTTTATTAGCAATAGTTTGCATAGGTGAAGTCAAGAGACTCCCCATCTCACGGCGAGGATTTTCTAGGGGCTCCCAAGGACAGCATCCCTCATAACCCTTTTGCTATTTCTTGCCCTGAAGCTCAACGGTAAGTGCCACGTTCCGTGGCAAGGGACGTAAGCTCTTCCACACCTCGACTTCCACCCCTACCTTCTCAACTCATCACTGCCACCCTCCTCTGGTTGGGACCACCTTGGGCTTTGCTGCTGTTCTGGAAGCAGACCAGACTCTGTGGTACTGTGTGGCTCTCCAACATACTGTTCCTGGAATGCTTCCCCTTCTTCCTCCATCTGGTGAACTTCTAGTCATCCTTTGAGGTCCATTTCGGCTCTCACCTCTTCAGGCGCAGAGACATCTTTTCCACCAGTACTCTTCCCCCTCCTACATGGGAAAGCACTAGAAGTAGGCTTTCACGATGGGATTATCCCTACCTCTGGTTTTTTTTTTTTCCATCTTTCTAATTTAATTTAATTTCTGGATATCAAGGGCAATCACTGCATGACTTATAATTACTGGTGAATGACTAACTCTCATCATTGGTTCATGCATACTCCATAAGCACTAGCAAAGCTATTACCCAAAAGCAAAGCCAGGCAAGACTGTGACCATAGCCTACACAACATCCCCCACCCCTCATTAACCTATGACCTTGACTCCCTGTTTGACAGGGTTTATCATACTTTCAAATCATATATTCATCATCCTAATTCTTTCCTTTTTATATTTTGCTTTATATATTTTATATATATTATATATGTTATATATTTACTTTATATATTTTACTGCAGCTATGTACATTCTTTTAAAATTAAAACCCCTTATTTTGGTTGTTTCTAACTTCAACAAAAAAGAACATTCTGCACATAATCTTTTGGAGCATTCCCCACCCTGCCAGATTTTGATGGCTAAGATGTATCCCTATTTTCCTATGTCACTGTTACTCAGTCTCCTGTGTAATTTTCCACAGTGTGCCTATGCCACAATTTATTCCTCTGCTCACCTTTTGGTGGGCATTTGGCTTGGGATGGTGTTGCCGGATTTAGCAAGTAAAAAATACAGGGCACCCAGTTAAATTTGATTTTAAGACCATTTTTTTTAGGATAAGTATGTCCATGAAACATTTGAGACATCTTTATTACCAAAAAAGTATTCACTGCTTCGGGGCACCTGGGTAGCTCAGTGGGTTAAAGCCTCTGCTTTCGGCTCAGGTCATGGTCCCAGGGTTCTGGGATCGAGCCCCACGTCGGGCTCTCTGTTCGGCGGGGAGCCTGCTTCCTCCCCTCTCTCTCTCTGCCTGCCTCTCTGCCTATTTGTGATCTCTGTCTGTCAAATAAATAAATGAAATATTTTAAAAAAACGACTCTCTCTCCCTCTCCCCACAAATAAACAAATCTTAAAAAAAATGAAAATAATGAGTTGATGCTAACTAACTTCAATTTGAAAAAAAAAAAAAAAAAGTATTCACTGCTTGTTTGAAATTCAAATTTAACCGGCCATCCTCTGTTTTATCTGACAGCCTTAGTCTGGAAACAAAGCTGCTGTGAACATGTCTATATGTGTCTTCCACTGGATAGGCTAAGGTTTCCCTTGGGTCTATACCTAGGTGTGTGAATCCCAACTTAGGACCTTAACACCAAACTGTGTTCTTAAAGGGCAGCTCTTGACTCTTGAGCCCCATCTCCCATTTTAAGACTAGGAAAAGCATTAGAGTGGGGAGGAGAGGCTTACATGTGAGGACACTGGTGAAGAGCCATAGCTCCACAGTGAATGCCCTCTTCTCTTCCTTTTAATGCAGGGATTGTGGTGTCACTCTTTAACCCCAGGCCTGGTGAGGGTCTTCAAGATGTTTTGCAGTATGTTCCCTGCAGCTGGGAGCCCCAGAGCAGCTCACCTATGCCCCCGAAAGCTAAAGCAGACCGTGGGCTGGGTTTTGCTTTCAGACCATGCCTCCAGAGGCCATTTGGGTGGGGGAGGGCAGAAGGGCCATTAGGTGCTTTCATGGCCAAGTCAGTAGAGACTAGTGCTTTGGGGTGACTCTGGTCTCCCAGAATATATTGGAACAGGAAATATAGGAGTGTGACCCACAGACTCGAAGCAGCTGCAGAAGAAAGAGAGCTGATGTGGTGCCAACTTGGGCCCTGAGTCATAGGACAAGATAATCCCAGCTGAAAGAGGCTAAGGAGATCCTGCCAGCTGCCATCCAGGAGAATGCCTAGACCACCACCCTTCATGGTGACCTATCAGCCCAAGGTCGAGAGAATTGGAGAGTGGTCTCCAGCCATTAGAACCTCTGAAGGGCCCAAGAGAACACCTCAGAAGAGGAAAAGCTGGTTTTATTAATCTTTCATGCCCATCCAGGACCCTAGCTCTAACCTGAAAATGAGACCCAAGAAGGGCAATGGCGCCAGCGAGTTAGAGCTGTCTGCTCTTTCTCCCAGGGCCAACCAATGGTGACTGGGGCAAAATGGCCCCCAACAAATGGTGGTGGTGAGCAGGGACAGAGGAGAAGTTCCATTCCTCACCCAATCTCCCCGTCGCAGCCTTTCTGCCTAAAGGGGGCCTGAGGCAGGCAGGGAAAAACTGAGTGCCAAGCCAAGCTTGGAGTTCTGACTTTGCCGTCTTGGATGGGACATCTGCATTGCTCAATTGTGAACTGAAGTGACCGTAACCATCTATTACCTAACAATAAATAGAAATAAGACCTTCTTAGTTTGCACACAGGTTTTGGAGAAGATTACCCTCCCCGAATCAAGTCAAACAACCGAGCGCTGCTTTGTTCATGGCAGAAGCTATGCTTATCTGTATACTGGTTACACAGGCATGTCCTGATTGATGTTTATTCACCTCACACATACATTCAGTCATATCCAGCCAGCCACACTGGACTACCCAACCAGCCAAGAGGTCAAAGGGTTTCCTTCCCTCCCAGCCTCCTCTGGGCACTCCTTCCCCTTTCCACTTCTCTCCCTCGGTCTCTCTCCCTCCCTCCCTCCCTCCCTCTTCCTCCTTCTCCTGCTCCCTTTTCACTCCTCTCTGTAAAGCTTACTGCATTTTGATATTCTCAGTCTCGGTGTCCTCCTCTTCCAAATCCCAGGATCTTGGTCCTCACTTTATAAGGAAAGTAAATGGTAGGGGAATGGGAGTCTGACTGGCCTGGCAGGTGATAGAGTCACAATGATCTAACAGGATGTGAGTATCCTGATAATGAATAGGTGATCACGGATGAGGGTTTGGAAGCAGATTATCATCCTGCTAGACACTGAGCTCTTCAGGAACAGAAATCATGCCTTATTTGCTTCAGTGTCTCTAGCAGCAAGCCCAGTGTCCAGAACACAGTAGCCATTCACCAGAGTTTATTGGAAGGATGAGCAAGTGGATGAATAAATGAATGGGAAAATGGATTTAGCAAAAGGCCACAGGGATCAGCATTTGGTCACATCTATTTCAAGTATTATCTCCAACAATGAAGATAGAAGAGCAGTATCTAGCAAATTTGTGGTGACCAAAGCTGGAAAGGAGCCACAGCGTAGTAGATGAGAGACTTAGGACTCAAGATCTCAACTGGATGGACGGAATGGGTGAAAGAAACAAGATGAAATTCGAGAAAGATAAGTGTAACCATCTGCACTGGATTCAAATGGTCAACGGCCCCAGTTTGGAAAACTGCTTCCTTTGAAAATCCCCTGGGAAATTTTTGGTTCAGTGTGAGTCACAAGTAAAACATGGCTGCCAATACAGACATTCAGAACTGGGCTTAGGCAGGCCATATCAGAGAAGGCTCGGGAAAGGAGGATACTGCTAAATAGAGCAAGTCAGAGCCTGGTGACTAGGAAGGTAAGGGATTTGGGAACTTCAATATATAAGAGATAATTGAAGAAATGGGACATTTGTGCATGGAGATAAGACACAAGGAGTCAACCAGAGTAGGTTTAAACTGGCTGATGAGCCATACTATAGATGAGGAATTAGTTTTAGAATTCTGCCACAGTAGAATTACAGAGGGGTGATGTGCAGCTGAAGATACATAAGAACCCTGTCCCAGAATACCCCAGCTATGGAACGGGCTGCTTTACGAGGCAGGATCACTCCCACTCACCTCAGGAGATTCAAAAGAAACTCAGGAATGATCTCCAGGGGTTTGTGCAGGCCCTGGCCTCCCAAGTCCCTTTTGGTCTTGATAAGATGGGAGTCCACCCAGTCCACCTTTACTAGGTAAAGCCAGTCAGAATTCAGGGAGCAGGTGGATTACAGAGTGAAGCTGTGGCATCAAGAGATCCCAGCTATATCTGAAGCCAAGTAAAGAGTGTGGTCTGATGAGAGGCATTGGGGGCCAAACAGAAGGGAGATGAGCCAGTACTAAAATTAGTTAGGTGCCACTATGTTTGCAAGGCTTACTTAGAACCCAATATTCAAAGAACGTTCATAATCAGTTCTAATAAGAGCAAATAATATTCATCAAGCATTAATAATAGGCAGATCCCAAAGTTTCCTGTCTCTTGAAATTAAAAGCCAAATAGCCCTAGTCCTCTAGGGTCAGAAGCAGGTGAACTAAGAGTTGAGGAGAAGGGGCATGGGACTAAATCAGAACCCAAATGCCTTCAGATGGTTTTGTTCTGCTGAATATGAAATATGTATTTGGAATCTTTGGTTTTAACCATGCAGTTACCCTATAGGAGACTGGTTCTATGTGTGGCATCCCCTAGGCGCTGGTTAGAAATACAGAGTCTCAAGTCCCTCGCAGACATACTGAACCAGAATCTTCATTTTAACAAGAGCCCTGGGGAGTTCAGAGGCGCATTAGAATTTGAGAATTAGGGGCACCTGGGTGGCTCAGTCTGTTAAGCATCTGCCTTCAGCTCAGGTCATGATCCCAGGGTTTTGAGATTGAGCTCCACCTCAGGCTCCCTACTCAGTGGGAAGCCTTCTTCTCCCTCTCCCTCTACCCTTCTGCCCAGCCCTCCCTTTTGCGCGCTCTCTCTCTCTCTCTCTCAAGTAAATAAATAAAATCTTTTAAAAAAAGGACCTTGAGAATCAGTGTTCTACACTAGAGTCGACCAAAAAATGTTGCTTTCTTGCAGTCTTATTCCATCAATCCAAATATGGGACACATGACCCAACAAGTATGAGCATATTTAGGAAGACAACAGGACAGGATCTTTGGCATGAAGACCATTCCATCTGCAAAACTGGTTCCCACGGTTTCAGGAAGACGGACAGTTGCTGCCCAAGTGATTTCATGCTAAATCAAACAGCTGGGTTTAGCCTAAAGTAAACAAACAGAACATGTATCTCAGAATCTGGTAATGAATGAGAGAATAGGAAAGCAAGTTTGATCCTTGGAATCCAACAATCCAGTGCTCTGGAACCCACCAATCCAACATTAGAGGCTTCAGTGATTAGGGTAGTTGAGATGAACGATGAACACATCACCTGTCTTGACCTTTAGCTGTTCCCTCATTCTTCTCTTTAGTACATGACCCCATGCCCTACCAGGGTGACCGTTGGTGCTGTTTTAGAAGGGGTAGCAGAAGCCACCTGTTCCACCTGTATTGTGAAGGACACCTGGCCTGTCATCTGGAACAGAGCAAGGATGAAAAGGGAATTGTAAGTTTTATGATGAAATGCCTTGAAACCTTTTTGTTTGTTTGTTTTTTGCACTGCCCAAGTACATTGTCCTTTTTAGTGTGAGAAACAACTCAAGAAACCAAGATAAATGGGAAAACATCAAGACTCAAAATGAAGGACAGTCTGGCCTTGAGTGAATCAGAAAATCCATGATTTTAATTCACATCTAACCATAAGAAACAATGAAATGGCCTTTTGATTTGTTCCAGTTTTAGGACCAAATCCAAACATCTTATGTAATAGGATGCTCAAGACTATTACTCACCCAGTAGTATTTCTCTTCTGAAAAATCCCAAGAAGGGCTTTCTTTAGACCGACATTTAAACAGAGTTCAGCCTTCCAACATTCTAAGGTTCCACCCTATAATTGGGTGCAACTGGCTTCAGCAGGGGTAGCCCAAGGTCACAAAACTCAGGCCCTGAAATCTCTCCAATACAGCCCCAAAAGGGATAGCAGCTATCTCTGTGGTTCTTATTTACACATTTTTTCCTGTTCCATAAATCAGATATGGGGTGGGGGAGAAATTCTTGTTTGGCTTTTGCAACAGGACAGATCCACACATGTGCAGAAGGAGCACTGGGGGACCTTGCCCTCTGCTTTGGGGGGCCACTTGTGTGCCTGGCAGTCCTTGCTCACAGAAATGAACAAGTCTGGGAATGAGGGCAGGGTGGCAGATAAGCAGGTGGCTGGAGGCCAGCAGGAGACATGGGAGCCATGGTAGTATAGGCTTCCATTCCACATCCTCCTCTGAGCTCACTCAGTGGGATGTCTCGGACAATCAGGGAGCATTAACAGGCACCATCCACACGCTTATCAGTAAGAGAGTCATGTTTATTGGCAACGTTCCCCCCAGCTTCACCCAGGGAGGGGAGCTGCTCTTTATACCCTGGTGTTCCATGGGTCAGAGAAGAACCCGTCTTCCCCAAGGCAGAGCATGCCCCTTGCCTGCTTTATCCAGCAGTTTGGCCAAGTAACTCAGCAATATTCATTTAGCAGCAATAATGGAGTTGGTGCTGGGGAAAGCTAAAACTAAGTGTGCAACATTCCATCCCTGCCCTCAAGAAGGACCCCATTTTTTGTGTGTGTGTGTGTGTGTGTGTGTGTGTGTCTGTGTCTGGTGGGGGCGGGTGGGATATACTAACATGGCAAACTAGGGTTCACAAAGCAGGAGACAGTAAATGTCAAGAGAGTGGTAAAAACAAAGAAAGAGAGTGTAGTTGCCTGGAACAGAGTGCAGTGCATTGTAACAGGAGTGAGGCAGGAGGGTGGAGGGTGGTCAAGCTATCTGGGAGCCTGAGGTCATGGGGGAGGGCATTCAGTGGTGGGCAGAGAAAATGGGGGACAGATCAAGGGGTCTGTGAAACTGGGAGAGAGGGGTGCAGTTGAGCAGTAGCTGGGGACAGTGGCTGCAGTAGAGGTTTCTACTCTGTGCAGGACTCCTCCCTTGGCTTGTGGCGTGATCCAAAAAAAAAACCTTTGTCAAGGAGGGCCAGAGCCATCCTGAGGACTGACAGGATGGATCAGGTGCCCAACCTTGATTGAAGGAATATTTCAGATACTCCTCCAACTCCACCTTCTGCCCAAACTCTTTGTTACGCCAAGGCCTTCGTAGTACTCTCCTTCCACAGGGAGACACAGGACTAGTAACTGTCAAGTCAAATCTGTCACCAAAAAAATGCAGGTATTTGTTACGGGGAGAGAGGGAAGCATGCCAGGCATGGTCCCCTCCACAGCATCATGGTGGCTGAGATCCCAGAAAGTGTGAGCTTCGAGTAGCCAGGCCCCTCTCCATGTCTCATCCATTCCTCCTTTGGACCCTCGCTCCCTTCTTCTGGTCTCCTGTGCAGCCTCCACAGCCCAGACCCTCTGGGGTTGCTGGTGTTCCCACAGACTGAGAAAACAAGCCATCAGGGCTGCCCCCTCTTCCACATTTCCCCGCCTACTCACTTAACTCATATGGCACCCACTCCTCCTCAGTCCCACCCCTAATCTCAGAGGAGGAGGTAGCCTTCTTGCTCAAGGCCATCCTCTCCCTCACTGTTCCACACACCATCCCTCCCTTCCTCTGTCATGGTGTCTGTTCACTTTCTTCTCAGTTCTCAGCATGAAAAATATCCCTCCAATCCTCAAACTCAACAAAAACACAACACACACACACACACACACACACACACACACACACCCCTTCCTTTAACCTCTTGCAGCCACTGCCCATTGCCCACGTTCCCTTCCTAGCCACAGTCCTTCAGAGGGTGGTCTTTGCTGGCTCAACCCATTTCCTCAATTCCATTCAGCCCTTGACCCTGGCTATGGCCTCTCACCCTCACTCTACTGAAACATGGTATCTTTAAGATCACCAGTTACCTCCCTGTTTCCAAATCTGGGGAAAACTTTCCCCTCCTCATTGGCTGGATGCTGTCCCATTGCCCTTTCACAATGTCTTGAATCTCTCCATTCCCCTGGTCTCTGTCTTTCCTGCGTCTCCTCCTGCCTCACTGACTCTCCCACTACCAACCCCGCTGGGAACCAAGTGTCATCTCCTTCCAGAAGCATCCATATCACCCTCTGCTAAGTTACAGAACTCTCCTCCAGGCTCCCTTAATGATCTGGCCCTTACCAAGTTATATCAACATTATCTGTTTATGTGTGTTTCCCCATCAAGCAAGAAGAGCCCAGAGGGAAGTGGCTATGGCCTTAGTGCCTGTCACAGATTAAAATGTCCACAGGTACACCACAAAATTTGTTCAACCAGCTTGGAACGAATGCCAAAGGCAATCTGGACTGATTTCCAGCTTGATGGTTTGTTTAGGATTTCATTTCCAACTGCACATGTTCTTTTTTTTTGACTCAAAGGCCCATATTCTAAAGGTACAGCCCTCTAGAGAGTGCGGATGAGAGCTCCACATTCAGTGGGGAAGCTCCAGACCTAATTTCTCAAGGTCCTCCTTAGTCTACTTTCTTATTTTTGGTTACCATGTTGCTGGGGTCTTCCACTGACCTGGCCTTGTGTCCACTTGTGGGTGCTTGGTTCTTGCTGAACAGAATGTGGCCATAATCTGCAACCATACCAACTCCTAAGCAGCTCATAAGGACAGTGAAGTCCCCTGATTGGGGACTCCATGTTTATAATTGGTTCTCCTTTTATGTCTTTGTAGCAATAGTGGTCATCACGCAGACTGCCTTTACAGGGTCACCTACAAAACAACATTGGCATTCTAGAATCCCAGGAACCCACACTACAGTCATTATCAAAGGGAAGTTGGTATGTGGAATCTCTAACACACTTCACGTTGTTGCCAAGCACTGTTGACCTCAATCTGTCTCCACAGTCCCAATATTTAGAACGGAACTCCTTCCCTTCCCTGATTGTCCTTACTTCTACTTAGTGGCTATGACTTTGGATTCCAATTCTGATCCTGTTGTTTTCTTATCCAAGGGCATAGACCCTGGCAGTGTTCTTGGGATGTGCTTCCTTTCTTCCCAATTTCTTGGCTACTCATCCTGGCTCCTGCCCCATTGGCTCTGACCCAGGTTTACTCTTCAAGCCCTTTAAGGAGAAGCCATACATCAGTCATCTCAGATAGCTCCTTCCTACTTCCCCCATATGTCCACAAAAGCTTTCTAAAAACCCTCTCTTCTCTTAACCCTATAAGAAACCAAGCTTCAGGGATGAT
Organism: Neogale vison; assembly: GCF_020171115.1. Lineage (NCBI taxonomy): Eukaryota > Metazoa > Chordata > Mammalia > Carnivora > Mustelidae > Neogale > Neogale vison. The sequence continues at coordinate 97,398,329 of NC_058105.1, forward strand.
CATGGATTTGTTGCTTCCCTCAATCACCTCTTCCTAGCTGGTTCAGATTACAGGGGTCAGGCCAAATTGAACCTATAACACTCCTTAATAGCCCACTGGGTACTGGAGATAATGTACAGTGGATTGATGTTAGTGACAGTACATGGAATGGTGGGAAACACCTTGAATGGGGTTAGAAGAAGTCACCATGTAACTTGAGATGAGCCCTTGAACAAGCCGTTCCATTCTTTAAACCTAGATGGTCTCTGGGGTCCCTCAAAGTCTACTAGCTCAGATTCCTGTTTCAAGAGGTTCCCCCCAGGACTATGAGCAACTGATTCACTGCTGCCACTGCATTCTCTACTACCCCTAGAAGACTGCCAAGTTGCTTAACTGTCCCATAGAGGCCTCCAGCGTCCCGGGGCCAGCACTCACAGTAGCCTTCTAACAAGAGCTCACTCTGTTTCAGTTTAATTCAAACATCACAGAGGTAGACAGAGAGAGCAACCAACAGAGTGGCCAGCCAGGTCTCTGATGCTCTTCAGACCCCAATTAAAACAGATATCCTATATGTATGTGTTTATGACTTCCAGGTATTTAAATCTACAGGACCATAGCCTCTTTCAGCAGAAGTCTGGCCCCTTGAAATATCTTTCTGGGCATGGTTATCCAGAGATTCCCTTTACCTTTCTCTTCCTGTGCAACATCAGCAGGGGACATGGCCAGGATTTGGGCCACACTCACAGTCTGAATTCATCTGCATATTTATCACCTAGAACAGAAGTTGGCAACCTTTCTCTGTAAGAGCTAGACAGTGAATACTTTTGGCTTTTCAGACCCATACAGTCTCTGTCAACCACTCAAGTTTTCAACTGTGCCATTGTAGCACAAAGCAAACCATACATCTACAAGTAAGGGTGGTTGTATTCTAATAAAACTTTATTTACAGAAACAACTCAGGGGCCAGATTTGGCCCAAAGGCTGTCTGTTGTCTACCCCTAGCCTAGCACTGCCCATCACCACCTGGAACTGGTTATCTAGCTCTTCACTAGATGCACCTGGGTTTGGGAACTAAGTCGGATCCCTTTGAGGTTGTCCCTTTTGTTTGTATAATCTTGCATGGCTGGAACATTAATGGTGACATACATGGTTGAGTTAGGACACAATCTGCCTGAAGACATTTAAGGACAATGAATACCCTGGTCCTGCACATCGACTCACTTGATTTTGCTTATGAATAGATTACTGCTATTCTTGACCACCATTTGCCAGGAGCATTCTCCCTGAAGGCAATATTTTAGGGGATGAGGGCACTGCCATGCTATCTAAACTGAGTACATTGTTCTTAGGCTGAATTTCAGCAGTGACCTCAGTGACTCCAGTTCCAGATGGCCGCCATATGTCCTAGTACACGTGTGCTAATAGCCTCTGTTAGAAGGAGAAAAAGTTTCCATTTCCCCTCCCTGCTTCCACCTCTGGTCCCCAGGGCACCCCAGGCCCCAGCTTTCTGTGTTTTCTGCAACGTGTTGCTGAGCTCAGTTCAGAGCAGAAGGGAGGGGGAAGGACAGTATTAGGGAAGGAGTGCAAATTTTGGAGCCAGAGAAACCTGGGTCCAAATTCCAGCTTAGCTCACAACATGAGTTCTTCATCTGTTATAGAGGAAGAATAATGCTACTGCCTACTTTACAGGACTTCTGGGAGGATGAGGTAACAGAAAGGGTGTGAAAGTACTTTGAGAAGACAATTTGGTTAGTACTGCTGTTACTTCATCAGGTGGTGATAAGCTTAGCCCCTCCCTGCACCCCACTGTCATTGTTCAGGGATGTTTCCTGTTGCATGGAGAAAGTTGGGAAAGAAGAATCTCCAGCTGAGACATGACGAATGTCTGGCAAATGACCTCTCTGCACAAGTCCTGGTTCCCTGTCACACAGTGGCAACTAACACCTCACCTTGATGTCCAGTACTCTGACAGACGTACGTTTAAGTGTCTTTGCAAACATTATCTCATTTCTTCTTGCTACAGCCCTGAAAGGAAAGCCGAATATGTATTACCACCTCCACCGTCCAGGGCAGAAAACTGAAGGAAAGGGCCTCTAAAAGAATTTCCAGAAAGCATCCATCAGTTTGTTTTCCATAAAGTTATGAACCTTTCCTGTCACCAAAGGAAAGACCTGCTGGGATTTCTCCCAGTTCTATTTTTCATTAAAAATATTTGTTTGGAATGCACCTCTAGATGCTCCATGCCTGGCCCTTTCAGTGGCATCTGTCACCCTGCTTCTTGTCAGTGACTTACCTGGAAGCTGCATTTAACCCAGAAGAAGCTGGTAAAGGTTTGTGGAAGTGGGGAGGAGGGGAAGAGAAGCAATGGCTTTCATCACTAAAACAAATGCCAAAAAGAAAAACTGACTTAATTCAGAGCTTATTTAGTATTTTGAAGGGAGAAAAAAGTAAAAACAAGATCCTGGTTTAGTTGTGTGCTCGCCCAAGCATTGATTTTTGTCTCAGAGCTCTGAAAATGTCTACGAGGTCAGAGTAGAAGCCTTAACTGCGTGTCTCCTCCTCTCATAAAGCTTTATGATGAGGCAATGTCTTCCTGGACTCCCAAACTCAAGTTGGATTGGACGCATGGAGAAAAATCACGTGTCCCTCCTACTGGCCAAGCCAGGTGTGATGCTGAGAAGCCACGGGCTTTCCAGGTGGACCCAGGTCAGCATGGCGCACAGCTGTTCTCTTCTCATCAGTTAGCATGTTCCAAGTGTGGGTCAGTTTTTGTCCCATTTTAATATCTTCAAACCTGGTATCTTAGACCGTTGCTACAAGGGGATATAAACCTCAGAAATTAACCTACTGCATATGTGTGTGTGTATCTATATATATAGATAGATAGATAGATACACACACAGTATATATACACACACACACATATATACACACACAAACATAACACATGTACATGCATATATAATTCTAATAATATTATTATAGGGGCGCCTGGGTGGCTCAGTCTGCCTTTGGCTCAGGTCACGATCCCAGGGTCCTGGAATCGAGCCCCACATTGGGCTCTCTGCTTGGCTGGGAGTCTCCTTCTCCCTCTGCCCCTTCTCCCCCTTATGCTCTTTCTCTCAAATAAATAAAATTTTAAGACAAATATTATTACAGATAAATTACATATAATATACATATGCATATTTATGTAATTTTTAAAAAGATTTTATTTATTTATTTGACAGAGATCACAAGTAGGCAGAGAGGCAGGCAGAGAGAGAGAGAAGGGGAAGCAGGCTCCCTGCTGAGCAGAGAGCCCTATGAGGGGCTCGATCCCAGGACCCTGGGATCGTGACCTGAGCCGAAGGCAGAGAATTTAACCCACTGAGCCACCCAGGTGCCCCTATTTATGTAATTTTTAACAATATTATTTATTTCATTTTTATTTGCGTAGACAACAAACTCACGTGTTTCAATCAAAAACTAATTAAAAACTCTACTTCCTCCCACTCCCCAGTCTCCCCCTCCTGCATGTTATTACTGCACTGTAGCAAATCGAAGACATGATCGGTTTTGAGATGTATCATTTTATGTACTATTAAGAAAGAAAATAATATGGTGGATTATAATTCTAAAATGCCACATAATGGAAGATACCTTCCTATTTCACAGATATCCAAATGAGAAAAACATGTATATCTTAGAACCCATGAAATAGGGTGGTCTCCTTGTACACATTTTCTAGTTCCTTTATGCATATATAAGCAAGTACAAGTACAGATGTCAGCTCTGCATCCTAAAGAGAGCAGAGTACCTAATGGTCTCCTTGTTGTTTTTTTCACTTTGAAGTCTATCTCAGAGGTCTGATCATATTAGTACATAAAGATCACCCTCGTCCATTTTTATGGCTACATGCTATTCTATTGAACAGATGTGGTATAATACATCTAATCAGTTCTCTATTGTTGGAAATTTAGGTTGTGTCCAATCTTGTGCTCTTTCAAATAATGCTGTAACAGATAGCCTTGCATGTATGCCATTGCACAAGAGGCAAGGATTGCTATAGGATTAAAGTGTGAAAGTTGAGGGCACCTGGGTAGCTCAGTCGGTTAAGTGTCTGTCTTATCTGTCAGGCCATGATCCCAGGGAACTGAAATCAAGCTCTGCATGGGGATCCCTGCTTAGCAGAGAGCCTGCTTCTCCCTCTGCTCGCCCCCCGCCATGCTCATGTGCGCTCTCTTTCTTTCAAAGCTACATAAATTTTTTTAAAAATCTCTTTTAAAAAAAAGTATGAAACTTGAATAGCTGGGCATTTGTAATTTTGATGAATTTTACCAAATTATCTGCCATGGGGGCTCACACCAAATTTGCCTATTCCCCACAGCTTTGCCAACAAATAGTACTTTGTTCTTTTTTTTCAAATCTGATAGGTCAAAAGAAATGGGATCTTACATCCAGATGACCAATAGACACATGAAAAAGTGCTCCACATCACTCAGCATCAAGGAAATACAAATCAAAACCACAATGAGATATCACCACACACCAGTCAGAATGGCTAAAATTAACAAGTTGGGAAATGACAGATGCTGGCGAGGATGTGGAGAAAGGGGAACCCTCCTACACTGTTGGTGGGAATGCAAGCTGGTGCAACCACTCTGGAAAACAGCATGGAGGTTCCTCAAAAAGTTGAAAATAGAGTTACCCTATGACCAGCAATTGCACTACTGGGTATTTACCCTAAAGATACAAATGTAGTGATCTTAAGGGGCATGTGCACCTGAATGTTTATAGCAGCAATGTCTACAATAGCCAAACTATGGAAAGAACCTAGATGTCCATCAACAGATGAATGGATAAAGAAGATGTGGTATATATATACACAATGGAATACTATGCAGCCATCAAAAGAAATGAAATCTTGCCATTTGCAATGATGTGGATGGAACTAGAGGGTATCATGCTTAGTGAAATAAGTCAATTAGAGAGAGACAATTATTATATGATCTCCATGATAAGAGGAAGTTGAGAGGCAGTGGGGGGGGTTGGGGAAGGAAAAGAATAAATGAAACAAGATGGGATTGGGAGGGAGACAAACCATAAGAGACTCTTAATCTCACAAAACAAACTGAGGGTTGCCAGGGGAAGTGGGGTAGGGAGAGGGTCATGGGGTTATGGACATTGGGGAAGGTATGTGCTATGGTGAGCGCTGTGAAGTATATAAACCTGGCGACTCACAGACCTGTACCCCTGGGGCTAATAATATATGTTAATAAAAAACTAAAAATTAAAAAAAAAGAAATGGGATCTTAGGATCGTGTTATTTTATATTTCTCATATTATAAGTGCAGTTAGCCATTTTTCCTAACTCTTAGAGCCATTTCTATTTCCTTTTCTGTGAACTGTCTGCTTATACCTTTTGTCTATGTTTCTATTAGCTTGTTGTGCTCATTGATTTCTTTTCAAGTAGATCTATACTTTGTGATATGAGTGGCAACTTTCCTGCTAGTTTGTCTTTATTTATTGGTTTGTTTTAGTTCGCGTATTGTACTTTTTGCCATGCCGCCCGTTCAGTCTGATTTTCAGGTAACTAAACTTGTCAACCTTTTCTTTTATGGCTCCTGGATTGCAAATCTTACTTACAAAGGCCTTGCTTACTCCAAGGGTATGCAAGAATTTCCTCTTTTTTTCTTTAATGATCTTGAACATTTCATCTTTCTGCATTTAGATCTTGGATCAGATTTGGATTTTTTCCTATTATATGATATGAGGACTGGATTCATTTTTATTTTTAACTCAATAGCTAACCTGTTGTCCCAATGCCATTTATTATTTTGTTTCATTCTCTTTTACAGAAGGAGAGAGCCAGGGTGGGGGAGACAGAATCCCAAGCAGGTTCCACACCCAGTGAGGAGCCCAATGTAGGGCTTGATCTCACAACTCTGAGATCATGACCTGAGCCAAAATCAAGAATCAGACACTCAACTGATGGAGCCACCCAGGCAACCCATCCCAGTACCATTTATTAAGCAATCCATCATTCCCCATACTCGTTTGAGATGCCACCTTTATAACTAAATTGCTATATGTATTTGGCTCCATCTCTAGACTTTTCAACCCATTCCATTGTCTTGGGTCTTCCTATCTATAAGCTACCTATATTTTTAAATTAAGTGCAGTTCTAATTTCAGATGTACAGTCTAAAATCACTCTCAAGGATGGGCCACTCTGAAAGCCCCCACCTGAAAACCCATCTTTGAGACAACCCATCTTATTTTATAGGCTATACAATAAAAAACAACTAGGAGAATTACTCTGTTCAGTGAAGGCCTCCAGGGAACACTTGGTGACATGACATGGCTGCTGTTTGATAGAATAGTAATATTGATCATTACAGTTTATTGCGTACAGCTCCAGAGGTACACACCAGAACCCTATACAGAAATGGTCAGTGCCTCTTAGCGATGGTCTCCAGTGTGGCTGGCTTACTTACCAAGAGACCTGCAGATGTCCCTAGTTCCAGCCCCACTTCCCAGCTTCCCTTGCAGCCTTCATTTATCTCCTTCTTACTCAGCAAAGCCACCATTTCATCCAGGACTGTAAGGCTTCTAAGATAATCAAACACATGGCCTCATAAAATTCTGGGGCCCTCTGTCCTAAAGGCCTCAAGGCTAGAATAGTAAACCTAAGTTTCTTTGCCTTCAGTATATGGGAAATTTCAACTCAGATTGGTAAACTATAACATCATTTCCAAGGATCTCTGCCTTCTGATATTTGTGTTCCTTTGTAGTCCCCTCCTACATAGGATCAGAGCTGGTATGCATGACCAAGAGAATAAGCAGACATGACAGCGTGTGACTTCTGTGTAGGTCATGAAGGCATTACAGCTTCTCCCTTGGTCGCTGAACTCCTTGCTCTACAAAAGGCAGCCGCCATGTCCTGAGGACACTCAAGCAACCCCATGGCATGACCCATATGGAGAAAAACCTCGGTCCCTGGCCAATAGCCAGCACCAACTCACCATCCATGTGAGACAATCAAACTGAATGGTGGCAATAGCCCCAAATAACACAGGAGTGCAATCTCATGAGGGAACTTGAGTCAAACACCACCCAGCTGAGCCATTCCTGAATCGCTGACCCACAGAAACCATGCAAAATAATAAACAATGACTGTTATTTTAAGCCATGAAGTTTTGGGGTGATTTGTTTTACAACCTTAGATACGGGCCATAAAGCCAACAACAGGAGCCCAACATCTGGTTTCTGTCTTCAATGTTCTGGACAGAGAGCCTCACAAGGTCAGGCACATTGAAAACCCTCGAGAAACAGTCATCGTCATTGTTAATAGTATTCTTTCATTACTACTATTCTTCTACTGATCGTGCTGTGTTGACTGTGGAGTTTCACAGCTCGTTCTCTCTCCAGACTGTGAGTTCCCTCAAGGCAGTGTCTCGGTGCCGTTTATCTTTGCCTTTTCAGCTACTGGGCACCACCCAGGACAAGGTAGAGACTAACATGTGTATCTTAGCTGGGTGGCCTGTGAGAGGGTAAAGGCAAATTCAAGTCCAGATACTTGAGCCACATGGGCATAGAACAGGGATATTTTTTGTAGTGCAGGAAAAGGACCATAGAAAACAGGGCAGAGCCAGGCTCTGGGGCAGAAGGCAAGGCAAGAGTTTGTCAGATGTGTGGAGGGCAGGGCAGCCCCGGTCAGGTTGTCCAGATCCTTGCATGAGAGGTTCTACTTTTCTTTTATTGAAGGAAGTTCAAGTTCCCCTACTGAACTCTCTGCCTTTGGTGGGATCTTCTGAGCATAAAAGACCCTCACTTGTCGGCAGTGTAGGTGGCACCTTGGACCAGTCCACTAAACTCACTAAGCCTTGGTTTCCCCTTCTGGAGGCTGAGGCTAACAACAGCCACATGTGAGACTCGGGTACCCTGAGGGTTAAACATGATCAGGCCGGGAAAGCGCTTAGTGGCCTGGCAGGCATGTGGAAAGAGGCCAGGAAATGTCCGCCACTAACCACATGGCAAGAAAGTCTTAGTGAATACCATCTTTCATTTGCTGGTATCTTGAAGCCAAAGCATTTCAATGATTCTCAAGCTTTTCTGCCTCATTTGCTGAAAGAACCAAGGCCGACTCACGCGCGCTCACACACATACACACATACACACAGACACACAGACACACACACACACACACACACACACACCCTTCCTTCTGGAAGAGGTTAACTATTGTGACCGGTACAATTAGCCCCTTTCCATCTGATAACAGCCCCATCTAAGGAATTCACAACCGTTAATTAGAGGCACCCGGCAATCTTGTGAGGGAGGAAAATTATCGCTCTGACTCTACACGTGTCTGAAGCAAGTTGCTCTGGGGTAACCCCAGTCACAGAGCCCGGGCCTGAGCAGGGATGGAACAGGATGGAGCCTGCCAGCCCGCAGCCCCTCTACACCGCCTCTTCCCTCTCCCAGGGCTCCAGGGGGCTGACTGGAGGCCCTGCAGTTGTAAGTTCATTATTAAATCATTTCTCACCGAAAGAAGAAAAGGACTCGAAGCTCCACACACCGTGGTTTTTAAAATGCTAGTCTCTCTTCAATAGAAATTGAATTCACTGATGTAGCCCAGGGAAAAGCGAGCTCCTTCCTCCCCTCCAAATGATTCTTTCAGGGTAATATAGCAGTTAAACCTTCAGGTACATAATAGCACGCCGGTCTATTAGCTAAGGCGATTTTATTCTTCAGCTTGCAGCTTCTTGCCTGACAGTTGTCACCTAGACAACCATGTCTCCATGAACTCAAGAGGAGACTGGGGGGCGGGGGGTGTCCTCTGAGGAGACAGCCAGCCTGATACATCAAATCTTCTGGTGCAAAGGAGCCATTCTTGGCTTTGCGATGTGGAACACACTAAATAATGCATTCGACTGTTGTGTCTTCATCCTTCCATCCTCACCACCGCAGGCCCCTCCTTGGCTGTGACCTTGAAACACTCCCTGAGCTTCATGCCTTCCCATTCTCCTGTTCTCAGCAAATCTGGTTTGGTGTGAGTGTGTGTGTGTGTGTGTGTGTGAGTGTGTGTGTATGTGGAACAACTTTCCAACCTTGCAGCTTCTTCACTATGGTTTTTATTTTGAAACAAAAGAACTGCAAGGGCAGAAAGTTCTCGGTGCCAATGGGTGAGGAGACTAATCAGACAGAACCCCTGCCAGCCTCATGTGACCCAGTGAGGAGGAGCCATTGTGCTCTGCCCCCACCTGGGAAGGGCCAGGCCCTGAGGCAGGAAGGGAGAGCCATCCCTCCCGGCCTCAAACCACAAGGACACTATCAACTTAGAGCAGCCAGGGAGCAAGGGGAACACAATAACGGTTACAGGACAGAGGCCCAAAGTGGCACTTTCCTCACACACCTCAAGCAGGGTGGCAAGGACAATGAGGGCATTGGTGGCCAACTGTGGTCCCTCCCAGGACTGGGATGAGAAAGCCTGGAAGGCCTGTGAAGACAGCCAAGAAATATGTGACGTCTGCTGAACTGAGGCATCTTGAGGGAGGGGCTGGTTACTCATAAGCTGGGCACATTTGTGATGGGGGGGAATGTATCTAACTCCACGGGCTGGCCACTCACTCAATGCCTATGTGTTCTCCTGAACTCTCTTCCAGATCCTATTGGTTAAGCACTTCCTGGAGGTGCTTGCAAGATGACGACTGTGGGGGAAGAAGGACGCTTCTTTGAATATACCCATCTGTCCCAAGCAGCCCATGCAGCAAACAAGCAAGCTATCCTGTCAGGTCTTAATTTGGGCCTTTGTGGCTCCCAAGACCCCACAAGCTAGACCGTGGCTTTCTCTTTGACAGTTCTCATGGCTATGGTGTGCCTAGGGTCCCTCTGTATGGGAATCAGTCGGTGGCATGCTGGAGCTAGCTCATAACAGCTCATAAGAGCTGACTGTGTGTATATCTCTTCTCAGCTCCATGTTTGGTGGCATCACGCAGGCAGCTTAAAATTAGGCATGGTTGGAGTATCTGTACCACAGAGATCAGCTACAAATCAGGGCCTTTGTTCATTGTTTAAAAGCTGGCTTAGCAACATACTTCTAGAACCACCTATCCCCCAGGTCCCAGAAATTCTGGTTGATCCATGATGTTAGGATAGGAAGACACCATCCTCCCCAACCGAACACCTGCCCTGAGTCTGGTCAGTCAGAGTGCTCCATCCTCTTGGCCATATAATGTGATCAGGATGGGCTTGTGACACACCATAAGCCAATCAAAGCCTTCCTTAAGATTTTAACCAGAGGGCCATCCGGGTGGCTCAGTCGGTTAAGCCTCCCACTCTCGATTTTGGCTCAGGCTGTGGTCTCGCAGTTGTGGGACTGAGCCTCACATCAGGCTCTGTGCTCAGTGCAGGCTCTGCTTCAGAGTCTCTCTCCCTCTCACTCACTCTCTCTCAAATAAATAAATAAAATCTAAAAAAAAAAAAAGACTTTAACCAGAGCTATGAGGGGAAAATCCCCTTCTCCTGCATTCAGCAGGAATAAGAATCCTGTAAGCCTGGGATCTTTTTCAGTCTCTTCGCAGACAATAAGGCCAACACAGAAGAGAGCACGAGCAAGAGACGGACAGAAAACAGGGCCCTAATTGCACTGTTTGTACACCTAGAGATATATTACTTCTTTTCTTTCTTTCTTCTTTTTTTTTTTTTTAGCTTAAGCTAGATTGAGTTGGGATTTTGTCACTTGCAACCAGAAGAATCCTAATTACAATATATTCTCTTCCCTCATACCCTCTTCCTCCAGAGAGCAGCAGATGATGTCAGGGTCCTGCTCATGCCCCCTTGGCACTTGCAGTCCTCATGTAGCTCGATGCCTTCTTACTATAGGCAAATGAGACACTCTTAGGCCACCAGCAGGATAGGCCAGGGCTCTGTGTTTAACACATACAGGGCCAGTTCTAAGCCAATGAGCAGCAGGAGATGGTAGATAAATAGCCCAGCTCCCTGGCTCCCCAGGCAGGACTGCAAGGCACTTTGCACACCACTTCCCTGAGATCCCCAGCACAGCCGACCCCCGGTTACCATGGTGGTAACTTGTTTTGACCCTGAACTGGCTTCCCTCTCTTCCCTGTCTCGCTTTTCCACTCCCTACTGATGCCTCCTGGAATCGCCTCTCAGATAAACTACCTGCACCCAAATCCTTATTGCAAGGTCAGCTTCTGGGGAAATCCAACCCAGAGAAATATACTGTTGCCGAAAAAAAAAAAAATCAGGTAATTATGACTAATGATTACTACAACGCAAACTGTTTTGTCCCTATCGTTCTCATCGTCTTTCTGAAGTTTCTCAGCCCAAGGTGAGTCCTGTTACTTGTTTCTGGCTGCAGAGTTAGCTTGCAAATGAGGGGGGGGGGATGGCCGTTAGGAATAGAAAGCGGGAGGTCACACTCCTGGTTTTGGGGCCATTATCATGAATTCTGATTTGGAGTAGGCCTATATCTGGTCTGGGCTACGAAACATAAAAAATCTGCATGTACCCATAGGTTTTCCTGCAGACACCAATGAATGAGGAGCAAAGGTTTTACTAGATTTTTTTTTTTTCCTGTGAGAAAGTCTGCCTTGGACAGCTGGAGATCCTACCATGTTAAAACGGCTCCCTCCCTTCCACCTGGATTGCTCACACTTACCAAAGGCCGTTGGAGACATCTTAGCCAAGAAACCCATAACTGTCGGGGAACTGTGGGCTGGAATGACCTTTTCCCACAGAGAGAGGCCAACTCTCCCCGGCGGTGTGTGACACTTGGGAGTGTGCTTGCTCATAAACCCAGCCACAGGCATGCGAGTGCGCGTGCGTGATGAGAGCCACGCCCATTCTTCCCGGAGCCTGCGCTCCTTCTATTTCACCAGACATCGAGCTGCCAAGCTTTACAGCTCCCAACACCTAGATACCTGTATTTTTCCAAAGCCTTGGTTTGGGAGTCATTTCCTGATGCGTTACAGCTCCTTTGGACTGAGTATGCTTCCGACGTCAGGGTAAGTGGGTAGGAGGGACTAATTAAACGGATTTAAGTGAAAGACTTTGCGATATCAGATGAAAAGAGTCCAAATCTAAATTGCCGCCGCTAATGCTTCCAGGAATTAAGGATCTTTAAGGAGCAAAACACAGAAGATGGTATGGCATGAGAGAAAACCTTAACTCGGCATGTGAATACCTACATGACAATTCCAGCTCAGTCACTGCCAAGCCATCTGGCAGCAGGGACAGTGGTCCTAAATACAGACAATGGGGCTGGATTGCCTGGGTTTAAATCCCAGCTCCACCACTTCCCAGCTGTGTGACCATGGGCAAGTTAAGTAACCTCTCTGGGCTCAGCTGCCTCCTCCACGAAGTGGGGATAGTAATGGCACCTGTCTTGGAGGACCGACATAAGCGTGAAATGAATTCATAGCTCTCAAGGGTTCAGAAGAGTGCCTGACACCTAGGAAGCTTCCACAGGTTTTCCCTCCTCAGCGGTCACAATCTCTCTGGGCCTGAGTCTTCTCAGCTGTAAATGGAGGATTCCTACCTGGCCTATATTTTGGGGTTTTATGAGGACAAAATGACACAATGTTATTGGAAGGGAAAATCTGGTAAGGCATAATATAAATTTAGGTTGTGATTAAATCAGCTCAAGGTTTTGTGGCCGACGATCCTCTCCTAAAAGAGCCGGGGTGGGCATTTAGAGGCTTGGTTAGTCTTGACTTCTGGGGAAGGAAACAAGGGCTCAGGGAAACACACCCTCCCCTCTACAAGGGTCGGACATATGGCTAGCAGCTGGGATTTATGCAAAGTATTCTTTGAATTAGTCCAAAAGCCCCACTGTTTGGTTATTGCCCCCAGCGCAGCCATAAAACCGCAGCTCACAACTGCCTGCAGGTTGTTGTATCCCCAGCCCGTGCTCACCCTGGCCCCTTTCAGGCTGCCTAGCTGTGGCCACTCTGAGCTCCCTGGCCCCAGAGCCACCTGCGTGTCCTCTGGCTAACTCAATTTGCTATCAAAAAGGAGGAAGTAATTAAATGGGGGACATGTCAGTCCCACCACAGGCCCTGGAAAAGTCAATAAAATTTAGTCACCAGAATGGGAGCTGATTTTTAACCACTCTGCTATAAACCATGACACACACAAAAGATGTGAGCTTCAGGTTACATAGGGACCAAGCCCAGGAACCCGGTGCACAGCAGTTTGCCTCCTATGGGGCAGAAGGAAGGAAAATGGAGTACTACTTACTCCAGTGAAATGTGAGGTGAGAAAGGAAGGGAAGATATCTTGTTTCTTCCAAAACTCTGTGCCCTGAAGAGACTAGGGGGAGGGATATTGGCAGTGGTGAAGAGGAGACAAATGGAAAACAGGACAAGATAATATATTGTTACTAGACAGGCCAGTCGGGCTCTGGGAAGCAGTGTATAAGAGAATCAACGATTAGACAGCAGTCCAATTAGCAACGTTGTTGCTGGCTCTCTATTCCAAAACCCTCTGCCAGTTCTGTTTCACTCTGCTAGTGTCTGAGTGGATTTTCTCAGCCTTTACAAGGCCCTGTCCCTGAGGAGCTGCAGGGAGAAGAGGTTTGGAGGGAAGAACCAGAGCATATGGGAAACAGGATTCTGCTTGGCTGACCTGATGCACCCTGCCCGCCTGGCAGGCTTTTCCCTCACATCAGTTCCTTTTGTGCTTTGTACATCACGAACATGAAATCAGTATCACTGACCACTTTTTGAGAAATTCCGGCTATGATCTAGTAGGGCCAGCATCCAGATTTTGCCAAGAGCAATCACAGTGGCTTGGGGTGGAGAGAGTGGAGAAGGTCTGTGAACAGGAGGCTTCCTTTTCACACATCAGAGACATCACAACAGACCCAGAGTCCTAGAAATGTGCTGAATCACTCCATGTCTGGAGACTCAGCTCTTTTTGCAAAAAGGCCTAGGAACACTTTTGTTTCACTTCCCCTCACCAAAAGTCAAAGGTGACTTATTTTTTTTTTAAGATTTAATTTATTTGAGATAGAGTGAGAGAGAGAGCACAAGCAGGGGGAGCAGCGGGCAGAGGGAGAGGCAGGCTCTCCCCTGGGTAGGGAGCCCAGCACAAGACTTGATCCCAGGACTCCGGGATCATGATCTGAGCTGAAGGCAGACACGTAACCGACTGAGCCACCCAGGTGCCCCAGAGGTGACTTATTTAGGAATTTCAATGAAATGCTAAATGCAAAATGCAGAGCATAAAGCAACCCACAACTATCTTAATTAAAGTTAGTAGTTAACCTTCATTGAACACTTCTTACTAATTTTAATCCTCACAACTTTCCTGGATAGTAAGTTCTAATATCATTACACCTATTTTACAGATGAGAAGACTGAGCCCCAGAGAAATGAAGTAACATGCCCAAGGTCATGTGGCTGAAGAGTGGTAGAAATGAGAATTGAACGGTCAGTCACTCAATATTTACTTCCTGTCAGCTCTCCATGCTAGCAATAGAGGACACTTTCTTGATGCTGGGCGGATTCCCAGAACTTTTCATGTACATTATCTCACCGGATAAGCAAACACATCTCTTGAGACAGGAGTGCTTGCCCCCAATTTAGAGATGCAGAAACTGACATAGAGGAGGATTAAGTGGCCCTCACAATATTATAGAGGGGGAAATGAACAGCAGAAGTCGAACACCCCTTCTGGTCTTCTTTTCTCCATACCCCTGAGGCTTCAGTATACCAAGTGTTTACATATGGCAAGCTCCCATCGGCCCTAGTAAAATGTGCAGCACTGCTCCCCAGGAAAACCCCCCTCCTCTGCTTCGGGAGACAGATGTGATGGCTTCCTCACTGACCACATCCACCCTACCAGTGACGTGCACTTGTATTTCCTGCAAGGTGGCCACACATGGCCACGCGGGTTGTTCTGCAAATGGCCTCAGCCCATCTGTGGAGGCACTGTTGACCTTGTAGATGTGGTAAATTTATCATTTTAGTAAGATAATTTTCCAGTAGATGGCAGTAATGTGTCTTGAGGAAGGGGTGGGCACCTCTTCCTAATTCATGCAAAGGCAGTGTAGGGGCAAGTGGGGCCCCTGATGTTGTCTGTTTTAAGTTCTTTTACCCGTAGGAGCAAGATGGCATTGATCCTTCTGTCTTCTGTTCCCGCTTAAGACCTAAAATGGGAGATTTTGCTCTGTAAAAATTCATCTATTGATATTTAAGAAAATGCTTACCAGGCGCCTCGAATGGAACAGTTCTGTACAAGGTAGACCTACCATGGTGAACAAAGGAAACAGTCCCCACCGTCTTTGTTCTGGAAGCTCAGTAAAGGAGCGTGGAAGGCATGAAAGGTCAGTACAGTTTAATTGGCTTACCCTTTCTCTCTATTCTGTACATTGTGAGAGCTCAACAGCAATAACAGCTCAACTCTTTGGACTCCTTTGCAGCTAGAAGTTGTCATGGGACCCAGTTCTGCCCATGAGACCTAAAGAGTAGTCAATGGACACTTACTTTTCCCCTTCTCCCTTCTTTCTGGATGGAATACAGATGCTATGCCTGAGTAGCAGCAGTCATCTTATAAACATAAGGACAAAATGTACTTGCTATAGACAGCAGAGAAAGAGGAGAAAAGGAGCCTGAGTCTGGTGTGGCATTATTGAGCTGTAAGAATGGTGCTGAATAGTCTATCTTATTTGGGGAGATAAATAAACCCCCATTAAACTACCATCAGCCAAGTTTTTTATTACTTACAACTAAACAATACTGTAACTCACACAAGGAGCCAGACATTAATCAGTATAAAAAAATAAATGTGAATAAATGCCACACTGGAGAAGTACAGAGCACTGTGGAAAGGTAAGCTGAGGCACCTGACCAACACAGAGGCAAATAAAGCTTTGTGGAGGAAATGACATTGAATCTCAGTAACCAGGGGGTTGGAGTGACATGCCTTTTGGTAGAGTAAAAAAAAAAAAAATTGGACGAAGGCCTTGATGGGGGAGGAAGCATATACATTGGGGGTAGAGAGAGAGGGATAGTCTACACAGGTACACAGGTAAATCAGCCCCTGGGGATCAAAACTGTGACCTTACCCTCTTTGCTTAGTTCATTAACCAACAGGATTGACTAACCACCACCAGCTAACCACTCAGGCATTGCCAAGGGGAAGGAATGCTAATGGAGGATTTCCCTGGACCTGGCTGAATTAGAAAGGAAATTAAGATCACTTCTGATTATTCACATCA
The DNA here is from genome assembly GCF_020171115.1 of Neogale vison. Classification (NCBI taxonomy): domain Eukaryota; kingdom Metazoa; phylum Chordata; class Mammalia; order Carnivora; family Mustelidae; genus Neogale; species Neogale vison. Next base: position 97,414,538 of record NC_058105.1, read on the forward strand.
ATAGAAGGCAAGGAAGATGCCCAAAGAGGGTCGATATAAAAGTACTGGGAGGATGATGAGTATCCACACAACCTGGCACACCATACATGTTTGTTGAATGAACAAATGATGGCAGTGAAAGTAATTTCAAACTGTGAAATGATGCACCCATCATTACTTCCAGTCTACGATGTGTTATACCATACTCAATCTTCAATGTCTTGTTCACAAAAGATAACAACAGAAATCCTTTTATGTTCTTGCCAAGTACAGGGTTCAGGATGCTGTCTTCCTATTGGTGAATCTTGGCTTTTGCCCTTTTCTCTGCAAAGGGAGAGGCTTTCTCTGTCGAAAAATCAATCCTCTGAATGCTCGCCTTTCTTCTACTTCCCCTCTACCGGATTCTCCTGACCTTCTGGATCACTTCCTATAAAAAAAAAATGTTTCTGTTTCAAACCCTGGTGAACTATTCATTTGCCTAACCATCACAGACAGATCTCCAGCTCTGCCTCTGGGAATATTGCTTCTCTCTTTCTACTTCTCTCCCCCAGGGAAATGGCAGTCTCTCCACGCCCCACCCCACTTCTCACCATCCTTGCTCCAGCCCACGCTCACCCCACGGGGCCCCACGTGCAGCTTCTTTTTGGCCACACAGCGCTTCTTGCCAATCTTGAATGGCACTCGGCTCCAGCGCCATCTCTCCCCTCTGCCTGAATCACTATACCTGCTTTCTTCCCATTTTACTGTGGGCAATAGGCAACCCCTCCCCAGGAAGCCTTCCCCTACACTCCCGCCACATGGCCTTTCCTCTCCACACTCGGATAACCCTGGGCTATCAGGTCCTGTTCCCTGCTCAGTCTCTCCCACTGGCCAGAGGACTCTAGGAGGTAAGGACTCTGCCATCCTGTTCACTGGTCAATCACCAGCCTTCAAGAACAATTGCAACACACGGCAGGCACGGAGTGAATACTTACATTATAGCAGATTCCTTTCTATTTTCCACATGATTATAAGCTCCTGGAGGACACGGTTTAGGTATTCTCCATTTTTGCAAACTCCCAATTAGGGACAAAGTCTGACACAGGATAAGGAAAGGGGAGGGTGGACTCCTTACATGTTTAACCTGGAGAAGAGTTAATTGGGTAAGAAGCGGGGAGGACCCACTCACTGTCTTTAAATATGTGAAAGGCTGCCAAATGGACTAATATAAAGCTACTTCAAGTATGGTCCACAGACCAGCAGCAACTGCAACACCTGGGAATTCACGCTGTTGCTCAGGTCCCACCGCAGACCCACCAAACCAGAAAATCTGGGATGGGACCTGGGGCTGCTTTGAGGAGCACTCGGGGGGACTGCGATGCATGCTACAGTTTGAGAGAAGACTTGGGCTAATGGTAAGCTTATTCTGGGTTAAGAAGGAGACAGTTTTCCATTGAATACACAGAAAATTTCTCTATGGGTCTCTCCAGTAATGGCAGAGGCTGCCTTGTTAAGTTCCCCGCAGCTCTACAGGTCCTGGAAAGGCAGAGGAACCTCCCATTAGGCCTCTGTTGGGATTTTATGCCTTGATTATGACACTGTTGATCCAGCCAGGAGATGAGAGACTGGAGTAACAAAGCCCTTCAGGAATGTCCCATGGATCTCTGGCTTGCAGGATCGGGGGCTGGGGACGGTTGAGGAGGGGGGTCCCTCCAGCCAGACCAGTTCGACCTCTCCAGCTACCTGGAGCCCGAGGGGTGGGGGAGTCAGTGGGGCAAAGGTGACACAGACAGGAAGAGGTAACCATATTCATCTTTTTATTTTTAAAGATTTTTATTTATTTATTTAACAGAAGTAGGCAGAGAGGGAGAGAGGAGGAAGCAGGCTCCCCACTGAGCAGAGAGCCGGCAATGCGGGGCTCGATCCCAGAACCCTGGGATCATGACCTGAACTGAAGGCAGAGGTTTTAACCCACTGAGCTACCCAGGTGCCTCTCATCTTTTTAATTTGAGAAAGGCTTTATGACTGCAGAAAGAAAAAAACCTTGCAGTTGCAATAATAGAAATAGCAAAAGTTAACATTTATCAAGCATTTACTCTGTGCCGGGTGCAGTGCTAACTTGCTCGGCAAGGATTTTCTCAATTGATTCTTCCAAGAACCATATAAAAATTGCTAATATCTCTTAACTGAAATAAGGAAATAAAGTGAGAAAGAGGCAAAATGCCTTCTCAAAAGATCACGCTGTTAAAAACAAGAGCAAGAACCCAAGCCTTCTGGCTTCAGAGTTTCATCTCATGACTTCGATTCTGTGCTCCTTAACTCTAAGGAGTTAAATGTTGTATGTTCAGGATCCAGAAGGTCTTCAGCCAGGGTCAATGAGATGCCCAAGCAGAAGAGCTGGGGGAGGAGAGTGAGCTATGAAGAAAATGGGATTGGCCAGGGTGGGCTAGAATATATGACAGCAACAACCCCCACCCCCCAACATCTCAGTGCCTTAAAACAACCAATGTTTGCTTCCTGCCCCCCAGGAAGTCCATCACAGGTGTTCCTAGGTGGGCTGCTTTCCTGGGAGTACTCCTCCCACCTAGGTCAGACCCAGGAACCTTCCACTGTTGGCTCCATCTTCCCCTGGAGCCCCAGGGGACCATCTGTCCCCACCAGCTGACCGGAAAAGACTGGGAGCAAGGGAAGGAGCTCACCAGTTACTCAAGGGGCCATACCTGGGAGCCAAGTGGGCCACCTCCCCCACATTGTACTGACCAGAACTAGTTCCACGACCCTTCATCAGTGCAAAGGAGCAAGCACAAAGCTCTTTTTGGGACTTCGGAAGACAGTAAGAGGCTGGTCAGCACTGGAATTATCACTGCCACAGAGAGATTTTTTATTTTTACCCATGAAGGGGCAAACTCATCTCTAGACACAATCTCTGAACTACTTGAATGGTAAAACACTTTAGGTCCTTACACTTCTAGGTGTAGGCTTATACAGAAATTATGTATATGCCCTTAAGCCAACATATGTATGAGATATTTGATTTGCTTGATTTCTTTGTGTGTGTGTGTGTGTGTGTGTGTGTGTTTTAAGTAAAGAAATATATACTAAGATATGTTTCATTATTTTCTGCTTCCATCCCATTGAACTGGCTTGACACCCTCTAGCATGGTTATGCCCCGCTCTGGAGACCCCTGCCTGGGAGCTCTTAGAGCTGCCCAGAGGGGAGGCAGTTTGCTGGGCTGGAAGCAAGGGCTCCTGGGGCACAGTGATTTCCCAGGGATGTCCCAGCATGGTGGGCAGAAATGGGCAGAGAGCAGGGAGGGGATTGCTCTGAGCCATCCTGTATCTCTCTCCGTGGAGGACTCCATCCTCTTCCTCCCTCCCTCTGCCCAGATCTCTGACTTAGGTGACAGTGTGATATGAGAACCCTCCTATTAGGTGGAAGTAACTGACCCCCTAAGCCCACTCTGACTCTAAGTTTCGCCAGTTCCATGAACACCTGGGGAGGAGCAGCAGCAAGGTGAGAGGTCGAAGGGCTGCCTTGATTCACTGCTTCACTGATGTGCCAACATCAGAGGGGAAGAGGCAGGATAATACAGTTTGAAATCTGAGTTAGCTGTTAATATATGGCCTGTGGGGATAAGCTGGTATGAAATTCAGAAAGACAAATGGGAGAGCGTAAAGGAATAATGATAGTGATAACTAGCTCTTATGGAGTGCTTACCATACGCCAAGCCAGTTTCAAATACTTCATCTCCATTAATACACTACAGTCCTTTGAAACAGATATTATTATTAACTCTGCTTATTTGATTGAATTCAATCAACCAAATTGAATTTGGAGGAGGAAACTGAGGCACAGATAGGTTTAACTGAAAGATGTAGAGGTTTACTAAAGCCCAGCGTGGCCCACTGACCAACAGCATTGGCCTCCCCTAGAAGCTTACTAGAAATGCAGAACCTGGGCCCCACCCAGGACCATTGAATCAAAGCTCCTGGGTTTAGTAAGACCCAGCCCCTAGGGGATAGAGACACATTAGAGCCTGAGAAAGGCTGGATTAGTGAGGCAACAAGGTCTTATTCAGCCCACACCATTGGTGGCCTTTTGTTTCAAGAAATTGTTGCTTCTCCAGTGCTGAAGTTAGGCAGGAACCTGCCAAGCTAAATTCTTCCTCTCTGTGATCTAGAAGTGAGATCTGCCATTCCCAAATGCCAAGTGTTAGGTTAGGATGGCCAACATTTGGAATGAAAAAAAAAAATCATTATTTCGCAAAAGAAAGAGCTCAGGAAATTGGTATATACAAAGATATGATTGGTTCCTACTTCTCTTTCCCGTCCCATGGCTCTAAAGCAACAGTGGTGAAGAATGAGACTCTGAAATGAGTTGGCCTCATTCAACTTCATAGCCCGCATTGCTGTGTAGTCAGACAAGTCATTAGTCTGTCTTAGCCTCATTTTCTTTCTAGGCAAGATGCAGGTGCATGTAACATAGGAACAGGCTGTACAGCTGTCAAGAGGATTAAATAAAATAATCCATGTGAAACAGTACTGTGAACACATAGCTGATACTCAGTACAGTTGAACTTAGCCGTTACGAAGGGTGGTCATAGATGATTCTAGCTTAGGTTTATAATCTCGACTAAGATTGTTCTGGGTGCCCTGGAATGGGCTGTGTGTGTCTAAATCTCAAGACAGAATGAACAATTCATTTAGAAGTTGTTATAAAAGCAATGGATGTTAGAGACCCCAGCTTTGCACAGGTCAAAAAACCCGTTGCATAAATGAACCATCAAATACTGAAGCACAAATACCTTCACTTTGAAAGGAGACCTTAGGAGCAGTTCTATCTTCCAGATGATTCAGAGTTGATTTGACTGTTTTCCTCTGTATTGTTTCAAGCTGTTCTTTCTAGAGGGCAACTCAGAAGGTTGGCACCTTCAGTTATTTTGCGCAGTATTGAGGAAAATTCTGTAAAATACCAGGATTTTTCTCAAAAATATGTGTCAATGATAAATTTAAATAAGAAGGGACAGATCCAGGGTGTGTAGTTGATAAAAACAAAAATTTTCGGTGACCCTAAATACTTTTGTTTTTTCTATTTGTAATTACATATACCATTTGTTTCTAGAGTCATTTACATTTATCTGGGCAGGTTTCAACAGCAGTTCAGACACACCCATTCCAGAATTATTTCACCTACTTGGTACAATTCTTTTTTTTTCTTTTTTAATAATTAAATTGTTTTTTTTTTAAGATTTTATCTATTTATTTGACAGAGAGAGAGATCACAAGTAGGCAGCCAGAGAGAGAGGGGGAAGCAGGCTCCCTGATGATCAGGGAGCCCGATGTAGGGCTCGATCCCAGGACCCTGAGATCATGACCTGAGCTGAAAGCAGACGCTTAACCCACTGAGCCACCCAGATGCTCCTCAGTACAATTCTTGAGCAAATTTTTGTTCATTTTGGCCACCAGAAACTTCCCTCATAATATATAGAAGGAACTGCTGTGTAGGGAGTGGCCAGCTATCCTCAGCTGGACCATTGTGTGGAGAAAACACAGTCCCAGACCCACTCTGGACCACGAGGGCCACCCTGTAACCTCACACAACTCACTCAACCTCTCTGGATCTTCCTTGGTTGCCACATCAACATTCAGATAGCTGGCCCAACTCCCTCACCACCCTCCTCTTGTAGTGAAGAGTAGATGAAAGAAATTCACAAGTGCTAAGCCAAAGGCATATATAAATTTTGGTCGACTAATATTTGTTTTACTTCTTTTATGTTGTTTAGATGTGGAGAGCTAAATGAAAATTATTTTTCTTATTCCCATGGAAGATAAAGAGGAGAAGATTCCATTCATTATCTCTTTCTACTAAAAGCCTATATGGGGGTGCCTGGCTGGCACAGTTGGTTGAGCGTCCGAGTCTTGGTTTCTGCTGATGTCATGATCTCAGCGTTGTGGGATTGAGCCCCATGTCAGGCTTCCTGCTGAGCGGGAATCTGCTTGTCTCCCTCTCCTCTTTCCCCTGCTTGCCCTCATGCTCTCACTCTCAAATAAATTCAAATAAAATAGTTTTTTAAAAAGCCTCTGTGTGTGTGTGTGTGTGTGCGTGTGTGTGTGTGTGTGTGTGTAGTGGTGATTTGAAAAAGAAAAGCAGCCAGAAAATAAAAGGGAGACACACACAAACAGAAAACCATGGGGATCAATGTCATTAGGAATCCTGGTATGAGCACTGACTAGCTGTGTGGCCTTGTGTAAGCCCTGTCGCCTCTTGAGGCCTCAGTTTCCTCACCGATAAGATGAACAAACCAGACTACATCATCTCTCGTGTCTTCTCAGCTTTCAGTGATCTATGGTGCTCTCCCCAGTCAGGCTCAACAAACCAGTCACCTCCCTTACATGACAATGATGGATGAGTCAACTCCCAGAAGCAGGGTGGAGCCAGTCCAGACCCTGTTCACAACCTTGTAACATAGGGCTCTGGCCTTCCCAGGAAAGGTTGGCCTTTCTGTTTCCATAGCGGACCAGGAGTGGTAGCAGAGGAAATGCCATGAAGGAAGAAAGAGGGGGAAAGGAAGACGAGTTGCCAGGATGTAACACTCTGTACTGACAATGTACACCATGACTTGTAGTTTTGAAGATATTTTTATGAATAATATCCATTATATTGACATTGTGATGAGGGTGAGACCATGACATTTACTATATATCTCATGCCTGGCATGGCCTGGGCCTGGCACGTAGGCTCAGTACATGTTTATTATAAAAAAAGAATCGGTGAAAGATCTCCTCTCATCTGGTGAGGTAGGTGTGGTTATTTTCCCCATATTTAGCTGAGGAAACAGATTCAGGAGAGGTAGCTGATTGCCGAAGTTTGCCTGGCAGTGAAGATGAGCTGTGATTTGACTGTGTCTTCCATTTCTTAAACCTGTGCTTGTTCCTATGTCATCATTCCAGTGCTAAATTTTATTGAGAAATGGCCACACATTCTTTGCAGCTTCTCCCATCAAGAAATTGAGTCCTTTT